>NC_071648.1:3635000-4004375 GCF_014839835.1 Dryobates pubescens | reverse complement strand
CAGCAGGTCCTAAAGCCTCAACCCCAGCTGGGTGTTTTGGCATCACTGTGGCCGTCTCCAGCCCTCTGTAGCAGATAGAACATCCCCCCAAGGTGTCTGAGTGTCTGAAGGAACGAGGCCCTGCCTTCAGAGATCAGCACAGTGCTTGTGAGGACGTTGTCACTGCTGGAGAGGTCTGCAGCATGTCGGTGTGAGTGCACTGCTGTGCTAGGGGCACTGCCATGCACCGGTGTGTGCACATCGGGGCTCAGCCACACTCCTTCCACCTCTTTCCCCAGGAGGAAACAGCACTGCAAGCTGCCTATGCTGCTTTCTCCCCCAGCCAGCCAGAGAGCTGATAATGGTCCCACTTCAGGGATAATTCCACTTGCAACCCTCCCTGCTGTTCCAAGGCAATCAGCAGAGGAAGAGGAGGACAAAAGGGTGGAGTGAAATGAAGATGCTCTGATAGAAAATCAGTCCCCTACCTCTGTGCTTGTTTCATACCCTGGGTCTGCTAACCCTGGCAATCCCCTGCATTTACATCAGTGCTACACAGAAGAGAGTATGGCCAGAGAGTTCTGGGAATAAACCTTTTCTGATTCAGGAGCAGAGGAAATGGTTTCAAGCTGTGCCAGAGGAGGTTCAGGCTGGATGCTAGAAAATACACCTTCCCAGAGGGGGCTCTCAGCCGTTGGAATGGTCTGCACAGGGCAGTGCTGGAGTCACCATCCATGGAGGTTGTTTAAGCAGCCTGTGGAGCTGGTGCTTAGGGACATGGCTTGGTGTTAACCCTGCAGTGCTGGGTGGAAGGTGAGCTTGGAGTTCTCTTCCATGTGGATGATTGCTGTCATTCTGTGATCCCCTTCTTTGCATGCTTTCATTGCCTCAGCAGTGTCCAGAAGCCAGTTGAGAAGGCCACGGCATCTTATAAGCACTGTCATAGAAATACTGCAGTTCTCCTTTTTTTTCCCTTTGGCCTGAAATGTCTTCTCTCTATTGCTTCATGTTCTGATCAAGTGCATGCAGGAGAGCTGATGTGTAGAGGCCTCTGAATTGCACCATCCTGCTGTTAAGACGGGCACAGCCCCGGGGTGGAGCTTGGTGTGTGCTGCTGGGATGCAGTAAACAGATGTGCAGGGGGACCACGCATCCTCAGCTCTCTGAGGACAGGAGCTTCTGTGCCAGGTGCTGTGACTTGTAATGCTGAAATTACAACAATATTTACTGTTTTCAGAGCATTCCCACACTGCTGTCTCGTGGATGAAACCTTTACAATTAATTGTAGCTTGACAGCAGCCTTCCCTTCCATTTACCTGACATCAACACTGTCAGCCTGGGGTTTTTCAGCTGGGCCACCTCGCAGTGGGAATCTCAAAAGTGCTTAACTGTCTAAGGAGGGGGAAAAAAAAACCATAACACAACAGCAAACAAAATCCCTTTAGCTAGATGTTATTGAATTTGTATCTTCAGTGCTGAAAATCTGTTTTCTCTCCTTGCAAAAAGAAGCCAGGAATTCAAGCATTAGCTGAGCATGCTACAGCCACGTTCTGCAAAAGCCTATTGCCCACATCTGATGCCTGCTAGATTTGGACCCTTCACTAAAAAGCTTCAGCTCTGCCCTTCAGAGCTAGAAACCCAAGGTGCAATTCCCAGCCACGGTGCAAGAAATACAGCAGGACATCAGGATGAGACTCCCTGCCTAAAATGCCTCTGGACTGGTAGACAACTTCACAGAGCCACAGATCCACAGAATGGGCTGGGTTGGAAGGGACCTTAAAGTTCATCTAGTTCCAACCCCCCTGCCGTGGGCAGGGACACTTTTCACTAGACCAGGTTGCTCAAGGCCTTATCCAGCCTGGCCTTAAACACCCATCTGGACATTTCCTAGGTGATCCTGCTTTGGGGGCATCCAGAATAGAATAGAATAGAATAGGACAGGATAGGATGTGATAGGATAGGATAGGATAGGATAGGATAGGATAGGATAGGATAGGATAGGATAGGATAGGATAGAATGGAATAGGATAGAATGGAATGGAATAGAATGGAATGGAAGGGAAGGGAAGGGAAGGGAAGGGAAGGGAAGGGAAGGGAAGGGAAGGGAAGGGAAGGGAAGGGAAGGGAAGGGAAGGGAAGGGAAGGGAAGGGAAGGGAAGGGAAGGGAAGGGAAGGGAAGGGAAGGGAAGGGAAGGGAAGGGAAGGGAAGGGAAGGGAAGGGAAGGGAAGGGAAGGGAAGGGAAGGGAAGGGAAGGGAAGGGAAGGGAAGGGAAGGGAAGGGAGAAGAGAAGAGAAGAGAAGAGAAGAGAAGAGAAGAGAAGAGAAGAGAAGAGAAGAGAAGAGAAGAGAAGAGAAGAGAAGAGAAGAGAAGAGAAGAGAAGAGAAGAGAAGAGAAGAGAAGAGAAGAGAAGAGAAGAGAAGAGAAGAGAAGAGAATGCCAGCATTTTTCAATATAAAATACCTGGATTTTCCAAAGGGCTTTTGGAAGGTGGAAACCAAGCAAAAAGTGTGTCTGGCATTTTATTACTGATGTGCCCAATACCTTGTGGATGTAAAAATGGTGTATTTTGTGTTTCAGCTTCTCAGGAGGCACCTCACACATCTGTGTGGTGTAGGGACTCCCAGTTCTCCCAGCAAGCACAGCCTGGGTGCTTCACACCAAAACTTGCAGCCTCATGTTTGGCTGCAGAGACATTTGGTGGGAGTTCCTCCAGTCGATCTAGCAGCCTGCTCACTCTTTGACCCTGCCTGCTCTTCACTGTAATTTGCTGGGATTTCAGGCTTCCTGTCATCCCTATCTTTTTATTGCCTGGGATTTGTTAATAATTTCTCAGCCTTTGTCTGGAATATTAAGCAGCAGCAGTCCTGCCAGGATCCCCTGGGGGACCACACCCCGATTGTATTCTAATTGCTCACTTACAGCCCCTTTTGGAGAGCCCCCAATTAGCTGGCTCTTAATGCATTTTTCATGTGCTTTATTAATATTGAAACATAGAGACAAATCTAATTAAATGTTTACCATTAGCCAGTGCTTTGCATTTTAATGCAAGGCACAGAAAATGAGCTAGCCAGCTGCACAGTCGCTTAGGGAGGCAGCTCTTTGTTCCCTGGCGCTGACAGCCCAGGCTGTGAGCGCCCTTACCTGGGTGCAAGTGTGCTTGGAAGCATCACAGCTCAGTTTGACACACTGATCTTTGGATGGTATGGCTTTGGTGCATGTGAGTCAGTGCTGGCCCTGGATGGTGCTCCTTTCTTTTTGCTCTTCTGGCCTTTCCCTGTTACTGTGTCTTTGGTCTTTGTGAGCTGCTGCATGTAGGTTACCCTGCTGCAGCGTGGGCCCTGACAGCTGGGGGTTTGCTGGGCCATGTCCTGCTGCAGATTTCTCCCCTGGCAAGACAAAGAGTGATGATTTCTAGAGAGATGCCTCTTCAAAGTATTGCAGCAATGAGAACAGCTTGGTAGAAAATTAGCTTAGTGGTGTGGCCATTTGAGCCTAGGTGAGGGCCACAGAGTCGAGAGTCTAATGGCATGGCATTTAACAAGTCTGAGTGCCAGGGGCTGCACTTTGGCCACAGCAACTCCATGCAGAGCTACAGACTGGGGTCAGAGTGGCTGAGAGCTGCCAAACAGAGAGGCACCTGGGGGTGCTGATTGACAGCTGCCTAAACATGAGGCAGCAGTGTGCCCAGGTGGCCAAGAAGGCCAATGGCATCCTGGCCTCTATTAGGAATAGTGTGGCCAGCAGGAGCAGGGAGGTCATTGTGCCCCTGGACTCTGCATTGGTTAGGCCACACCTTGAGTCCTGTGTCCAGTTCTGGTCCCCTCAGTTTAAGAAGGACATTGAGAGACTTGAAGGTGTCCAGAGAAGGGCAACAAGGCTGGGGAGAGGCCTTGAGCACAGCCCTGTGAGGAGAGGCTGAGGGAGCTGGGGTTGCTTAGCCTGGAGAAGAGAAGGATCAGAGGTGACCTCATTGCCCTCTACAACTACCTGAAAGGTGGTTGTAGACAGGAGGGGGTTGGTCTCTTCTCCCAGGCAACCAGCACCAGAACAAGGGGACACAGTCTCAAGCTGTGCCAGGGGAGGTTTAGGCTGGAGGTTAGGAAAAAAATCTACACAAAGAGAGTGATTGCCCATTGGAATGGGCTGCCCAGGGAGGTGGTGGAGTCCCCATCCCTGGAGGTGTTCAAGGGGAGATTGGACATGGCACTTGGTGCCATGGTCTAGTCATGAGGTCTGTTGGGACAGGTTGGACTTGATGATCCTTGGGGTCTCTTCCAACCTTAGTTATACTGTGATACTGTGAGACTGTGACACTGTGAGACCTCCAGGAGCTAGAGTGTCCAGGAGGTGTACTGGAAGGTGTAATCTCTGTATTTCTTCCTGTGAAGCCTGCATTCCTATACAGCTGGCTGCAAAGTTACTGTCTTCCTCTTTCTTCCCTCTCTACTCCCATGGGAGGCACCTCTCTTATCTTTGGTAATATTTTTTTAGGCATGGTGGGGGGAGAGAAACAGTTTGGACCTGGCCAGCCTGAAACCAGCCTAACAATGGGTGGGGAAGAGAAACCTGGGGCTTATGGTAAACCCCAGGTGGGGGAAGAAGAGGAGTACTGGGGTTTTGGTTTGGTTTGGTGGAAGGTTTTGTGTATCTGCTTTGGATTAATGTGCCAATAGAATGTGCCAATAGAATAGAATAGAATAGAATAGAATAGGATAGGATAGGATAGAACAGGATAGAACAGGATAGAACGGAATGGAACGGAATGGAACGGAATAGAATAGAATAGAATAGAATAGAATAGAATAGAATAGAATAGAATGGAATAGAATGGAATAGAATAGAACAGGTTGGAAGAGACCTTCAAGATCATTGTGTCCAACCTATCATCCAACACCACCTAATCAACTAACCCATGGCACCAAGCATCCTGTCAATTCTCCTCCTGAACACCTCCAGTGATGGTGACTCCACCACCTCCCCAGGCAGCCCATTCCAATCACTCTTCCTTACCTCCAGCCTAAACCTCCCCTGGTGCAGCTTGAGAGTGTGTCCTCTTGTTCTGGTGCTGGGTGCCTGGGAGAAGAGACCAACCTCTTCTTGTCTACAACATCCCTTAAGGTAGTTACAGAGAGCAAGAAGGTCTCCCCTGAGCCTCCTCTTCTCCAGGCTAAGCAACCCCAGCTCCCTCAGCCTCTCCTCACAGGGCTGTGTTCCAAACCCCTCCCCAGCTTTGTTGCCCTTCTCTGGACACCTTCCAGCAAGTCAACCTCCTTCCTAAACTGAGGAGCCCAGAACTGGACACAGGACTCAAGGTGTAGCCTAACCAGTGCAGTGTACAGGGGCAGAATGACCTCCCTGCTCCTGCTGGCCACACTGTTCCTGATGCAGGCCAGGATGCCATTGGCCCTCTTGGCTGCCTGGGCACACTGCAGGCTCATGTTCAGCCTACCATCGACCAGCACCCCCAGGTCCCTCTCTGCCTGGCTGCTCTCCAGGCACTCTGACCCCAGCCTGTAGCACTGCCTGGGGTTGCTGTGGCCAATGTGCAGCACTGTGCAGCTGTAGTTTGTAAAAGAGCCTTTCCATTTGAACTCCTCATCACTATCCAGCCCAGTTGTGTGAGCATCATTCTTTTGCCCCCTTTCCTGGAGCCACGTGTCCACTCATTAAGCCATGACAAACAGAAATGCCTCTTTTTGTCAGAACAAGGTTAAAGACAACAGAGCCATTAATTAACCAATGAATTGGTGGGGGAGCAAATGAGCCACGTGGCCAGGTGTGCATCCCTTTCAGTCTTTGCAATGTGTG
Source organism: Dryobates pubescens (assembly GCF_014839835.1). NCBI lineage: Eukaryota > Metazoa > Chordata > Aves > Piciformes > Picidae > Dryobates > Dryobates pubescens. The sequence goes on along the minus strand of NC_071648.1, from coordinate 3,998,587 downwards.
TCACAAGAAGCACGTTGATGTTGGGATGGAAGTTTGTGTCTGTGATGAGCTTTTCTCTCCTTTGGGGGCTAACAGTCTGTGTTTGGACTTGCTGCCAAGGGATGTAGGTGGATTTGTGCACAGCCATTTCTTGCAGCTACAGAATGAGAGCTGAAGGGTAGCCAGCTCCTTGATTCAGTGTTCAGCAGTGACCTTGCAATTCTTCACAGCACAGTAACTCATTTTTTGTACCTGGGGTTGCAATATTAGAAAAGGATCATTTTTACACATGGTGACTTGTCTGGAGATTTATGCTGAGCTTAGACCATTGGGTATTTCATTCTGAAGTAACAGTGTGATAGTTATGAAGAGCAGGGGTGCTGTGGATCCTTTCAGTCTCCCAACCAGGTTCTCAGTTAGGCTGTGGCTACACACGTGCACACCAGTGCTTTCAGCTGCACCATCCCAACCAGGCTGCAGCACACAGGACCAGTCCAGCTACCACTGGGAAGTCACACTGGTGAAGTGAGGAGTCCTGGATGACTCTAGGAGTAAGGATAGAGTGGAATATTGTGGCCCCCATGTTCTGGGCCCCACAGTTCAAGAACGACCTCAGAGAACTGCTTGAGAGAGTCCAGCACAGAGCCACAAAGATGATGAAGGCAGTGGAACATCTTCCTCTCCAGAAGAGCTTGAGGGAGCTGAGGGCTCTGGAGCTTGGAGAGGAGGAGCCTGAGAGGTGACCTCAGTGCTGGTGCTAAAGCTGTGCAGGGGCAGTGCCCAGAGGCTGGAGCCAGGCTCTGCTGGGGGATGCCCAATGCCAGAACCAGGGGCAGTGGTGGAAGCTGAGGCAGAGGAAGTTCCATGGAAACAGGAGGAAGAATTGTTTCCCTGTGAGGGTGACAGAGGCCTGGAGCAGGCTGCCCAGGGGGGTTGTGGAGTCTCCCTCTCTGGAGATACTCAAACCCCACCTGGATGTGTTGCTGTGTGAGCTGCTCTAGGTGATGCTGCTCTGGCAGGGGGGTTGGACTGGCTGAGCTTTGGAGGTCCCTTCCAGCCCCTGACATGCTGTGATTCTGTGACTAATGCATGCTGAAAGCCAGCTCCCAGCATGGTTGGTGTGTCATTCCTGCTGTACCCTAGAATGTGGGGGTAATGGCACTCCAGAAAGTATAACCCTGAAGGCATTTGTTATTGCAGACTTTGTTAAATTATAACCTTTCATTGGGGTTATTACTTGGAAGTTCAATTAACATTTTAAATGCAGGTTTGGAGACTGGCAAACAGGAGCTCCTCAGGCAGGTGGTTGGGGTACAGACTCTGTTCCCTGCCCCCAGTGTCACGGGCAGCAAAAGCCAGGAGCAGAAAATAATAGCTGAGGGGCAGCAACTGATGTGGTTTGCCTGGCCCTGAGCAAAGCCTTCGACACTGTCCCGCACCACAGCCTGGTCTCCAGGCTGGTGACACATGGGTGTGATGGGTGACCACTAGATGGATACAGAGCTGGCTTGATGGCTGCACCCAAAGAGTGGCTGTCAATGGGCCCATGGCCCAGTGGAGGCCAGGGACAAGTGGAGTCCCTCAGGGATCAGTCCTGGCACCAGGCTTGTTCAACAGCTTTGTGGGTGCCATGGACAGTGGCACTGAATGCAGCCTCAGCAGGTTTGCTGCTGACACCAAGCTGTGTGGTGCAGCAGACAGCTGGAGGGAAGGATCCATCCAGAGGGACCTGGACAGGCTGGAGAGGTGGGCACAAGCCAACCTCAGGAGGTTCAACAAGACCAAGGGCAGGGTCCTGCAGCTGGGTCAAGGCAATGCCAGGCACAAATGCAGGCTGGGCAGGGACTGGCTGGAAAGCAGCCCTGAGGAGAGAGACTTGGGGGTGCTGGGGGAGGTGAAGCTCACCAGGAGCTCTCAGTGTGTACTTGCAGCCCAGAGAGCCAAGCAGAGCCTGGGCTGCAGCAAGAGAAGTGTGGCCAGCAGGGCAAGGGAGGGGATTCTGCCCCTCTGCTCAGCTCTGCTGAGACCCCACCTGGAGTACTGCCTCCAGTTCTGCAGCCCCTATTACAAGAGGGACCTGGAGGTGCTGGAAGGTGTCCAGAGAAGGGCCATGAGGATGAGCAGAGGGCTGGAGCTGCTCTGCTGTGAGGACAGACTGAAGGAGTTGGGGCTGTTCAGCCTGGAGAAGAGAAGGCTCCGAGGTGACCTCATTGTGGCCTTCCAGGATCTGCAGGGGGCTACAAGAAGGCTGGGGAGGGACTTCTCAGGATCTCAGGGAGTGATAGGACTAGGGGGAATGGACTGAAGCTGGAGGTGGGGAGATTCAGGCTGGAGGGGAGGAGGAAGTTCTTCCTCATGAGAGTGGTGAAGCCCTGGAATGGGTTGTCCAGGGAGGTGATTAAGGCCCCATCGCTGGAGGTGTTTAAGCCCAGGCTGGATGAGGCTGTGGCCAGGCTGATCTAGTGTGAGGTGTCCCTGCCCATGGCAGGGGGTTGGAACTAGATGATCCTTGTGGTCCCTTCCAACCCTGACTGATACTGTGATACTATGAAAGTGTTCTTCTCCCTGAAAAGCCCCCAGTAACTGAAGTGCTTTGTGAAAGCTCCTTCCATGTGGATCACACTTCCAGGGCTTGTAGCACTGTGGTGCAGCAGCAGTTACAGATCCATGGATATCTCAGCTGGAATGGAAATGTATATCAGAGCTGAGCACAGCCAGCCAGAAAGCCCCAGAGCTGCCTTTTGTTCAGCACATGTGGAGGTTGCATTAAGGGCTCTCTAGTCAGGACAGAATTTATTCAGCTGGGACTGAAGGACAAATACAGCAGCAGAAGAAACGGATCTCAAGGAACAGAGTTTGTGCCAAGTGTATGTAGCTGAGGAGGGAGGCAGAGATGAAATCCAGCGGTGCAGTGAACTTGCTTTGCATTAGTATGGCAAGCCGAGCTGCTTCGAGCTGCCTGTAGTGTTTTCCCTCATTCCCGAGCAGTGTGGCTTGAATAAAGGGAATCAGTTTCGTTTCCTAATAAATACCTTCAGCCGGCATTTTCAGCAGGGATTTGTCATTCGGTGGATGCCCTTGAAACGGACTCGAAAGGCAGGCAGAGGTGGCGTGCAATGGAAATGCGAGGGCTCGAACAATTGAGTTTGCTGAATGAGAAGTAAGCAGCGCAAATGACCTGGCTAATGGGCATGAACAACGCCAGAAGGGACTCCTTAGGCTGCCAGACCCTACTGCAGGGATCTGGGAAGGGAGCTGCTGCAAAGCCAGGGATCTCTGGGAGTCCTGGACACAGAGGGGAGGGCACTGAGGAAGCCAGCACTGCATTACTGAAGAGCCTCTGCCAGGGGCATCTCTTTACAGGGATTTTTTTCTTCTTTCCAAAAAATCCCTAAGCCCCAAACCAATCCCTTCCCTGACAAGGTGGTGAACTGTTGTGTGTCTTCCTCCCTTCTTGCAGCAGCAGTGCAGGGTGAATCTCTTGCCAGGCAGCACAGATTACCAGGTGTTTAAAACTCTTACAGAGTGGCACTGCCTCTGTAGCTCCAGAATTTAAATAGTGCCCTGGCAGCTGGAACTGCTTGAGAGAGTCCAGTGCAGAGCCACAAGGATGAAGGCAGTGGAACATCTTCCTCTCGAGGAGAGCCTGAGGCAGCTGAGGGCTCTGGAGCTTGCAGAGGAGGAGCCTGAGAGGTGACCTCAGTGCTGGTGCTAAAGCTGTGCAGGGTGAGTGCCCAGAGGCTGGAGCCAGGCTCTGCTGGGGGATGCCCAATGCCAGCACCAGGGGCAGTGGTGGAAGCTGAGGCAGAGGAAGTGCCATGGAAACAGGAGGAAGTATTTTTTTCCCTGTGAGGGTGACAGAGCCCTGGAGCAGGCTGCCGGGGGGGGTTGTGGAGTCTCCCTCTCTGGAGATACTCAAAGCCCTCCTGGATGTGTTCCTGTGTGACCTGCTCTAGGTGATGCTGCTCTGGCAGGGGGGTTGGACTGGATGAGCCCCTAACATTCTGTGATTCTTTGATCTGTTGGCAAATGCTTACCTTTAATGGCAACCTGTGTGTACATAATGTATTACTGTAGACCACCTGTTTGTAAGCAGGTTGGTGTTTAAGCAATATAGTGCACAAGGGAGAGACTTTTCACTCAGATGAAAGCATCCCTGCCATTATAAGTAGCTTGCTTCATCCCAAATAAACCCCAAATATTCTGAATATTCAAACTAGTCTAATTGAATGGTAATTGGCAGATCTGTAGTGAGTGGGTGGGTGGGTGGAACTGCTCTTTCACAGCAAGCTCCAGCTGTTCCAGCTAGCTACCTTTGAAGAGCTGCTTGGAGAAAGAGGAGGAAAAGAAAGACTGTAAAAGCAGCTGCTTTATTGTAGCTACTGGTTCTCGGCGTTGCTCTGTGCCTCCCACCCTTTTGAGGCTGTCTCTTGTTAGATCTGCAAGATGCAGATCTCAGCCTCCAGCTCAGAAGCAGCTTTGGCTGGTGCTGCTGCACAGGGTGCGAGGCAGTTGTCTGGCTGGGTGGCAGCGGGTGGGTGCAGTGTTGGGACTAGCCAGCCTGGTGCCAGGCTTCTCCCAGCAGCCTGCTCTGTTGCCTGCAGGAAACCCAGAGCCACCCCAAGCCCTCCTTGCTAGCATGCCTGCACTCTCCAAAGGATTTTTGGCTGTTTTGAGAGGAGTTCTCAGAACTGTCACTAAAGTTCCTGTCCTGCTTTTGCCAACAGCCTGGCCAGAGGGATCTGCCCTCTGCTCAGACCCAGGGCTGTTGGCCCTCCAGGGCGGAGGACAGTGCTGTGGCTCCAGATGAGGCCGAGTGACTAGAAGGGAAGTTTCTGTCTGCTAAGCAATGGGCAAGGTGTAGGAAGCATCAAAGAAAAACACAAGAGTGCATTTTGTGCTCCTGCAGCCCCTCAAACTCTCTGCCCTGGTGTGTAGGATCTCCATGTGCTATCACCTTGGGCCAGTGGCCAGTAGGCACTTTCACATCTCACATGTTCTTTCTGGTCCTCTTGTAGGAACTTACCATTTACTTTCAAAAACTCATCAAAGCATGGTGGAAATATTTGCAGGGAAGGGGACAGGTTGCCCAGGGAGGTGGTGGAAGCCCCAGCCCTTAAAAGACCAGGCTGGATGTGGCTGTGAGCAACTTGATGCAGTGTGAGGTGTCCCTGCCCATGGCAGGGGGGTTGGAACTGGCTGATCCTGGAGGTCCCTTCCAGCCCTGACACTTCTGTGATTCTGTGAGTCTACTGCTTGGGATGGAGCAGAGCACATCTGGACTATATCTAGTTTAATAAACCTAAGTGTCCTTCTCCAAGAAACTGGATTCCATCTCCATTCATTCATGGCCCCTGATGAGGTGATCCAAGCTATTTCTGGCTTCACAATTTACAGAGGTGGAAAGTCTAAACCCCATTACACAGAAGGCAAACAAATGGCTGAAATGGTTGAACAACTATGTCAAGGCTTTGGGAAGAAAGGAATCCAGGTACAGGAAGCACAGTTTAAAGGAACCTAAAATCCTGGTGATTGTATGAGTCTATGAGAGATACTTACTGCAGTGCCTTCATGCAAACTGCTAACTGTGAAGACAACTTCATACCCAATTCACCATACTGTGATACTCACAGGGTGTCCACAGCATCACCTCTCTGCAGGTCTCTTGACAGCTGAAGATTAACCAGGAAATTGCAGTCTGAGCCTTGTTTGCATGACTATTTGCATTTAATATTGTGTACAGCAAACAGCCAATCTAAATATCAGAGTCCATCCCCAAGTATTGTTTTTCCAAGTGAAAGCAGCCTTCTGTTGCCCAAGCCTTGTTGTGTAACCATCACTTCTGTCTCAGATTGCTCCAGGTACATTTTGAATGAGCAGTTGCTTCTGGTTAAGCATGTTACAGTACTTACCTAAAGTTTGCCTCAAACTGGAGTCTAGATTTCATGGGAATCACAGCAAACATCTGGTTGGATGAAACCTCCAAGCTCATCCAGCCCAACCTTCCACCCAGCACTGCAGGGTCAACACCAAACCGTGTCCCTAAGCACCAGCTCCACAGGCTGCTGGAACACCTCCAGGGATGGGGACTCCAGCACTGCCCTGGGCAGACCATTCCAATGGCTGAGAGCCTTCTCTGGCAAGAAATAGTTCCTAGCATCCAGCCTGAGCCTCCCCTGCTGCAGCTTGGAACCATTGCCTCTGCCTCTCCTGTCCCTTGCCACCAAGGAGCAGAGGCTGTCCCCTCCTCGCTCCAACCTCCCTCCAGGGAGCTGCAGAGAGCAATGAGGTCTCCCTCAGCCTCCTCTTCTCCAGCCTGAACACCCCCAGCTCCCTCAGCCCCTCTTCATAGCCCAGGGGCTCCAGGCCCTTCTCCAGCCTCATTGCCCTTCTCTGGACAGGCTCCAGCCCCTCAATGTCCTTCCTGGAGTGAGGGCTCAGAGCTGAACACAGCCCTCGAGGTGTGGCCTCAGCAGTGCTGAGCACAGGGGGATGGTCACCTCTGTCCCTGCTGCCCACCCTGTTTCTGATCCAAGGCAGGATGCCATTGGCTTTCTTGGCCACCTAGGCACTGCTGGCTCATATTTAATCAACTGTCAACCAGAACCCCGAGGTCCCTCTCCGAGTCACAGCTCTAATGATGAGTTCCTCTGTGCATTCCCAGTCAGAGGTTGGTTACAGCGTTAGCACACCCAGCTGCACCCACCCAGGCTCTCAGAACATTGCATGACATCCAAAGCAAGTTAAATGAATTTTAAAAGCTACTTCAATTTCAACTTCTCACTTCCTTTCTTTGAGGTTATTACTTTGGTTAAAAAATGAAAACTGTATGCCCCTCTGTCTGAGCTTTATTACTGCTGTGGCAGCACCCCAGGAACATTACAGGACATTACTGTGACTTATGTGGTATTGACTGGCCAGATCTGGTAAAGGGGTGGGGGAACTGGTATTAAACAAGCACAAGAACAGCCTCCTCTCCTCTCCTCTCCTCTCCTCTCCTCTCCTCTCCTCTCCTCTCCTCTCCTCTCCTCTCCTCTCCTCTCCTCTCCTCTCCTCTCCTCTCCTCTCCTCTCCTCTCCTCTCCTCTCCTCTCCTCTCCTCTCCTCTCCTCTCCTCTCCTCTCCTCTCCTCTCCTCTCCTCTCCTCTCCTCTCCTCTCCTCTCCTCTCCTCTCCTCTCCTCTCCTCTCCTCTCCTCTCCTCTCCTCTCCTCTCCTCTCCTCTCCTCTCCTCTCCTCTCCTCTCCTCTCCTCTCCTCTCCTCTCCTCTCCTCTCCTCTCCTCTCCTCTCCTCTCCTCTCCTCTCCTCTCCTCTCCTCTCCTCTCCTCTCCTCTCCTCTCCTCTCCTCTCCTCTCCTCTCCTCTCCTCTCCTCTCCTCTCCTCTCCTCTCCTCTCCTCTCCTCTCCTCTCCTCTCCTCTCCTCTCCTCTCCTCTCCTCTCCTCTCCTCTCCTCTCCTCTCCTCTCCTCTCCTCTCCTCTCCTCTCCTCTCCTCTCCTCTCCTCTCCTCTCCTCTCCTCTCCTCTCCTCTCCTCTCCTCTCCTCTCCTCTCCTCTCCTCTCCTCTCCTCTCCTCTCCTCTCCTCTCCTCTCCTCTCCTCTCCTCTCCTCTCCTCTCCTCTCCTCTCCTCTCCTCTCCTCTCCTCTCGCACGGAAGGGAGTGGGTGTCACAGTATCGGGCATTAAAATGGATGCTTTCTAGATAGCAAACATTGCTTCCAGACACCCCCATGCAGAGGAGGGAGCCCATTACAATAGTGCTGCCAGGAGCAAACCAGGGGACAATGCTGGAATGAACAGAAAACATAGAAAGTGTTGGCTTTTTATGGCCTCTGTCTGCTGGGACTCTGCCTATCTGCCTGCCTCTTCCCCCTCACAGACCTGTCTGCTGCTCACACTCAAATTTCAAAAGGGACTTTTCTCCCCTGTCATGAAATACATTAGCAGCTTAGGAGCTCCCCAAGGACATGGAAGAGCAGGGTTCGGTTTCCTGCCCTGCCTGAGGGCATTAAAATCTCTACCTCCTATCTCCCACCTCCTAGTGGAAACTGCCCCAGGTTGCTCTGAGCTGTGGTCTTTTCTACTCCTGTTGAAATCCTGAGTCTTAAGTAACCATCAGGTAAGATACAGCAATAGTCTGAGGGGCAAGTACTGACACTTAGCTGACCCCCAGCTCCACTGATCAGAAGCACTGAGCTGTGGGGCAAGAACCCTAGAATGAGTGCATGCTGTGTTCAGCTCTCTCCCTTCAGGGCTGGTGAGCTCCTTGTCTGGAGAGCTGTGCCTGGGAGGCAAGGCCTCCTGCTCCGTGCTCCCCGCTTCCAGAAGCCCATAGGTTGGTTCTTCAGGTGCAGTCCTGGAGGCTGAGTGTCTTCAGCACAATAAACAAAGGAGATGGTGGGGTGGGTGCATAACCCCACATTCCACTTGAGTGTCAGCATCTACTTATGGTGGAACACCACCTTCTCCTTTCTGCAGAGCAAAGAGAAAGTCAGAGCTGCCCCTGTATATTGAAGGGGCCCACAGTTGTGATGTGTGCTTTGAGGATGTCCATGTGAGGGAGGATGTTTCAAGTGGTGTCCCTCAGGGGTCCCTGCTGGGACCTGTGCTGTTTAATGTTTCTATCAGTGCTACAGAGAGCAGGATCCAGGCACCATCAGCAGTGTGCAGGTGACACCAAGCTGAGTGGTACTGTCACTGTGCCAGAGGGACAGGCTGGCTTCCAGAGGGACCTGGACAAGCTGGAGAAGTGGCCCTGGGGAACCTCATGAGGTTCAACAAAAGCAAGTGCAGGGTCCTGCACCTGGGCTGGAACAATCCTCACTGTCAATGCAGGCTGGGGGAGGAGGTGACAGAATGAAGCCCTCAGGAGGACTTGGGAGTGCTGGTGGGTGAGAAACTGGATGTGAGCAGGCATGTGAGCTTGCAGCACAGATGGCCAAGGGCAGCCTGGGTTGCATCCAAAGCAGCATGGCCAGAGATGGAGAGAGGATCCTGCCCCTCTGCTCTGCAGAGACCTCACCTACAGTGCTGTGTATAGGTCTGGTGCCCTCAATATAGGAAGCACATGGACCCCCAGCTCCCTCAGCCTCTCCTCACAGGGCTGTGCTCAAGGCCTCTCCCCAGCCTCCTTGCCCTTCTCTGGACACCTTCAAGTCTCTCAATGTCCTTCCCAAACTGAGAGGCCCAGAACTAGACACAGGACTCAAGGTGTGGCCTAACCAGTGCAGAGCACAGGGCACAATGACCTCCCTGCTCCTGCTGGCCACACTATTCCTAATGCAGGCCAGGATGCCATTGGCCTTCTTGGCCCCCTGGGCACACTGCTGGCTCATGTTTAGGTGGCTGTCAATCAGCACCCCCAGGTCCCTCTCTGTTTGGCAGCTCTCAGCCACTCTGACCCCAGCCTGTAGCTCTGCCTGGGGTTGCTGTGGCCAAAGTGCAGCCCCTGGCACTTGGACTTGTTGAATGCCATCCTGTTGGCCTCTGCCCATCTGTCCAGTGGGTCGAGGTCCCTCTGCAGAGCCCTTCTGCCCTCTAACTGACCAACATCTGCTCCCAGCTTGGTGTCATCTGCAAACTTGCTGATGACTGACTCAATGCCCTCATCCAGATCATCAATGAAGCTATTACAGAGGATGGGGCCCAGCACTGATCCCTGGGGGACACCAGTGGTGCCTGGCTGCCAGCTGGCTGTGGCACCATTCACCACCACCGAGCCTGTTTGCTGAGGCTACCTGTGTGTGTGTGTGTGCTCAGGCAGGCGCGTGGTGCTGCTGGGAGTGAGTTCACCTCCGCAGCAGGGGGAATTGGCTTGCGCTGCTCTGCGCCAGCAGCCACGAGCAGCGATAATTAATAGCTCCTAATTGCTTAATCGGTGTAAAATTTTAGACTGTGTCATGTGTGAAGGTTTTTATTTGGTGTGGATGACTAAACCCCAGATTAATGCAGCGAATCATCCAGGCTCACCAGTGCTGCCTGTTCCAGACAGAAAAATAACCACTGTCTTCCTCACCCCCCCAGGGCCCTTCCTGCAGCCCTTGCTGCGGCCTGCAGATGTGTTTGTGCAGCAGCTGCAGTGCCTTTACAGGGAGCTTGCTCTCAGATCAGAGCTGCTGCTGACAGCCTGCCGGCCCCAGCCCGCTGGCTGCTCCTGCTGTGCTCTTCTTGCCTTTCCATTCACTGCTGCACCTCTGGTGGCCAATCTCTTCACACCAGCCCTGCCTGCCACAGGCTGACTGCTGGTACTTTGTAATTTCCCCGTTCTCAGCAGATCCCTGAGCCCCGAGTGCAGACCAGCGTTGCCTCTCTCCCACATTGCTCAAGCAAATGCCTCCCTCTTTGCTATTGAGGTTTTGTTTTCTTCAGTTCTGGCTCAGTTGTATCTGGTGCAGCTTTATCTCTGTTCCCTCCCCTCGCTCTCCCTGACTCTGTCCCTGTATCTCTTTCCCTTCCTGTCTCTTGGATTGCTTTCATTTTCCCAGACCTATTTCCCCTGCCGGTTTCTTTTCAGCTGCCTGTGCCTGAGTCCCTCTCCATTTGTGTGCCTCTCTCTTCTTATCTACTGAGGAGGATGAGGGGAAGATAGAGTCGTTGAATGACAGAGCTGGAAGTCCCTGTTGAAACAATCATTAGAGAAAGTTTGCCTTCACCATTACTGAGCCCCATGCTGGATTCGTGGCTTGCAGATATGGGGCTGGGCTATAGAAAATTGGCTTATGGATGGTGGCAGCATCCACAAAAGGCTCTGTGATTTCCACAGTGTGAGCATTCATCACTGATGAACACTGTAATGGCATCCCATTAGTATCTGTGGGGGTGTTCAGGCTGGAGAAGAGGAGGCTGAGAGGAGACCTCATTGCTCTCTACAGCTCCCTTGGAGCAAGGAGGGGGCAGCCTCTGCTCCTTGGTGGCAAGGGACAGGAGCAGAGGCAATGGTTCCAAGCTGCAGCAGGGCAGGTTCAGGCTGGATGCTAGGAAATATTTCTTGCCAGAGAGGGCTCTCAGCCATTGGAATGGTCTGCCCAGGGCAGTGCTGGAGTCCCCATCCCTGGAGGTGTTCAAGCAGCCTTGGAGCTGGTGCTTAGGGACATGGTTTGGTGTTGACCCTGCAGTGCTGGGTTGAGGGTTAGACTGGATGAGCTTGGAGGTCTCTCCCAACTGGATGTTTTCTGTGATTCTGTGGTTACCTCTATTGAGCATGGAGACTCTGGGGTAGAAGCAAGGACTCAGATACAAGACCAAAAGGTCAGTTGAAGTGCTGCCATTTGCCACAATAAAAGTAACAAAGAAGCACAGCGCAGGTACAGCTTCTTAAAGAAGCTTTTCTGCCCATGGCAGAAAAGTGTTTGGTGACACATCCCTGGGAGAACTCATCTGACATCAGGGAAAGCAGCATAGTTTGATAGAGGAACTGACCCTTAGAGTTCTGTAATCACATAATGCTTTTAGAGAAGGGAAGAGAAAATGAGCACTAGATGTTTGCATCAGATGTTTTCTCCCTTTACAGAAAGCTGCCCTTTCCCCTGCCACATTTATTTCCCCTGCCACATTTATTTCCCCTGCCACATGTACTTCTCCTGCCACATGTACTTCCCCTGCCACATGTATTTCTCCTGCCACATGTACTTGTCCTGCCACATGTATTTCTCCTGCCATAAAGAAAGGAAATCCTGAAGAGTGTGAGTCTTTGTTAGGTAATTAACTTTCATATCAATAGGAGGGAATCTGAAGGCTAGCACAGGGCTGGTAGAAAATGCAAACTGGTTTTTCCTTCACAAAGAAGTGTGAGTGACAGAGGTGGGACAATAGAAACAGTGAGAGGAGGGCAGGGAAAGCATTGCAGGCTGATAAACCCAGACCAATCCATCACAACAATCCTATCTTGAATGCCTGTGAATGCTCTGCTGCCTTGTGGGAGTCCTGTTTTGATTTTTTTTTATCTCTTCAGACACACAACTAAGGAATCTCAGCTTGCCTAGAAAAAAACCAACACTCAAGTGTATTTAGACCTTCCTTCCTATCTAGGGCAAGGGAAGGAGGAGAATGGGACTCTTACTGCAGGTTACAGTCTCACAGTATCACCAAGGTTGGAAGAGACCTCAAAGATCATCGAGTCCAACCTGTCTCCAAAGACCTCATGACCAGACCATGGCACCAAGTGCCACATCCAATCCCCTCTTGAACACCTCCAGGGATGGTGACTCCACCACCTCCCTGGGCAGCACATTCCAATGGCTAACAACTCTCTCGGTGAAGAACTTTCTCCTCACCTCCAGCCTAAACTTCCCCTGGCACAGCTTGAGACTGTGTCCTCTTGTTCTGGTGCTGGTTTCCTGGAAGAAGAGACCAACCCCTTCCTGGCTACAACCACCTTTCAGGTAGTTGTAGAGAGCAATGAGGTCTCCCCTGAGCCTCCTCTTCTCCAGGCTAAGCAACCCCAGCTCCCTCAGCCTCTCCTCACAGGGCTGTGCTCAAGGCCTCTCCCCAGCCTTGTTGCCCTTCTCTGGACACCTTCAAGTCTCTCAATGTCCTTCTTAAACTGAGGGGCCCAGAACTGGACACAGGACTCAAGGTGCAGCCTAACCAATGCAGAGTACAGGGGCACAATAACCTCCCTGCTCCTGCTGGCCACACTGTTCCTGATGCAGGGCAGGATGCCATTGGCCCTCTTGGCCACCTGGGCACACTGCTGGCTCATATTTAGGTGGCTGTCAATCAGTATCCCCAGGTCTCCCTCTGTTTGGCATCTCTCCAGCCACTCTGACCCCAGCCTGTAGCTCTGCCTGGGGTTGCTGTGGCCAAAGTGCAGCCCCTGGCACTTGGATTTGTTGAATGCCATCCTGTTGGCCTCTGCCCATCTGTCCAGTGGGTCGAGGTCCCTCTGCAGAGCCCTTCTGCCCTCTAACTGACCAACATCTGCTCCCAGCTTGGTGTCATCTGCAGATTTGCTGATGACTGACTCAATGCCCTCATCCAGATCATCAGTGAAGGTATTAACGAGGATGGGGCCCAGCACTGATCCCTGGGGGACACCAGTAGTGCCTGGCTGCCCGCTGTGTCTTCTTGGACCTTCAGGCTGGTTACATCCTAGGAACATCTCTATCCGTCTGTAGCCTTTTTCACAGGAGTGAATTTTTTAGGTGTAGGATGGGTTTATAAGTAGCTCACAGAAGCTAATAAATGATTTATAGGTGTTTTGATAGTTAATCAATTATTTCAGACTGTCAAAGAAGTCAAGAGGCTGCTTATAACCACGGCTCGTCCTCATCAAAGCCGCTTTACTTTGGCTGTGCTTGCTCGTGCTTCGGTCTCAGTGTGTTGCAGACATGCTAACGTTTATTAATGATTTATTAGCCTGATAGAAACCATCCATAAAGGCAAGCTGTGTGCAAAGTGAGACCATGCTTTCTTATTTCTGCTTTCCTTCCATCGAGAGAGGTCTGCTCCAGGCAGCTTGCAGAGCTGATGGGAAGAAGCAGTGTTTCTTCTCTCTGTACTACCCTGAGCTTAAAGCTAAGAGGAGGACTTCATTTTTCTTGTCTTGTCAGTAACTTAATCCTTTGAGGTTTTGCTGTTCCTGAAATAATAAAGGCAGTCTGAAGCCAAAGGAAAGCCCTTCTCTTTTCTGAGGAAAGCACAAGGATGGAGTAACCTTGGTCTTTCCCTGGCTAGTCAGCAGCCGTTTTCTGCTGGGGATTATTCCCCATCTGGGACCTCAGAAGCTTTCCCCACAGCTAAAACTCTGTCCTGGAGACTGCAGTGGTCCTCTGCACCAGAGTCCATAGTGAATACATGCAGGGGTAGAACTGGCCTAGGGAAGATGAACCCAGGAGACAAATTATGTGTTTTCTGCATGGAATTTACCAAAGCAAAATTCATTCTCATGTTCCAGTGGGAATCTGCCCTTTCTAAACTTAGATTTAATGAACCCTGTAAAAATTATGTAAGCCTTCTTTTAACTCCTTTCTCGCTTCTGCAGCCTGAGGAGTGAAATGTTGTGCAGGCAAAGCAATGCTGCCATTAAGGGGCAGAAATCTACTGCAGCATCACATGTGGAATGGGGCAAGAGACTTTGCCAGGTTGTTCCCTTCCTTACTTCACTCAGAAAAGAAAGAAAGAAGAAACCCCAAACACCTTTGTTGGGTTTTGTTGTTTTGGTTTTTCTGTGTCTTCAGTAATCTGCAAAAATGAAGTGGATGGGCAAGGCAGAACCCTGCAGAATTTCACAGAATCACAGAATTAACCAGGTGGGAAAAGACCTCCAAGATCATCAAGTCCAACCTATCACCCACCACCATCTGACCTATTAAACCATGGCACTGAGTGCCTCATCCAGACTTATTTTGAACACCTCCAGGGATGGTGACTCCACCACCTCCCTGGGCAGCACATTCCAATGGCCAATCTCTCTTGCCTAAACTTCCCCTTGCACAGCTTGAGACTGTGTCTTCTCCTTCTGTCACTGCTTGCCTGGAAGAGGAGACCAACCCCCACCTGGCTCCAGCCTCCTTTCAGGTAGTTGTAGACAGCAAGAAGGTCTCCCTTGAGCCTCCTCTTCTCCAGGCTAAACAACCTCAGCTCCATCAGCCTCTCCTCACACAGCTTGTGCTCCAGAGCCCTCACCAGCCCTGCTCAGGTTGGGTTCCGTTCCAGCTAATTGTTCATTCTCTTTTTTGGTTGTAATAAGAACACTTATGATGAGTTGTTACAGAAGGGGTATTTTACTGCTGCTGAGTGTTCCTAGGTCCCACTGCTAGCCACCAGCGCTTCAGCATCTTGTCACAGGATCACAGATCAGAGGGTGTTAGGGCTGGAAGGGACCCCTCGAGATCTTCCAGTGCCAACCCCCCTGCCAGAGCAGGAACAGAGAATCCAGCACAGGTCACACAGGAACACATCCAGACAGGGCTTTGGAAAGGCTCCAGAGAAGGAGACTCCACAACCTCTCTGGGCAGCCTGCTCCAGTGCTCTGTGAGCCTCACAGTGAAGAAGTTCCTCCTCGTGTCAATGTCAGCATCCAGCGGATGAAACAGGAACGAGTTCTACCTCTTTCCTCTGCTGCATCAGAGCAAAAGGAAGGACACTTCTGCAGCATCATGGTTTCCTCTCTCTTGATGAGCTGTTGTTTCTTTTAGCTCTTGCCACTGTATGTGTATTTCAGAGACACAAGGAGTCAAAGGAACACTGGATTTTATGCCACAAATTGATCCTTATTTCTCAGATCTGTTGGCTCTCTCCAGTCCAGAATCCTAGGGAATACATACAGAAAGCTCTGTGAGAAGCAGCATCATTCTTTCAAGGAGTTTGTGCCAGCCTTGTGGCCAGTACATTTATTATCATTTAAGCCTGACATACAACTCTAATCAGGAGACCTGTTCCTCAAATGAATGCTCCTTCTGCGCCTGACTGCTTAGTCTGCCTTCCATGGGATTATTTGTGTGCTGGATTTGCAGAGCTGATGTGTAATGGTAGCAATCTGTCCTTATTACAGTGGGGAGAAACAGGTGAGGTGTGGACTGACACCAGGCCAGAGCCTGGACCAGCTGATAACTGAAAGCAGAGGAAGTTGTTTTCCTCTTTAAACAAAGCAACTGATCCAGACACTGGGGTGCATTCAGAGGAGCGTGCCCAGCAGATCCAGGGAGGTTCTCCTTCCCCTCTACTCTGCATCCAGTTCTGGGCTCCCCAGTTCAAGAGGGACAGGGATCTGCTGGAGAGAGTCCAAGGGAGGGCTGGAGCACTGCCTGGTGAGGAGAGGCTGAGAGCCCTGGGGCTGTTTAGTTTGGAGAGGAGAAGGCTGAGAGGGATCTGATCAATGTCTATCAATAGCTGAGGGCTGGAGGTCAGGAGGGAAGGGACAGGGACAGCCTCTGCTCACTTGTGCTCCATGATAGGACAATGGTCAACAGATGTAAACAGCACAGGAGGTTCCACCTCAACATGAGGAGGAACTTCTTCACTGTGAGGCTCACAGAGCCCTGGAAGAGGCTGCCCAGAGAGGTTGTGGAGTCTCCCTCTCTGGAGCCTTTCCATCCCTGTCTGGATGTGTTCCTGTGTGACCTGTGCTGGATTCCATGGTCCTGCTCTGGCAGGGGGGTTGGTACTGGAAGATATTGGGAGGTCCCTTCCAACCCCTAACATCCTCTTATCCTGTGATCTTATGATCCTGTGGCACACTATATGGAGGGGGTTTGGGGTTTGGTTTTAACTTTCAGTACAGTTTGACCTTCCAAAGGACAGGTAGCAATGCAATGCAGAGGTCTGCTGCCTACAAGCTCCACTCCTTGTTTGTGGCTGTGCTGCTGAGAAATCCCAAAACACTGAAACAGACACTTTGAGCTCCCAGGGAGAAAAAAGAAAGGGAACCAGCAGCCTTTTCTTGCTTTCTTGTTAAATATCTCTATTTAAATGCAAATGCTCATCTGACACTGCCAAACAAAGTCATGTACCAGGAAGCAGGCAGGCAAGTGGAGAAAAAAATCACAAAAAATGACAATTGTTTTTGAAGATTCTGGATCCCTTTAACTTCCAGGAGGAGCAGAAGTGGCTGAATTTATTTGTGGTTGCATGGCAAGGATCGGGTCAGCTCCTAGGAATTTCAAATGGGGAGGTTTTGATGTAAATGTAGCTCTCTGCAGAAGTCTGGGGGGACTCTCCAGTTCCAGCGTGCCTCCACGTGATCTCTAAGTTTCCTCTCTGTGGAAAGCCCACTGCAGGCAGTCTGTTTTGGAAGGGGTTAGAATCCAGGAGCAGAAAGAGGAAGAAGCAGCCAAAGTGGTGCCTTACACACACAGCTACACACACAGGTAGCCTGAGCAAACAGGCAGGCACAGCTGGAAGGCTAAAGAAGAGCTCAAGTCATACCTGCTGCCTGCAGGCTCATTGGGAACAAGAAGCCCTCAGGAGTATGTCCTTGTAATCAGTGCTGTTCAAAAAGGATATTCCCCTGCAGTAACCCACAGAGAACTACCCATCCTTGCACACCTGCAGCAGGGCCTCTGTCTCTGAACAGTGGAGCAGTTTGGTCCCTGTCATGAAGGTCAGTGCTGGGGTTACAGTCATAGAATCAGTCATAGAAGCATAGAATCACAGAATGCTTTGGTGATTCTAAACTCTGCTTATTCTAATCTAGGGGACAGCAAATTGAGGTGCAGAAGAGCACAACCTACTGTGCAAAGTCACAGTGGAAAGCCCAGGGCAGGCAGTCTGTATTGGAAGGGGTTAGAAATCAGGGACAGAAAGAGAAAGAAGCAGGCAAAGTGGTGACTTATTCTGCCTCAGGAATGTGTGGTTCATAGAATCACAGAATGGTCTGGGACAGAAGGGACCTCCAAAGGTCATCCAGTCCAAGCCCCTCTGCAGTCAGCAGGGACATCCTCAACTAGATCAGGTTGTCCAGAGCCCTCTCCAGCCTCACCTTGAAGATCTCCAGAGATGGAACCTCAACCACCTCCCTGGGCAACCTGTGCCAGTGTTCCACCACCTTCTAGTGCAGAACTTGTTCCTCACATCCAATCTACATCTGCTCTGCTCTACTTTGAAGCCATTGCCCTTGGTCCTATCCCTGCAGGCCTTTGCAAACAGTCTCTCTCTATCCCTGTGCAGTGCATTGTACTGCATCTACCTGCAAGACTTCTGGATTTCTTAGCATGCTCCAGACCCCTTAACACAGAGAAGCCTGAGATTTGACTGCAAGGGTTGGACACAAAACAGTCATGCAGCAGGAAGCTCTGTTGTCTCTCTCTGTTGCCATCATTGGAGGTGTTCAGGAGGAGACTTGATGGGGTGCTTGGTGCCATGGGTTAGTTGTTTAGGTGGTGTTGGATTGGTTGATGGGTTGGACACGATGATCTTGAAGGTCTCTTCCAACCTGGTTTATTCTATGTATTCTATGTATTCAAGCTACCCCCAGCAGTGATGCTCCAGCTCAGATGAGGACTAAGCAATGCAAACAGGCAAAAAGTTATCTGAGTGCACACCCAGGACCCTTTCCCCTTCTCACTTCTTCTGCTGGTCAAGGGTAGCTGGTATGTAGAACCCACTTCCTGGGGACCAGTTTTATTCAGCTGTACCTTATGAAGCCTCCTCTGTCAAAATCCTCCCTCTGGTTCACCATTTGCCTCTCCTTCTTTCTACACTTCCATTCCTGCAAGCCAATGCAGGCATGTCTGCTTTCTGCACAGGGTTCCAGTAGTCTCTTAATAATCATAATAATCGTTATTAGTGATTAAAGTTACATTATTCATGCCAGATGGAGCCCCCTCCCTGCCCGCCAGAACCGGTCTGCATTATGGAGTTGTAGTACTTTTGTGATCTGAATAAGCAGATGGCAGTGTGACAGCAGATTATGTGCTGGTGATGTCAGCAGCAGCACTTCCCAAGTCTAATTGCTTTAAATGAACATGACTGCAGCAAAGGAGCTGGTGGCTTTAACGAGGGAGCTGGCATCCAGTGTGGTAATTACTGCGGAACGCTACCAACGGAACAGTGCTGGGGCAGGAGCGGTGCCTTTGAAAGGGGAGTGAGAGCAAGGCTGGCCTGGCCTCACTGCCCCTGGGGAATGGCTCAGCTCTGTGATGTCCTGCAGGCACACTGCTAGCCAGGCACCAGCACTCTCTTTTCATAGAATCACAGAATGGGCTGGGCCAGAAAGGGACCTCCAAAGGTCATCCAATCCAACCCCTCTGCATGGATATTCCCAACTAGATCAGGTTGCCCACAGCCCTCTCCAGCCTACCTTGAATATCTTCAGTGGCAGGGCCTCAACCACCTCCCTAAGCAACCTGTTCCATTGTTCCACCTTGGTGATACTGTGAGACTGTGAATCCACATTTCTGATCTGCCTCCCTTCCTGTCTCTCCTGCAGGTGGCCGTTGCCATAAGTCCTGCACAGGCCGATGCTGGGGACCCACGGAGAATCACTGCCAGACCTGTAAGTATGCAAGAACCTGGGAGACAAAGGACTGGAGGGAAAGGGATCCTGGGGTTTTGTTTGGTTGGTTTGGGTTTGGGATGGTTTTTTAGTGTGTGTTTTGGTTGGTTGGTTTGTTTGGTTTTTAATTGTGAAGAGCTATTATAACTTCTGGGTTAAAATAAAAGCTATTTGAAATCCCTTCCCCCTCCCCCCCCCCCCCCAGCTGATCTGCTCTGCTCTTTTCCCACCCCTGTGACTTTGTGGTTTTCTTCCCTCCCTTGTGCTCTTTAACAGTGCTTAAGCTAACTTGAATTTTCTCCTCACTTCTTGATGGCAACACAGAGCAGGGCTCCTGAGGGTATTGCTGCTTGTTTTGGAATCCCCTGCAATGAACACTGCAGGAACAGGAGAAGCCACAGGGCAGATTTGGAGATCTTTAACTGTGGCCTCACACCACAAAGTCCCTAATGCCAGAGCACTCCTGTTCATTTCAGTGGGAGCCTGGGAATATTAGTTATCTCCTTGGAATCACCCCAGAGTGTCTTTGAGCTGCAGGGAAAGAGAGAAGAATGGTTGTTTTGTGAAGAAGGTAGGAAGCGAAGGGTTGTTCACAATGTCTCTCTATCCTCTTGAATTTAAAGAGCATTAAAATGAATAAAAATAACTATATGGAGAGAGCTTCTTCCTTGTGTGCTCTCAGCTCCTTCAGACAGGCATTAGAGAGCTGCAAGTGCAGTCACAATATTAGCAAATAGAAGAGAGGAGAGAACTGAGAGCTGTCTTTTCCTCCAAGCTTTTCCCTGTCCTCGCCTTGTGGGAATAGAGCTATCCTTTGCTGAGCCTTCCTCTGAAATCGAGGAGGCTGGAAATTGGTTGAGTTTGCTGGAATCACTCTTCCTAGGAAATGAAATGGTGGCTGCTATCTCCCCCAGAGAGCCCTGCCTGGGCTTCTGCCTCTCTCCTTGGCTGAGTCGTAGATAGGAAGCAGGGATTGTGACAAATGAAGCGCTATCAGGCGAGCACACCAGCTAAGTCTCTCAGCTGCTGATAGCCAGTGTCACCTACCTTGTTCTGTGCTGGAAATATTTGGAACAGTGCAGCTGGGCCCTTTTTTTCCCTTCTTCTTTTTTTGTGACTACTTGGAGCAAGAGATAAGAGGAAATTAGAAATGGCAGACACAGCTTCACATGAACATGTTACCAGTGAGCACGAGCAGGAAATTCAAGCTGACCTGGTGTCCGTGGCAAAGCAAGGAGGGGGGGATGGAGCTGTGCATCTGCAGAGGCTCTGCCACCCTGCCAGGCACTGCTTTTCCTTCAGGAGCATCAGCTGGTGTTGCTGATGGCAGCTGCAGCTCACTAAAGTTAACATGTCCTTGTGTTGCTGTTTCATATTGGATTGTATCTGTGGGTGTGATTAAAAAAGTCATAGGAATAACTGTGTGACAAACCCAGCAGAGTGAAGCTAAGCAGGTTCTGCTTCATCTGAACCAAGCCAGTACAGCTTCTGCCTTTGCTGGCAGTCTTTCTGAAAGCCTTGAGGAAGTCAATGCTCAGAAAGCCTCCTTACATCAAGGTTATGTGCTGAAGTAGCTAAAGGAACTTAAACCCATACTGACCAAATTACTGTATATCATGGTTAGGCTAGAGTTAACTACTGCTGGTTGTTTCTCTGCCTTAATGAGACACCTGTTTGTCTATTAAAGCTCTGTAAGATCCTGGGTGACCCACTGCTCTGTGAGTACAGACCTGTTCAGACCTTCTGTGGTTAGCCTACCCAAGAACACTGCAAAGCCCTGGCAGATAGATGGCACAAGGACAGTGTGTTCCTGGCTGAGGCCTTAGGGTGGCAGAGTCAACTTGGAGGCCTGTAGTTGGTGGTGCTCCCCAGGGATCTGTCCTGGGCCCAGTTTTGCTCAATATCATTATCAATGACCTGGCTGAGGGCATTGAGTGCACCCTCAGCAAGTTCCTGATGATACAGAGCTGGGGGGTGGCTGACACCTGCCAGGTTGTGCTGCCATCCAAGTAGAGCTGGGCAGGCTGAGAGCTGGCTGCAGGCAAACCTCAGGGAGGTCAGTAAGGACAAGTGCAGGGTCCTGCATCTGGGGAGGAACAACAGCAGGCCCCAGGACAGGTTAGGGAATGCCTTGCTGGAGAGCAGCACCATGGAGAAAGACCTTGGAGTGCTGATGGACAGCAAGTTCTGCAGGGGACAGCAATGGGGGGCAGAGAGCCAAGGGGATCCTGGGGTGCAGCAAGAGAAGTGTGGCCAGCAGGGCTGGGGAGGTTCTGCTCCCCCTCTGCTCTGCCCTGCTGAGACCACAGCTGCAATCCTGTGTCCAGTTTGGGGCTCCCCAGGTCAAGAGAGACAGAGACCTGCTGGAGAGAGTCCAAGGAAGAGCCAGGAGGATGCTTAGGGGACTTGAGCATCTCCCCTGTGAAGAGAGACTGAGAGCCCTGGGACTGTTGAGTCTGGAGAAGAGAAGGCTGAGAGGGGATCTGATCAATGCCTCTCAATAGCTGAGGGCTGGGGGTCAAGTGGAGGGGGCCAAGCTCTTTTAGGTGGTGCACAGTAATAACACAAGGACCAGTGGAGACAAACTTGAAGAGAGAAGGTTTCAGCTCAACATGAGGAGAAACTTCTTTGCAGTGAGGGTGACAGAGCCCTGGAGCAGGCTGCCCAGGCTGGAGAGAGAGAGAGAAGTTGCAAGCAAAATGACAGAAGAAAAGAGAGCAAGAACTGTTTGTGCCTCTGCTCTATATCCCATTAGCAAGCCAATGAATTCCATAGACCTTAGCATCATTCTCCTTTTGTATCCAATGGTAATTTATTTCACTTTCAGCCTTTGCAGTCAGGAACTGGGCTAAAGCTCCCCCTTCAAACAGCTCCAGTGTGTCATGTACAGGGAGATACACTGATCACAGCTCAGATTTGAAATAGCTACTCCACAGCCTTTTCCCTTCAAGCATGCTCTGCACCCTCTGATTGTCAGGGACAGAAGTTAATTTTCTGTTGTGTATTTCTTCTTTGCCTCCCTGACCTCCCTGCACCTTGGGGGTAAACAGCAGGATTTAAGGCAGAGTCTGCCTATTAGGCTGGCAGTTGGCATTTCTTCTTTGCACTTGCTCAAAATGTGCTTTGGTTTCTTTGAAAACTGCTGGAAGGAAAGCAAATGAGTAGAGACTCCAAGCATGGAACTGCAAGTGGTGCTTTTCCTGCCTTCATCTCTGATTTTAAAAAGCAGGCCTGGCTCTCAGACTCCTAAGGGCTGTTCTTGGAATAGAATAGGATAGGATAGGATAGGATAGGATAGGATAGGATAGGATAGGATAGGATAGGATAGGATAGGATAGAAATAGAATAGCATAGAATAGAATAGAACAGGATAGAATAGAATAGAATAGGGTAGAATAGAATAGAATAGAATAGAATAGAATAGAATAGAATAGAATAGAACAACAGAACAGGATAGGATAGGATAGAATAGAATAGAACAGGATAGGATAGAATAGAACAGGATAGGATAGAATAGAATAGAATAGAATAGAATAGAATAGAATAGAATAGAATAGAATAGAATAGAATAGAATAGAATAGAATAGAATAGAATAGAATAGGAATAGAATAAACCAGGTTGGAAGAGACCTTCAAGATCGTGTCCAACCTATCATCCAACACCACCTAAACAACTAACCCATGGCACCAAGCACCCCATCAAGTCTCCTCCTGAACACCTCCAATGATGGTGACTCCACCACCTCCCCAGGCAGCCCATTCCAATGGGCAATCTCTCTATGAAGAATTTCTTCCTAACCTCCAGCCTAAACCTCCCCTGGTGCAGCTTGAGACTGTGTCCTCTTGTTCTGGCTGCCTGGGAGAAGAGACCAACCCCCACCTGGCTACAACCTCCCTTCAGGGAGTTGTAGAGAGCAATAAGGTCTCCCCTGAGCCTCCTCTTCTCCAGGCTAAGCAACCCCAGCTCCCTCAGCCTCTCCTCACAGGGCTGTGTTCCAAACCCCTCACCAACTTTGTTGCCCTTCTCTGGACACCTTCCAGCAAGTCAACCTCCTTCCTAAACTGAGGGGCCCAGAACTGGACACAGGACTCAAGGTGTGGCCTAACCAGTGCAGTGTCCCGGGGCAGAATGACCTCCCTGCTCCTGCTGGCCACACTGTTCCTGATCCAGGCCAGAGACAGGCTGGTTGGTATCACTAACCTTAACCTTGTCACCTTGGGGATGCACCAGTGTCACATGCAGGACTACATTCGAGCGAGTCGTTCACCATTGGGATGTGCTGCCCAGGGAGGTGGTGGAGTCCCCATCCCTGGAGGTGTTCAAGAGGGGATTGGATGTGGCACTTGGTGCCATGGTCTGGTCATGAGGTCTGTGGTGACAGGTTGGGCTTGATGATCTTTGAGGTCTCTTCCAACCTTAGTGATACTGTGAGACTGTGATCCCAGTGTCAAACTGGTTTGTCCCTAGAAACAAGCCAGAGGCATGGCTGCATTTTAATCATTTCATGGGGGAGGGGGTTGTTTTGGTGGTGGTGTGGGGTTTTTTGTAAGGAGTCACTGAAGCAAAAAATTCTAATGGGCCCCCTCCCAAGATAAGATTTAAATTATTTTCCTGGGAAAGGATACAAAAAAAAAAAAATGAATTGAAATATCTTAATCCATGGCTTCCACTTCAAATTGCACACAGCAAAAACTCCAAATCCTTTTGTTTTGTTGCATGAATATCATCCACCCAGCTCCTTCCTATGTTGCCTTCCAGCAATGTCTCTCTGTGCTTCTGACTCTGTCTGCAGCACCACCTGCATCTAACTCTGTCCTAATGTCTGCCTGCATGTGACAGGAAAATTTACACACTGAGGAAGGCAGTTAATAGGGAACTTAAGACACCTTGTTATACTAGGAGGTAGAGAAGATGTCATTTCAGGGTACAGTTTTACACATTTAACAATCCATTAGCCTTTTGCAATGAAAAAATCAGTAAACAGGAGGATTGGAAATGTAAAAGATAGATGTAGCCTTTGTTTCTGTGTCAGAAAAGGCTAATGTGGAACTGCTTTAGGAAGAGTGTTTTCCTGAGCACTGGGCACTCACTCAATAGAATGCAACCCCCTTTAAAACCCACAGGAACCATTTTGGAAGCTCACAGAATCATAGAATGTTGGGGGCTGGAAGGATCAGCCAGTTCCAACCCTCCTGCCATGGGCCAGGGACACCTCACACTAGAGAAGCTTGCTCACAGCCACATCCAGCCTGGCCTGAAAAACCTCCAGGGATGAGGCTTCCACCACCTCCCTGGGCAACCTCTGCCAGTGTCTCACCACCCTCATAGGGAAGAACTTCTTCCTGACATCCAATCTCAATCTACCCACTCCTAGTTTTGCTCCATACCCCCCAGTCCTATCACTCCCTGACACCCTCAAAAGTCCCTCCCCAGCTTTCCTGTAGCCCCCTTCAGATACTGGAAGGCCACAAGAAGGTCATCAATTAGGTCTTCTTGGAGCCTTCTCTTCTCCAGACTGAACAACCCCAACCCTCTCAGCCTGTCTCCATAGCAGAGCAGCTCCAGCCCTCTGCTCATCCTCGTGGCCCTTCTCTGGACACCTTCCAGCTTGCATCAGCATTGATCTCAGTTGATGCTGCCTGTTCCCAGCTGCTGCCCAGTTCCCTACCATCTGTCCCCACTCTCTTCTCGGCACCATCTTGAGCCATGTGTCTCCTCTAGGAGCCACCCACCAGTATTCATGAGCCTGAGCACAGAGTTTGATATCATGGGAATCAAATAAGTCTTGAGTCACAGCTATAAAATCAATGAGCTGCCTTTGTATGAATGTTTGGGGAGCAAAAGCTTCTGTTGTTTGAAGGCATTGAAGCTATGCTGGTTTCATTCTGGCTTCCCAAGTGAAGATGATAAGCAGGAAGCTCCATTGTTGAGTTATGTTTATTGGAATCTGAACAATCTGATTATTTCAGGACTCCAACCAATAGATAGTACTGCACTGTGGTTTGCTTTGGGGAAAAGCCTTCAGTGCAAACTCTCTTGAGTATGAGTCCTTAAAAACATCCAGAGCCCCACTAAGCTCTTTTTCTGTCTTGGTGAGTGGTGCCACTGAAGAGGTCCTCCTCAGAGCTGGATCCTCACTGGCAGCACACAGCACACAACAAAGCAGAAGATAACTACAGTATGCTGGTGGCCTTTTCCTGCAGTGCAATGCTGGCAGTTACTCTTGCAAAACAAAGAGTTAGGGTAGAACAGAGAGAAACCTTTGCTGTAATTGCAGAGCTTGCAAGCCACTTGTGGTGGGTTAACACCCATCCTGATAACAAAGTGGGGAGGGCTTGCAGGTGCTTTGCCCTCCCTGCAGGGCGTTTTCCCCTGGGAAACTGAGTCTGTTCCACTCCCCACTCCCTGCCCAGCTAGGGTATAAAAGGGAGGACACTGCAGCCAGTAGCTCTCTTTCTAGCTCCTGCCTTTTTGGGTGAGAGCTACTGCAGCTGCCTTCCTGTTCCTCTGCCATGTGGTTGGGCCTGATCCCCAACCTGGTCTGGTTTGGTCTATTCTATTCTATTCTATTCTATTCTATTCTATTCTATTCTATTCTATTCTATTCTATTCTATTCTATTCTATTCTATTTCTTCTTGCTGCCTCTGTGCCTCTTCAGAGAGAGACTGGTTTTGTATTCCTTTCCCCCCCCCCCCCCATCAATCCTTGTTCCTTGCCCTTGTGAGCCTTTCCTGTTATTGTTATATATATCTATTGTTTAAAGAAAACTCTTGACCTCTCTACTTCCAAGCCAACTCCAAATTACTGCTTGGTGGATTTGTTCCTTCCCTTTTTTTTCCACTCTGTTGGGAGGGGGGAGGAGGGGGGAGCAGGGGAGAGATACTCAGCCTTGCCCCCATCTGAGCTCTTAACTCCCAGCTAAGGCTCAAACCACTACACCACTGTATAGCTCCAGGAAAACTCCCTATGCTGCCTACCCTGAAGAGTGTGCTGAAGGCCCTCATGAAGCTGAGACCTAACCACAAACAGAATTAGGCTTTGCACTGAGTAGTGTGCTGACAACAGGGCCATGCTCCTGCAGGCCAGCCCTGCTGCAGGGGCTGCTGGGGCTTTTTCTTTTCCCCCTGAAAAAAAGAGGAAATATCCTGTGGCATGTTGTGTCCTCTTCAAAAGTGAGGGCTTGGGTTTGGTTTTTTTTGCAGACAGCACCTGTACCTTTATACATTTCATGAGCCTTAGAGTGGGGCTGTGGAGAAGAATGAATAACTGAGAGGGTTTTGTCCTAGACTCAGAGAGGGATAACTGCTGGAAAGGTGTCAGTAAATTGCTGAAATAGATAGCTGCTGTGTGAGCTGGGCCCCACTGCTGTGTGAGCTATGCAGCCTAGGGAAGCACTATTACCTGCAGCTCAGCTTGAGAGAGGTCTGTAATCCTGCCAGCACATAGCTTGGCTCACTGGAAGCAGTACCTCCTGAGGCAAGGAGGAGATCCTGCTTTGCCTAAACAGTCAGTGGGGATGGTGGTCACAAACACCAGGCACAGGAGATGCAGTTCCCTCCTCCCCTCCAGGCAGGGGATTCACCTGCTCAGGGCTTGCTTTCAGGGAGGCAGCAGTGGAGGGTTCCCAGTGCCTTTTACAGGTGATGGGATGGGACATGCTGCAGAGTCTGGGCATCTTTGCCTGTTGCAGAGTGTGCCAGGAGTCCTCCTCCTTGGGAAGTAATGATTATATGGTCATGGCAGATATCCTGACCTGCAGGCAGCACTGAGGTAAATGAATTCTAAACGAGCTAATAATGAATTCTAAATGAGCTAATTGCAATAATTATCTAGACAGAGGTGCTTTAGACCAAACTTTTCCAGGTTTAAGCAAACTATTAGATTGCTGTGAGGAATGTTTTCTATAGTATCCTGACACTGAGCACCCATGGTGTCACATCCTCTCCTCCTGTGTGGCAGTGTTGGATGTCTCCCCTTGAAATTTGGCTCCTTGGCTTGCTGCTGCTGGTGCAAGTGAAAACCCAACCAGCCAACCACCAGGAAAAAAAAGGCACAAAATGCTGCTGGTGTGCTGTGACCTTTCAGGCTGTGATGGGTGGGCTGGTGAGGAGAAGCTGGGCACAGCACCCTCTGCTTGCAGAACCTTCTAGAAGGGCATCCTGAGCCTGCTCAGTGGGGAGCCTGCAGCCATGAGAAGTGGTCCAGTGTAGGTCCTCAGGGGCTGCCCTGCACTGGCAGCCATAGTGCCAGGCAGAGAGGCAGCAAGGGGTGGCAGAGGAGAGGTCATTTTAAAAGGAGAGGTAAGCACAGTCGTGAATGCTCTGTGTAACAGGGAGGCAGAGTGTTTGGATAGTGCCCTCTTGGCCTGGGGGGCAGATCTTTGAGGAGTGACACAGGTAAAGGCAGAGGATTTGGGTCGTGGGGCAGGCTGGTATAAATGCCCTGTGCTCCACAGATGGTCAAGGGGACCCTCTAGTAAAACAGAGTCCTTCATCATGTCAGGATAAGCCTGAGCTCAGTATCCCTTTGAGTTCAGAGGGCAGAGCACCTGGTCCAGTGCAGATCAAGGCACTTTGGACCAGCTTCTGAACTGGCAGAAGACAACATAGAGTCGCTGGCTAAATGAGGCCTTCATTCCTTTCCTTGAGCTGAGCCTTTGTCCCTGTGAGCTGGTGGTGTGGTGGCAGCAGAATCTGACATAGGTGTTTTGGTTCCCATAGGCCCCTGAGTGATACCTCTGCCCTAATATCTATTAGTGCTGTTGCTTAAACAAACAGATCCTGCTTCTCTGGCAGAGTTGGCAGCAAGGGCATTGACAGAAATTTCCCTCATTTCTTAAATGAGAGAGCATAAGGCACCACAGGGAGCTTGCCTCTGGTAGCAGCAAGATGCAATTGCTCTCCAAGTGCATCACTTTCTTCTGCAGATTATAAATGATGACTCCTCTTTAGTTATTTACATTTTTATGTCCTCAATAAATATGCTGCACATCAAGAAGCTCTGGTGCAACCTGAGGTTTTCCTGGCAAACAGTGGAGGGGATTTGGGCTGGAAAGCACTTAACAGAGGAGTTACCAAATACATTAAATGGCAGAGCAGAGCAGAGCAGAAAGGTGGATGGAATTTTGCATCCCCTGGCTTCCTGTAAAGCGTTTTCCACGGAGAAGCAATTAAATGCTTTTAACAAAACAAATGGTAAAGGTTAATTACAGAAGGGTAACATCCCTGCTTTTATCAAGACACAGCTGACAGCACAGCTTCCTGGCATTCTGTAGGCAGAGGCTGGTGCAGGCCTGTGGATGAAACTCCTGTGTTTTTCCAAAAGTAAAGATAGAAGCTGTGGACTAGCGAGGGGAGGAGGATGCTCTGCTTGTTGACCATTCTTTGCACAGAACTAAGTCCCAAGGTACAGTCTCACAGTATCACCAAGGTTGGAAGAGACCTCAAAGATCATCGAGTCCAACCTGTCACCACAGACCTCATGACTAGACCATGGCACCAAGTGCCACATCCAATCCCCTCTTGAACGCCTCCAGGGATGGGGACTCCACCACCTCCCTGGGCAGCACATCCCAGTGGCTAACAACTCTCTCAGTGAGGAACTTTCTCCTCACCTCCAGCCTAAACTTCCCCTGGTGCAGCCTGAGACTGTGTCCTCTTGTTCTGGTGCTGGGTGCCTGGGAGAAGAGACCAACCCCTTCCTGGCTACAACCTCCCTTCAGGTAGTTGTAGAGAGCAATGAGATCTCCCCTGAGCCTCCTCCTCTCCAGGCTAAGCAACCCCAGCTCCCTCAGCCTCTCCTCCCAGGGCTGTGCTCAAGGCCTCTCCCCAGCCTTGTTGCCCTTCTCTGGACACCTTCAAGTCTCTCAATGTCCTTTTTAAACTGAGGGGCCCAGAACTGGACTCAGGACTCAAGGTGCAGCCTAACCAATGCAGAGTCCAGGGGCACAATGACCTCCCTGCTCCTGCTGGCCACACTATTCCTAATACAGGCCAGGATGCCATTGGCCTTCTTGGCCACCTGGGCACACTGCTGGCTCATGTTTAGGCGGCTGTCAATCAGCACCCCCAGGTCCCTCTCTGTTTGGCAGCTCTCAGCCACTCTGACCCCAGCCTGTAGCTCTGCATGGGGCTGTTGTGTGTAGTGTGCAGTAGTGTGGTACCACTGTAAGGTAGGTGGTGTTTCCAAATGCATTCCGACCTGCAGGCTCTGTACTATTCTGTTCTCTCACTGCCTGTGTGCCAAAGGGGTTGCCATCAAGGGCAGCATTTGCCTGTGAGAATGCTGGCCTCACTGAACCGCAGTCAGCTGCTCAGTGTTGCCGTCCTTCCTGGGGGGATGCACATGGAACTGGGCAGCTCTTCTGTTACTTTGTGGAGTTTGGTTTTTTCCCATATCCTTCCATCAGATGTTTATTAAAAACCCTTATGCTCTGGAAACAATATTCCCACTAATTCCCAAGGGGAGGAGCAAACACCTTGAGAAGCCTCCCTCTGCAGTCCTCCTCGAGCAACATAACTGTTCCTAAAGAGCCCTTAGGCTGGAGGAGGGGGGTTTTCAGGCGGTTGTTTGCCTCGGGGTGCAGTCGAAGGGCTCTCTGCTCAGCTGTGACTCTGACGTGCTGCTTTTCTGCCGCCCCTCGCAGTGACGAAGACCGTGTGCGCGGAGCAGTGCGACGGCCGCTGCTATGGGCCCTACGTCAGCGACTGCTGCCACCGCGAGTGCGCTGGAGGCTGCTCCGGACCCAAGGACACCGACTGCTTCGTACGTGTGAGACCCCCTCGCTCCCCCTGCAGGCACACTGCAGACTCTCAGGGCGTGAATCCACGACATTCTCTATTTTCACACAACGTTAGGGGCTGGAAGGGACCTCCAAAGCTCAGCCAGTCCAACCCCCCTGCCAGAGCAGCATCACCTAGAGCAGCTCACACAGGAACACGTCCAGGAGGGCTTTGAGTATCTCCAGAGAGGGAGACTCCACAACCCCCCTGGGCAGCCTGCTCCAGGCCTCTGTCACCCTCACAGGGAAACAATTCTTCCTCCTGTTTCCATGGCACTTCCTCTGCCTCAGCTTCCACCACTGCCCCTGGTGCTGGCATTGGGCATCCCCCAGCAGAGCCTGGCTCCAGCCTCTGGGCACTTGCTCAATCTTTATCAACAGCACTGAGGTCACCTCTCAGGCTCCTCCTCTGCAAGCTCCAGAGCCCTCAGCTCCCTCAGGCTCTCCCCATGAGGAAGATGTTCCACTGCCTTCATCATTTCTGTGGCTCTGTGCTGGACTCTCTCAGGCACTTCGTCGTTCTTAATGTGCTGCGTGCTGGCTGCCAGGTTTAGACTGCAAAATGCAGTGTTTAGTGGTTTTCCACATCATATTAACATTCCTTATCTACCTAATATTGCCCATTAACAGATTGGGAGGTATTGATATGCTAATATCTCTGGGTTTTATCTTTTGCTTTTCTGAAATGAACTTTCAGAGGCGTTAGGGATTTTATCATTACATTGGAGCATGGCTTTTATTGCTGCTGCCTGCTTTGTGTTTAAAAGTCAAGAACACAATTTGCCTTCTCTGTAAAAGGTGTTCCCTATTACTGCCAGACTTGATTTAAATGCAGGGTTTTTTTTTTAGTGGGTATACTTCTTAGGGAAGATGGATGGAACAGGTTGCCTAGGGAGGCTGTGGATGCTCCCTCCCTGGAGGTGTTCAAGGCCAGGTTGGATGAGGCCTTGAGAACCTGAGCTGCTGGGAGGTGTCCCTGCCCATGGCAGGTAGTTGGAATATATGATCTTTAAGAATAAGAAGGCCTTGGAACTGCAGAGAAGGGTCACAGGAATCAGAGGCTGGAGCATCTCCAGTGTAGGCACAGACTCCCCTGGTGCAGCTTGAGACTGTGTCCTCTTGTTCTGATGCTGGTTGCCTGGGAGAAGAGACCAACCTCTGCCTGTCTACAGCCTCCCTTCAGGTAGTTGTAGAGAGCAATGAGGTCACCCCTGAGCCTCCTCTTCTCCAGGCTAAACAACCCCAGCTCCCTCAGCCTCTCCTGAGGCTGATTTAGCACCAAATGCTGGGAGTTTGCCTGGATTACTGAAGCGATTCCAAACGTCTCCAGAGCACTAGAATCATAAATGACAAGTTCCCCAGTGTTGCAGATGAGCTTTTCCTGAGAAGTACCATCTCTCCAAAGAGCACTGGTGTGCTTTCCTTGCTCAGCCCTCACCAGAGGATTGGCATGTGTGTGACAGAGCACCTCTTAAGTCAACAGCAGGGGTGAAAAATGTGCTGAGGAAACAAACAAAATCAGTATTTATTAATGAATAAAAGCACATTTTATGAAGCATTGCAAATCCTTTAGCATATTAGGGCAGCTTGCAACAGCAGCCTGTTGTAAATATGGCTTCAGTATTTCCAGATAAATTTGATCCACCCTCCTCCATATGCTGCCAGAAAATCATGTGCATATTCAGTTCTGAAAGCAGGAACAGAATCATCAGAGAATCATAGAACTGTCAGGGTTGGAAGGGAGCTCAAGGATCATCAAAGCAAAGGGCTTTTTACAAGGGCTTGTTGTGACAGAACAAGAGGGAATGGAGTAAAGCTTGAGGAGAGTAGATTTAGCCTGGAGAACAGGAAGAAATTCATTACAGTGAGGGTGGGGAGACACTGGAACAGGTTGCCTAGGGAGGCACTGGATACCCCCTCCCTGGAGGGATCACAGTATCACCAAGGTTGGAAGAGACCTCAAAGATCATCAAGCCCAACCTGTCACCACAGACCTCATGACTAAACCATGGCACCAAGTGCCACTTCCAATCCCCTCTTGAACACCTCCAGGGATGGGGACTCCACCACCTCCCTGGGCAGCACATCCCAATGACAAATGACTCTCTCAGGGAAGAACTTTCTCCTCACCTCCAGCCTAAACCTCCCCAGGTACAGCTTGAGACTGTGTCCTCTTGTTCTGGTGCTGGCTGCCTGGGAGAAGAGACCAACCCCTTCCTGGCTACAACCACCTTTCAGGTAGTTGCAGAGAGCAATGAGGTCTCCCCTGAGCCTTCTCTTCTCCAGGCTAAACAACCCCAGCTCCCTCAGCCTCTCCTCACAGGGCTGTGCTCAAGGCCTCTCCCCAGCCTCGTTGCCCTTCTCTGGACACCTTCAAGTCTCTCAATGTGCCTCTTAAACTGAGAGGCCCAAAACTGGACACAGGATTCAAGGTGTGGCCTAACCAAGGCAGAGTCCAGGGGCACAATGACTTCCCTGCTCCTGCTGGCCGCACTGGATGAGGCCTTGAGCAAGACCTGGGCTAGTGGAAGGTGTCCCTGCCCATGGCAGGGGGTTGGAACTGGATGAGCTTTAAGGTCCCTTCCAACCTAACCCATTCTATGAATCTATGAATCTCTGTAGGACAGTGTCCTCAGAGGACAGTGTCCTCATCCTGGAACTGCCTGTTTGTCATTATCAGCAGAAGAGTCCTTTTGGTTATACCATTAGACCCTTCCATCTGACTTCTTCTGACAGGACAAGAGACCTCCCTCAGTCCTGCTGGTCCTGATCTGAATGGAAATAAGGACTGTTAGTAAAAGCAGTAGAACAAAGGAATCTTGCTGTCTTTTGAAGAGAGACTGAAGGAGCTGGGGCTGCTTAGTTTGAAGAAGAGGAGGCTGAGGGGAGACCTCAAGGCTGAAAGGAGGTTGTGGAGAGCTTGGTGCTGGTCTCTTCTCACAGGTCATTAGCCATAGAACAAGAGGGAAGAGCCTCAAGCTGCAGCAGGGCAGCTTCAGACTGGACAGCAGGAAGAATTTTTCCCCATCAAGAGTGGTCAGGGCTTGGAATGTGCTGCCCAGGGAGGTGGTGGAGTTCCCAAGGCTGGATGTGTTTGAAGGTGGTTTGGATGTGGTGCTTGGGGCTCTGGTTTTGGGGTGATCCTTGCAGAGTAGGGTTCTGGGCTGGACTTGGTGATGCTGAGGTCTTCTCTACCCCAAATGTTTCTGTGTGGTTCTGTGTGATGCTCTCAGTGCCAGCCCAGGAGGGGAGGGGACAGGGACATAACACGCTCGTCGGTGTGATTGTTGACTCTTTGAAGATTCAAACCCAGCTGTGGTTTTTACAACCTAGAGAAGGACCAGAAGGATTCCTCCCTGGGCTAAAACTTCTAAAGCAGCCTGACTTCTGAAGGACGTGTTGGGGGGAAGCAGAAACCAGCAGCACTGAGTGCTGGCGCTGCTAGAGAGGTCCAAGCCAGGCTGCAGCTTTCATGTTTATTTGACACTGACACTGTGAATATTACTCCACCGGTTTGTCATGAGCCAGCCGTGGTACGTGGTGATAAGGACCGTCAAAATCGGTGGGGCTTTTCTATTCCTAATTACCCATCTTGCATGGTCAATTATTTTCTCTGCATAGCGTTACCTTTCCTTATCCACACGCTTGCCTCTGCGTTTGTCGGGGCCCTGTCCTCTGGCAGCCTTGGGTGGCTGAACATGAATGCTAAGTGATCCAAAGTCCTCTTTTCTTTTCCCAGTGCGCGGAGCAAGTGACCTTGTTAAACTTGCCACTTGGGGGAATGACCTCCTCCTGTGCCAGCTCAAAAAGAAGCTCTGATCCCTCTCACTTTCTAATTGGGAACTTCAGTTTTCAGCTGGAGGATGGGCTCCTGCTGTAAGATATCAGAAGCCCGGACCTCTGCAAGAGTCATTAGCATTCGTTTAAACGACGATAAAGAGCTGTTGGCCCCTGGCGGCTTCAGAATGTCCTATGGAGCTGTGAGAGAGCTGATCGCAAGCAGTGACAATGCTTAAGAAGCAAATTACAGTGGTGCTATGTTTTTGTCCGAAGGGCTGCATCAGCCAGCCGTGCTTCAAGCTAAGGGGGCATTCAGTCAGCCCCTTTTTGCAGATGATCTGTGTGCCAAGATGCTGGACAGATGGGCAGAGTCCCAGGGCAGGAGATTGAACACATCCAAGTGCCAGGTTCTACACATTGGCCACAGCAACCCCAGGCAGAGCTACAGGCTGGGGTCAGAGTGGCTGAGAGCAGCCAGGCAGAGAGGGACCTGCGGGTGCTGGTCGATGGTAGGCTGAACATGAGCCTGCAGTGTGCCCAGGCAGCCAAGAGGGTCAATGGCATCCTGGCCTGGATCAGGAACAGTGTGGCCAGCAGGAGCAGGGAGGTCGTTGTGCCCCTGTACACTGCACTGCTTAGGCCACACCTTGAGTCCTGTGTCCAGTTCTGGGCCCTTCAGTTTAGGAAGGAGGTTGACTTGCTGGAAGGTCTCCAGAGAAGGGCAACAAAGCTGGGGAGGGTTTGGAACACAGCCCTGTGAGGAGAGGCTGAGGGAGCTGGCGTTGCTTAGCCTGGAGAAGAGGAGGCTCAGGGGTGACCTTATTGCTGTCTACAACTACCTGAAGGGAGGTTGTAGCCAGGTGGGGGTTGGTCTTTTCTCCCAGGCAAGCAGCACCAGAACAAGAGGACACAATCTCAGGCTGCACCAGGGGAGGTTCAGACTGGATGTTAGGAGGAAGTTCTACACAGAGAGAGTGATTGCCCATTGGAATGGGCTGCCTGGGGAGGTGGTGGAGTCACCATCATTGGAGGTGTTCAGGAGGAGACTTGATAGGGTGCTTGGTGCCATGGGTTAGTTGATTAGGTGGTGTTGGATGATAGGTTGGATGCGATGATCTTGAAGGTCTCTTCCAACCTGGTCTATTCTATTCTATTCTATTCTATTCTATTCTATTCTATTCTATTCTATTCTATATCTAAGGTGCCAGGAGGAAGGTTAAAAAACTATGCATCACATTCCTTGCTCTGGAGGCAAGTTTGAACAAAGCAGACTGTACTGGGAAAGAAAAGGACAGGAAAGAAACCAAACCAAACCAAAACCCACACCCAAATGAAAACAACAAACAAAACCCCCGGAACCCCCAGCAAACACATAAACAAAGCAAAACAAAAGCCAAACCAAAACCAAAACAGGCAGCACCAAGCAGAGCTGTGCCACGTGGTGTTCTCTATGCCATAGGCAGCACCAAGCAGAGCTGTGCCATGTGGTGTTCTCTAGGCCATGGGCAGCACCAAGCAGGGCTGTGCCATGTGGTGTTCTCTAGGCCATGGGCAGCACCAAGCAGAGCTGTGCCACGTGGTGTTCTCTAGGCCATGGGCAGCACCAAGCAGGGCTGTGCCATGTGGTGTTCTCTAGGCCATGGGCATCACCAAGCAGATCTCTGCCATGTGGTGTTCTCTAGGCTGTAAGCATCACCCAGCCAGGCTGTGCCATGTGCTTTGTCTCCTGGTCTCAGGCAGTGCCAAGGAGAGCTGAATGGAGCACTGGGGACACAGGGCTGTGCCATGTGCTTTGTCTCCTGGTCACAGGCAGCTCCAAGGAGAGCTGAATGGAGCGTTGGGGACGCAGGGCTGTGCCATGTGCTTTGTCTCCTGGTCACAGGCAGCTCCAAGGAGAGCTGAATGGAGCGTTGGGGACACAGGGCTGTGCCATGTGCTTTGTCTCCTGGTCACAGGCAGCTCCAAGGAGAGCTGAATGGAGCGTTGGGGACACAGGGCTGTGCCATGTGCTTTGTCTCCTGGTCTCAGGCAGTGCCAAGGAGAGCTGAATGGAGCATTGGGGACACAGGGCTGTGCCATGTGCTTTGTCTCCTGGTCTCAGGCAGTGCCATGGAGAGCTCAATGGAGCACTGGGGACGCAGGGCTGTGCCATGTGCTTTGTCTCCTGGTCTCAGGCAGTGCCATGGAGAGCTCAATGGAGCACTGGGGACGCAGGGCTGTGCCATGTGCTTTGTCTCCTGGTCTCAGGCAGTGCCATGGAGAGCTCAATGGAGCATTGGGGACACAGGGCTGTGCCATGTGCTTTGTCTCCTGGTCTCAGGCAGCGCCATGGAGAGCTGAATGGAGCGTTGGGGACACAGGGCTGTGCCATGTGCTTTGTCTCCTGGTCTCAGGCAGCACCATGGAGAGCTGAATGGAGCGTTGGGGACACAGGGCTGTGCCATGTGCTTTGTCTCCTGGTCTCAGGCAGCACCATGGAGAGCTGAATGGAGCACTGGGGACACAGGGCTGTGCCATGTGGCTGCCACCACTTCCCCTGCTGCCTGCTGAGGTGTGGGGCTTAGCAGAGCAGTAGGGACTGTGTGGTTTCCTCCAGCCCCCTGCCCCCTCCTGCTTCTCCACATGTCCTCGGGTAGGTGGTGCCAGGGCAGCACCCCCAGGGCTGCAGAGTGCTGGGCGCACCCCCACCCCTCAGCAGCACTGCTTGAGAGAAGCCCAGCGCTGGGGGTCTCACAGCCAGCATCCCCCCCTGCCCCAGAGCACAGCAGAGCAGCTGTCTGGTTGACCTGAGCGTTCCTTTCTGCCTTGTCTCGCAGGCCTGCATGAATTTCAACGACAGCGGCGCCTGCGTCACGCAGTGTCCCCAGACCTTCGTGTACAACCCTACCACCTTCCAGCTGGAGCACAACCACAACGCCAAGTACACCTATGGGGCTTTCTGCGTCAAGAAGTGCCCACGTGAGTGCTGTGCCAGCTGCCTTTCCCTGCCCTGGTGGAACGCTGGAGCTGCATTTCAGGAGCCTCACCAGACAGTGAGGCAAGGAGAGCACAGTGCAGCACCTCCAGCAGCTCCACAAGCACTTGCAACCTGTAGTAACTTGGCCATGAGCTGCAGTGTCTCGTTGTAGGAGCTGGGAAGGAGAGGCAGCTCTTGTTGAACGTTCCCCTGAGTGAAATTAAGACACAAATGAGGTCATAGATCTTGATGAGGCTATTTACTAAAGAGAGAGAGGATGGAGCAAACAAAACAGAGAGAGAAAGAAATGGAGAGAGAGAATGCAGAAAGAGAGAGCAGGAGAGATAGTTACCACCCCGTGGTCCTTCCTTGGTGCAGGTTGAGGGGGGAGAGACGATGTGGGCTGCTGCCTCCAGACTGAGATATCCCTGGTGATGTTTCCCACAACAAGCTGGCACAGCCCAGGGCTATTATGGTCCTGGCTCATTCATCACACCTCCTCCTGACCCACACCCTTGTCACATTCCAGGGGGTCTTTCCTGTGTGCTCACAGGTGGCCCCTGCCCATCTTTGCTATCCACTGTCCAGCACACCCTGGGCAGCTGCTGTTTGGGTGAGCAGAGTTGACACATCAAAAAGGGTCCTTCAGGATGATCTTATCTTTGTTGGGACTCTCCTCAGTTCTTAATGGCATCAGCACATCCCCAGGTGATCAACATGCTCAAGACAGGATTCTCTCATACAGGCACTGACCTCTGGAGATCATTGAGTCCAACCCCTTTGCCAGAGCAGGTCCACAGAATCCAGCACAGGTCACACAGGAACACATCCAGACAGGGCTGGAAAGGCTCCAGAGAAGGAGACTCCACAACCTCTCTGGGCAGCCTCTTCCAGTGCTCTATGACCCTTACAGTGAAGAAGTTCCTCCTCATGTTGAGGTGAATCCTCCTGTGCTGTAGATTATATGCATTGCCCCTTGTCCTATCACAGTGCACAAGTGAGCAGAGGCTGTCCCTGTCCCTTCCTTCCTGACCCCCACCCCTCAGCTATTGATAGACATTGATCAGATCCCCTCTCAGTCCTCTCCTCTCCAGACTAAACAGCCCCAGGGCTCTCAGCCTCTCCTCACCAGGCAATGCTCCAGTCCTTTCATCATCCTTGTAGCCCTCCCTTGGACTCCTTTCAGCAGATCCCTGTCTCCCCTGAACTGGGCAGCCCAGAACTGTATTCAGTATTCCAGGTGGGGCCAGACCAGGGCAGAGTAGAGGGGGAGGAGAACCTCCCTGGCTCTGCTGGACACACTCCTCTCAATGCACCCCAGGATCCCATTGGCCTTCTTGGCGACCAGGGCACATTGCTGTCCCATGCAGAACTTGTTGTCCACCAGCGCTCCAGAGGGCTTCTCTCCAGCAGATCCCCTCCCAACCTGTACTGCTGCAGGTTATTCTTCCTTCCCAGGTGCAGGACTCTGCACTTCTCCTTGTTGAACCTCATTTTCTGGGCAATCTTGGCCCAGTGAGGGGCAAAACAAAACTGCAGGGCTGACAACAATACAGTCTTAAAACTCCAGACTAAAATTAGAGGGGAGGAGGGAGTTAAAAATAAAAGAATAATGCAACACATGTAAAGCCCACATGCTTCTGAGATGCCAGACAGATGATGACAAGCCACAGGAAGAATTAGAGGCTCATCACTTACATAGGCTTTGATAGTAATGCTTTAGTTGGAAAGAAAACTAAGGGGGGAAATATTCTTCTCTCCCTGTCGTTCTCTGGTGCACTCATCATTTTATCCCAGAAGGATGGCTAGTCTGGAATAAATGGAATGATAGTGCAACCCAAACCAAGAGCCAAGTCTGGAACCTCAAGGCTTAATCCTGTCTCTAAAAGAGGGGTAGGGTTTTTGAAGTGAGGTGTATGTTGATTTATTCATTTAGTCATTCATTCCTCCCTCCCTCCCTTCCTCCCTTCCTCCCTCCCTCCCTTCCTCCCTTCCCCCCTTCTCTCCTTCCCCACTGCCTCCCTTCCTCCCTTCCTCCCTTCCCCCCTTCCCCACTGCCTCCCTGCCTCTCTTCCCAATATGACTCTTTGTCCAAACACTTCACAGTCTCACAGTATCACCAAGGTTGGAAGAGATCTCAAAGATCATCAAGTCCAACCTGTCACCACAGACCTCATGACTAGACCATGGCACCAAGTGCCACATCCAATCCCCTCTTGAACACCTCCAGGGATGGGGACTCCACCACCTCCCTGGGCAGCACATCCCAATGGCGAATGACTCAGTGAAGAACTTTGTCCTCACCTCCAGCCTAAATCTCCCCTGGTGCAGCTTGAGACTGTGTCCTCTTGTTCTGGTGCTGGTTGCCTGGGAGAAGAGACCAACTCCTTCCTGGCTACAATCCCCCTTCAGGTAGTTGTAGAGAGCAATGAGGTCTCCCCTGAGCCTCCTCTTCTCCAGGCTAAGCAACCCCAGCTCCCTCAGCCTCTCCTCGTAGGGCTTGTGCTCGAGGCCTCTCCCCAGCCTCGTTGCCCTTCACTTCATTGAACCTTGTTTCTTCTTTTGTGTGTGTGTGGTTTATTTTGTTATTTTTTTCTCTTGCTTTGACAAAATCAAGTCCTTCAATTAGGCAAGATCAGTCAGTGTTGCCCTTGGCAGTTGTTTTACAAGGGAAAACTTGTCCTTTGCAGCGTGTGATCCCAGGTGTACGTGCCTGTGTGTGATTGAAAGAGGCAGGGCAGAGCATCTTGTTTTACTTAACCTCAAATTAGTGTAGCTTTTGTTTTTTTTCTTCCTTGCTGCAAACAGTCACACAAGGAAATTAGGGGAGGAGAGGAGATCAGGCCTGACAATCCCTGGCTTTTCTGAAGCCTCTGAAACCGTGCCTCGTTTGCTCGCTTGTTTGCTTCACAAAACACTGAGCATTAATTGTTAATGCCAGCGTGGCAGTGCTGAGGTAATTAGTGATTATGGGCTGACACAACATCCCCAAGCCTATGTCCCAGGGCTGTTGAGTCCAGTGGGTCACCTCCTGCCAATCTCTTTTGTTTTCTCTCTCCTCAGATAACTTTGTGGTGGATTCCAGCTCGTGTGTCCGTGCGTGTCCCAGCTCCAAGATGGAAGTTGAAGAAAATGGCATTAAGATGTGCAAGCCCTGCACTGACATTTGTCCTAAAGGTAGGCAGGAGTTTGCTATAAATTGTCTGGCATGTAGAATAGAATAAACCAGGTTGGAAGAGACCTTCAAGATCATCGTGTCCAACCTATCATCCAGCACCACCTAATCAACTAACCCATGGCACCAAGCACCCTATCAAGTCTTCTCCTAAACACCTCCAGTGATGGTGACTCCACCACCTCTTTGGGCAGCCCATTCCAATGGGCAGTCACTCTCTCTGTGTAAAACTACCTCCTAACCTCCAGCCTAAACCTCCCCTGCTGCAGCCTGTAGCCTGTGCTGTCATAGAGCAGAGCAGGCTGGCGTGAAATGCCCTTCGTGAGTACTCTGAAGCCTTTGGAGAGCCACAGAACTTTGAGCTGCTGTGGGATGTGTGTGAGGTATACACAACAGAGTGAAGCTGTATTCAGTTGTAATGGTAACAGAATCAAACCAACTACTTTGCATTAGGTAAAAATTAAACTGATTTCTCTGCTGGCTTTAGAGAAAGCTGAAAGAATTCTTTATTCTCTTATGACAAGTATTTCCAGGTGGGGTTTGAGAGGTGTCCTTCAGTCCTTCCCAAGGGAGAAGAGAAGGCTCCAGGGAGACCTTATTGTGGCCTTCTGGTGTCTGAAGAGGGGCTGCAGAAAAGCTGGGGAGGGACTTCATAGGATGTCAGGGAGCAATAGGACTGGGGGGGATGGATCCAAGCTAGAGGAGGGGAAATTTAGACTGGGTGTTAGGAAGAAGTTCTTCCCCATGAGGCTGGTGAGACACTGGAAGAGGTTGCCCAGGGAGGTTGTGGAAGCCTCATCCCTGGGGGTTTTTAAGGCCAGGCTGGATGTGGCTGTGTGCAGCCTGCTCTAGAGTGAGTTGTCCCTGCCCATGGCAGGGGGTTGGGACTGGATGATCCTTGGGGTCCCTTCCAACCCTGACAATTCTATGATTCTGTGATATGATTCAAGAGAGGCCATGCTAAAGCTTTAGCTTCAGTGTATGGGATGCCTCATACTTGTTAATGCAACATGAGTTTCTGTTTGTTTTCTCTGTTGTTCAGAAGACTCTCTGCATGCCCAGAATCCTCTGCTTTAAGTGTCTAAAACATAGACTTGAAGATTTTCAGCAGTGGTGCTGTGGAGAAGAGTGTAATCTATACCTTATTTTACTGTCCCAGGCTCCAAAAGGGAGACTTTCTGCTCCTTTCTTGAAGGACTCAGGAGCAGAGCACCATCATGGCCCTGTGCCATTTTTCCATCCTAGTGGAATCCACATCTGGAAGGGAATTCACACTGCAGCTGCTGAAACAGCTCTAAATCAACAGTCACTCCAAGAGGCAGAAAGAGCCAAACACAGACATCTGTGTCAGAGCAGGGTGCTGTGGACTTGCTAAACTGTGTGTTAGGTGATGTCCAGGCCTTTGCCCTAACTGCAGTACATAGCTTCTTTGTTGGGTTGAGAGTTCTATGCATGGCAGTGCACATGGCATCTTCCTGTCAAGATCTCAGTGTGACCCTGGGAGGAGGAAGGTTACCACATGCGTGTAAAAGGTTCAGATGTGCAGCTGGTAGTTACCTTTGGAGCAGGTAGGATACATTTTGTGATGGAAGTCATGAGGAATTTTTTTCCTGGCTGTGTTCTATGTCCCAGAAAACACAAAATAAATTCCATAGAAAGGCTATGGGGAGAGGTTTCCTTGCTGGGAGTGTTAGGACCTCTCAGTTTCAGCTGTGAGTAGTGCACAAAGCAGTGGAATGGCTGCCAGGCTGCTCCGAGCTAAGTTATACCTCCCTGTTTACAGCTGGCTTCAGTGGGATTTTGGGTGATTCACAGCTGCCTTTAGCTCTAACAGGTGTGGATCTGTTAGAGGATAGGAGAGCTCTGCAGAGGGACCTTGACAAACTGGACAGATGGGCAGAGTCCAACATGGTGGCATTCAACAAGTCCAAGTGCTGGGTTCTACACTTTGGCCACAGCAACCCCATGCAGTGCTGCAGGCTGGGGACAGAGTGGCTGAGAGCAGCCAGGCAGAAAGGGACCTGGGGGTGCTGGTTGATGGCAGCTGAACATGAGCCTGCAGTGTGCCCAGGTGGCCAAGAAGGCCAATGGCATCCTGGCCTGGATCAGAAATAGTGTGGCCAGCAGGAGCAGGGAGGTCATTGTGCCCCTGGACTCTGCACTGGTTAGGCCACACCTTGAGTCCTGTGTCCAGTTCTGGGCTCCTCGATTAAGATACTTGAACATGTCCAGAGAAGGGCAATGAGGCTGGGGAGAGATGTGGAGCACAGCCCTGTGAGGAGAGGCTGAGGGAGCTGGGGTTGCTTAGCCTGGAGAAGAGGAGGCTCAGGGGAGACCTTCTTGCTCTCTGAAAAGAGGTTGTAGCCAGGTGGGGGTTGGTCTCTTCTCCCAGGCAACCAGCATCAGAACAAGAGGACACAGTCTCAAGCTGTGCCAGGGGAAATTTAGGCTGGAGGTGAGGAGAAAGTTTTTCACTGAGAGAGTCATTCACCATTGGAATGTGCTGCCCAGGGAGGTGGTGGAGTCACTGTCCCTGGAATTGTTCAAAAAAGGCTTGGATGTGGCACTTGGAGCCATAGTTTAGTTGTCAGGAGGTGTTAGGGAGTAGGTTGGACTTGATGATCTCTGAGGTCTTTTCCAACCTGGCTGATTCTGTGATGCTATGATTTCTCTGATTCTAATCTGGAATACCTTAACCTGTGTGCCAGGATGTCCTTCTGTGGCAGGTACTTTGGCTCAGCTGGCAGCTGCTGCTTTGGCAATCTGGGCACAGGCTGCTGTTTGAACACCTCTCTGCTGCTTTGTCTCCGAAAGGAACGCAGCCTTGTGCCCAGAAGGCCAACACCTCCTGGCTCAGGCATCGCTTTCCCTGGTGCTTTACACAAACTCCTTTGTTTTGGCAGCATGTGATGGCATTGGAACAGGGAGTTTAGTGTCAGCTCAGACGGTGGATTCCAGCAACATTGACAAGTTCATCAACTGCACCAAGATCAATGGCAACCTTATCTTCCTTGTTACTGGGATTCATGGGTAAGTGACAACGTGGGAAGATGTTATGTCGTGGTGGCAGCTGGCATGAATTGTATCCACCTCCCCTCCTAATGATGGCTACAGGCTTCCTTTGTGGAGCAGCAGACCCAGGATAAATTGCTTTTCTGCCTTCCATTATGAAGGGAAGCATTACCTTGGTTCTCATCAACCTCCACAAAAAGAAAGGATGTGAAGGAATGTTTGCTCCAGAAGGAAAAAAAACCAGCTGTGGTCTCTGGTTACTGTATGAGCCCCTTGGTCCTGGCTTCCCATCATGGCTGATGAGAGGATGGAGAAGAGGAAGGGAAATTACCTTCCATTAGTTTGTTTTAGATTTCATTTGATCAGCAGCCATATGCAGAGAGAGTGCCTCACTTAGCATAAATTGTGCCTGTCACTGCATGCACAGGCACAAAAGCTGCCCTCTTGTCAGTCAGCTTTGAAGTTGAGTGTCAAGTGGCAGCTTCAGCCAGTGCATAACACTCTGGTATTTAAGTCCAGTGCTTGGGTCAAATGTGGATGAAATGCTTTAAATATGGCTACATGGCTATGAGAGCTGGGCAGGCTGAGAGCTGGCTGCAGGTGAACCTCAGAGAGTTCAGTAAGGACAAGTGCAGGGTCCTGCATCTGGGGAGGAACAACAGCAGGCACCAGGACAGGTTAGGGAATGCCCTGCTGGAGAGCAGCACCATGGAGAAAGAGCTTGGAGTGCTGGTGGGCAGCAAGTTCTGCATGGGACAGCCATGTGGCCAAGAGAGCCAAGGGGATCCTGGGGGGCAGCAAGAGAAGTATGGCCAGCAGGGCTAAGGAGGTTCTTCTCCCCCTCTTCTCTGCCCTGCTGAGACCACACCTGCAATCCTGTGTCCAGTTTGGGGCTCCCCAGGTCAAGAGAGACAGAGACCTGCTGGAGAGAGTCCAAGGGAGAGCCAGGAGGATGCTTAGGGGACTTGAGCATCTCCCCTGTGAAGAGAGACTGAGAGCCCTGGGGCCGTTGAGTCTGGAGAAGAGAAGGCTGAGAGGGGATCTGATCAATGTCTATCAATAGCTGAGGGCTGGGGGTCAAGTGAAGGGGGCCAAGCTCTTTTGGGTGGTGCACAGTAATAACACAAGGAACAATGGATACAAGCTTGAACATAGAAGACTTCACCTCAACAGAGAGGTTGTGGTCTCCTGTGGAGCCTTTCCAACCCCACCTGGATGCATTCCTGTGCAGACTGCCCTGGGTGGTGCTGCTCTGGCAGGGGGCTTGGACTGGATGATCTCTGGAGTTCCCTTCCAACCCCTAATGTACTGTGGTGCTGTAACTGCTTTTGTTGCAAAAGTAGCATTAGCTGCAAAGGTACAAGCTGAGTCTCAGTAAACATGATGGTTTAAAGGGACCAAACCCAATCTTGCATAGAACACATATTCATATGAACCATAACTAAGCTATGGTCTATAAGCAGAGGGTTAACATATTTGGTTCTATAGAAGAATATAAGCCTAGGAAACATAATGTTGAAACTCTCTGCAGCACTTTGCCTCTCATTCTTTAAGCATGAGGACACTGAGTGAAAGAGAAAAGGTTCTTAGGAAGAAATTTTTCCTGTGAGGGTGACAAGGCTCTGGCATGGATTGTCCAGAGAGGTTGTGGCTGCCCCCTCCCTGGAGATGTTGAAGGCCAGGTTGGATGGGGCCTGGAGTGCCCTGGGCTAGGTGAGAGGTATCCCTGCCCATGGCTGGGGGTTGGATTAGATGATCTCTAAGGTCTCTTCCAGCCTGAGCCATTCTGTGATTCTTTCAAGGTTATGCTTTGCTGAAGCACATGGTTACAGTATCACAGTCTCACAGTATCACCAAGGATGGAAGAGACCTCAAAGATCATCGAGTCCAACCTGGCACCACAGAGCTCAGGACTAGACCATGGCACCAAGTGCCACATCCAATCCCCTCTTGAACACCTCCAGGGATGGGGACTCCACCACCTCCCTGGGCAGCACATCCCAA
Source organism: Dryobates pubescens (assembly GCF_014839835.1). Lineage (NCBI taxonomy): Eukaryota > Metazoa > Chordata > Aves > Piciformes > Picidae > Dryobates > Dryobates pubescens. Next base: position 3,953,970 of record NC_071648.1, on the reverse strand, counting down.
TGACGAATGACTCTCTGTGAAGAACTTTCTCCTCACCTCCAGCCTAAAATTCCCCTGGCACAGCTTGAGACTGTGTCCTCTTGTTCTGGTGCTGGTTGCCTGGGAGAAGAGACCAACCCCTTCCTGGCTACAACCACCTTTCAGGTAGTTGTAGAGAGCAATGAGGTCTCCCCTGAGCCTTCTCTTCTCCAGGCTAAGCAACCCCAGCTCCCTCAGCCTCTCCTCACAGGGCTGTGCTCAAGGCCTCTCCCCAGCTTTGTTGCCCTTCTCTGGACACCTTCAGTGATCTTCTCTCTACTGTTTCCTTCTGGTTGGGCTGCTAAAAAGCCAAAGTGCCTTCTGCCTTGAAGGGGTGAGCTGCATGGAAAGCTCTAGGTCTAAGCAAGGACATCCTCTGTTAGGAACAAATGTTTCCTCCTTCCCCCTGCCCTGGACTCACAGCAGGAGCAACAAGCCCTCAGTGCTCACCGGCATTTTGTGTTCCCTGTGGTTGTTAAACTCCAGTCTGAGAGTGAACTGAGATTCTCATTCCTGTAAAATTCACCTGAAAAGCCCTGCTGGGAACCCCCAGCCCTGCTAATAAGGGTAGTAGAAGCTGCCTGCATTATTCCACAGCTTTGCGTGTTCACAAAGCATATCAGACCCTTGGCTGTTCAAGGGGGTTAAAAGCAGATTCCTTATCTTTGAAGACTCTTTTTACCTTGGAATTTGGAGGTGAAATTCAGTGCCCTGATGGTTGGTGCAGAAAAGAGTTTTCTCTTGGTTTTTAATGGTAATGCATTTTAAAAGCAAAGTGCTGTGGTTCTGTCAGGTGGCCAAGGCTTTTTATCTGGCTTCCTGAGAGCCTCAGATTGTTACTGTTAAGTTTATATGATGTTTCTGTGGTCCACTGGGCTTTATGTTAAGGTTCAGGAACTCATTTTGTTACTGCTAACCTGGAGTGATCTGCAGCATGGTCAGGAGTGACCCCATCAGTCTGCCTCCACACAGAGGTGTTGAGCTCTGTCCCCAGACACAGCCTGGCTGATTGCCTGCGCGTTCCAGTTCCACCAACGGTGTGCCTGGGAAAGCAGGAGCAGGAGAGGTGGAAATGCCTGCTCCACATTTACTGAGGATGGTTCCTACCCTCTTTCAATAGCTGGAGAGGCTTCACTCCTTTAAAATCAGAGACTAAAGGAAAATGTTTACTAAATGATGACAGACCTGAAATCCAGCTCAGCCTCGACTGTTGATGCTGTAGCATATAGAGTCACAGAATCACAGAATGGGCTGGGCTGGAAGGGACCTCCAGAGCTCATCCAGTCCAACCCCCCTGGGAGAGCAGCATCACCTAGGGCAGGCCACACAGGAGCACATCCAGGCAGGTCTTGAAGAATTCTCCAGAGGAGACTGTAAATAAATCACCATTGGATGCAAGAGGGAAAATAAGGATAAGTTCTGAATCATCCCATCGGACAGATGCCTAACATAGAAGTTAGTTTTGCACACCAGCTTTCTCTCTCTGAATAAATCTGGAGTCTGGGCTGCCTAAAAGCAAAATGTTGACTTCCTGAATGCTTTGAATACAGCACTGTGCCCAGGCGGCCAAGAAAGCCAAAGGCATCCTGGCTGGGATCAGCAATGCTGTGTCCAGCAGCAGCAGGGAGGGGATTGTCCCCTGGCACTCAGCTCTGGGCAGGCCACACCTCGAGTGCTGTGTCCAGTTTGGGGCACCTCAAGACAAGAGAGATGTGGAGGTGCTGGAGCCAGGGCAGAGGAGGGCAAGGAAGCTGGGAAGGGCCTGGAGAAGAAATCTGATGAAGAGCAACTGAAGGAGCTGGGGATGGTTAGTGTGAAGCAGAGGAGGCTGAGGGGAGACCTCCTGGCTCTCTACAGCTCCCTGAAAGGAGGTTGTGGAGAGCTTGGTGCTGGTCTCTTCTCACAGGTCATTAGCCATAGAAGAAGAGGGAACAATTCTCAAGCTGCAGCAGGGCAGGTTCAGAGTGGACATGGGGGAAGAACTTTTCCCCATCAAGAGTAGTTAGGGCTTGGAATGTGCTGCCCAGGGAGCTGGTGGAGTCCCCAAGCCTGCTGGTTTGGCTGTGGTGCTTGGGGCTGTGGTTTAGGGGTGATCCTTGTAGAGTAGGGTTCTGGGTTGACCTTATTGATCCTGAGGGTCTTTTCCAAGCTGAATGTTTCTGTGTGATTCTGTGAGAACCTGGTCTTTGTTCTATTCAGGGTATCACATTTTGTCCTTTTGATCTTTTAGGGACCCCTATCACACAATTGCTGCAATCAACCCGGAGAAGCTGAATATCTTCCAAACGGTGCGGGAGATAACAGGTAACACACTTCTGGTTCCCTTCACTCCTCACTTTGTCTTTATGGTGGTCATTTATTGGATCTTCTGAAGAATGCAAGTTGGTTGGTGTTTTTTTTCTTTAAGGCCACTGTGCTGTAGATATCATTATAAAAGTTTAATGCACAATAACTTCCCCATCAGTTGATAGGCACAAATGTGCTGTCCTTTGCTCATCAATACTCCACTGCCCTGGTGAAGCCACATCTGGAATATTGTGCCTGGTTATGGGCCCCTCAGTTCAAGAAGGACCTCAGGGAACTGCTTGAGAGAGTCCAGTGCAAAGTAACAGAAATGATGAAGGGAGTGGAACATCTTCCTCACAAGGAGAGCCTGAGGGAGCCGAAGGCTCTGTAGCTTGGAAAGGAGGAGCCTGAGAGGTGGCCTCAGTGCTGTTGATAAAGATGTGCAGGGTGAGTGCCCTGAGGCTGGAGGAATGGCTGACACAGGAGGGTTGTGCTGCCATTCAGCCAGAGCTGGACAGGCTGAGAGCTGGGCAGGGACAAATGGAATGGAATTCAACAAGGGCAAGGGGAGAGGCTTGCACCTGGGAAAGAACAACCCCATGGAGCAGGAGAGGTTGGGGACTGAGCTGCTGGAGAGCAGGGAAGGGGAAAGAGGCCTGGGCGTCCTGGTGGATGGGAGGTTGACCATGAGCCAGCAATGTGCTGTGGTGGCCAAGAAGGCCAATGGCATCCTGGGGTGGATTAGAAGGGCTATGGTGAGTAGGTCAGGAGAGGTTCTCCTCCCCCTCAACTCTGCCTTGCAGAGGCCACATCTGGAATATGTTCTGGGCCCCTCAGTTCAAGAAGGACCTCAGAGAACTGCTTGAGACAGTCCAGCACAGAGCCACAAAGATGAAGGCAGTGGAACATCTTCCTCCTGAGGAGAGCTTGAGGGAGCTGAGGGCTCTGGAGCTTGGAGAGGAAGAGCCTGAGAGGTGACCTCAGTGCTGTTGATAAAGATTGAGCAAGTGCCCAGAGGCTGGAGCCAGGCTCTGCTGGGGGATGCCCAATGCCAGCACCAGGGGCAGTGGTGGAAGCTGAGGCAGAGGAAGTGCCATGGGAACAGGAGGAAGATTTTTTTCCCTGTGGGGATGACAGAGGCCTGGAGCAGGCTGCCCAGGGGGGTTGTGGAGTCTCTCTTGGAGATATACTAAATCCCACCTGGATGTGTTCCTGTGTGACCTGCTCTAGGTGCTCCTGCTCTGGCAGGAGGGTTGGACTGGCTGAGCTTTGGAGGTCCCTTCCAGCCCTAACATTGTGCCATTCAGTGATCCTGTGATAGACATTCTATGCATGGGCAGGTTGTCCCTCCCATCTTCTGTGGCTTCTCAGTGGGGCCATAGAGCTAGAACTCAGTTCTTTGTTCTGTTGCATCTTGCTTCTTTTGTTCCCCCATGTAGGGACAGGGAGGAAGATAACTCCTGGAGAACTTTGAGTTCCTCAGTGCTGGCTGATTATAGCTAGGTATAATTAGATTGGTTTTGTTTTGTATTTCCCCATTTCATGCATGTAAGAAAAATCTTTGGATAATGCAGAGTGATTGTAGCTTGGTGGAGTTCCACAAGCATTTGGCATTTGAAATTAGTCCTCTCCCAGGTGGTTCACCTCTCCAAAGTTGTGCATTTCAGTGAGCCAGTGGTATTAGAAAATGAAAGTAAGCTCTAAATCTCTCAGTAATAAATGTCAAAGATAATCTGGTGCCTGGGTATCTGTTATTTGCTCTTCTTAAGCACACTAATTGACGGTCTCAGCTCTACTACTTAAGTGGAGTTCCCTCAGTGCTTGGAGATGCACTGCATTTCAGCCCAGCAGTGATCAAGATCCCAGGGAACTGCACTCTGCAGAGGACTCAGTAGCACCAGATGAGCTTTGTGCAGAGAATGCTCCCTGGTGATGAGCATCCTCACACACACACATACACACACACTCAGAATGGAAGGCAAGTTATTTGGTGTAAAGAAATCCTGTCACCTTGTGATGAATCGTGACAGACCACTCAGTCACTGTCCTCTCTACCACATTTAAAACTGAGTGTTCTTAATTTAGGCAAATCTTAGTTGTGTTTTTTCCCCTCCTGCTGCTGCTGTGTAGAAAAGGCTGGGAGGCCTTGCAAGATTCCAGCTTTTGTTTGGGCTCACACTCACTGTGGCTGTTGAAAGTGGGTGTAATGTTGCTGTGACAAGCCCTGCTTTGCTTTCTTGGAGGAACCAGGGGTGAGCTGCCTGATGAATTCAAATCCCTTAGTCTGCAGCATTCATTACCTATTTATTTCTTTTTCTGAAACCAGCACTGCCTTTCATGTGGAGGCCAAGCCTGCCCCAGCTGATGGTGTCTGATAATGCAGTCCTTATGGCTGAAGTCATTGACATTCCTCTGCTTGCCTGTTTTCCCCTCAGGATATTTGAACATACAGTCGTGGCCTGAGAACATGACAGATTTCAGGGTCTTTTCTAACTTGGTTACTATCGGTGGGAGAGCTCTCTACAGGTAAGATACTCCCTCTGGTGATGCAAGCCTTGCTTGTTAATATTCCATGAGTCTTTCCTCAGGAGCACAGAATGCAGCATGCCTCGGGAAGTGCATGAGAAATTGATGTGTTTTACTCTGTTTTCACGGTGTTCCCTAACAGTGTCTTTGTTGATCAGTAATGGGCAATACCTTTTGACCACGACCATTTGCTTTTCACAACAGAAGGCAGCCTTGCCCCACTGCTGTAGCTATTAACTCGTTGTCCAGCAAGTACACTTGGTGGGTTAAAACACCTCCTGAACGTGAAGCACATCTTAAAAGGCATTTACAGAACTGAGCACTGTGCTCAGGAAGCTTATGGCTGTGGTTGGAAGTGCAGGCTCCTGTGCCCAAAGAACAAAGCAGTCTTAGGAAGTGCTAGAAGAGCACTGACACCACTCAGGTGCCTTGCAGGTGAGGTGTGCATTAGCTCTGTGGTGTGTTTTTGCCAGGGGTGTTCCCTTGTGGAAACCCCTGTGGGGGAATTGCTTTGAAGGGGAGAAGATAATGGTGACAAATAATGGGGGGGGGGGAAGCACCAGAATGATCTAAACAGCAACCTCTGGCTCCCCACTGTGTACATGCAGTAAATTAGTCACGGGGTTCTGCTAGCATCTTCATCAGTAAGCTGAGGAGAACGTGAATAGCAGTGAAACCCTGAGGGTTGAATTACAGCCCAGCACTCTGTTTGGAAGCAGCAATTTGTATTTGGAACAGCTGGAAAACAATTATGATCATTAAAATACAATAACTTAAAGGGTGCCCAGAAACTTGACACTGCCTGCACTAATCTTCAGCCAAAACAAAAAGTTCTGTGCAGCAATTCCCCTGTTACACAGACAATCATTTGCTGTCCCTGTGATGAATAAAGTAGATAACCCCATATCACAACAAAGGAAATGGAGAAAGTCAGCTGGAAAAATTTCCTTGAAAATCACAATTTCTTCCTCTGTTACTATAAATGACATTAATGTGATGCCTGACAGAAGATGGGTAATACATCTTGCATGACTTTGTCAGCTTCTCCTGAGCATGGAAACTCTCATAGTGTTAATGCTGTCAAAAAAAAATTGAACCCAGCCAAAAAAAACCCCAATAAACTGGATTTTACTCAGGTTTCTCAGGAGCTCTTTATCCCTGAAAGGTGTTAATGGATCAAGTGGTACCAGCTGAGGAGCTCTGTGGGCCCACCAGGCCTGGCACTGCCAGCAGCAGTGGTGGCACAGTTCTTGCAGGACTCCCTCTTTCCTGCAGCTGGCTGTTGGCTCACAAAACATTTGTGTCTTCAGTCTTGGTCCAGAGAGGGAAGGAGCCTCAGTTCTTTTGAATATCCCCATGCTGTGAAATGAGAGGCACAAACGAGGCCAAAATACCAACAGCTAGGCTATTTATTGCACAAATAAAGTGGATGGATCAGAAGGGGAGAGAGAGAAAACAGAGAGGGAGAGAGAGAAGAGGGCGAGAGAGAAAATAGTGAGAGAAAAGGGAGAGAGAGAAAATAGGGAGAGGGAGAAAATAGGGAGAGAGAGAAAATAGAGAAGGAGAGAGAGAAAATAGGGAGAGTGAGAAAATAGGGAGAGAGAGAAAATAGAGAGGGAGAGAGAGAAAATAGGGAGAGAGAGAAAATAGGGAGAGAGAGAAAATAGGGAGAGAGAGAGAGAAAATAGGGAGAGTGAGAAAATAGGGAGAGAGAGAAAACAGAGAAGAGGGAGAGAGAGAAAATAGGGAGAGAGAGAAAATAGGGAAAGAGAGAAGAGGGGGAGAGAGAAGAGGGAGAGAGAGAAAATAGAGAGGGAGAAAATAGGGAGAGAAAATAGAGAGGGAGAGTGAGAAAATAGGGAGAGAGAGAAAATAGGGAGGGAGAGAGAGAGGAGGGAGAGAGAGAAAATATAGAGAGGGAGAGAGAGAGGAGGGAGAGTGAGAAAATAGGGAGAGAGAGAAAATAGGGAGAGAGAGAGGAGGGAGAGAGAGAAAATAGAGAGGGAGAGAGAGAAAATAGAGAGGGAGAGAGAGAAAATAGAGAGAGAGAGAAGAGGAAAGGAATTATTTTTTCACACCCCCCAAGACAGTTTGAGTCTGTGCTGCAGGTGCTGCAGGAGATGCTGGGTCTGCAGAGCAAAGGTGCTGTAGCTTTGGCTGTAGCAGAGATGTGCTCCTCTGGGCAGCCTCTTCAGCTCCATGAGTTGCAGCAGGTGGAACTTAGGACACGGAGAGAGGGTTCTGCTTCTTCCAGGCTCCATGGTGATACCTCTGTCATTTTTCCTCTCCTGGTATTCTCTCCATTTTTCTTCAGAGCAGCATTGCCCCAGGCTTTTCCTTCTCTGGTGTTTTCCTTCTCAGAGGCATTGTCCTTCTGTGGTTTTCTTCTTCTGTGTTTTTGTTTCATCCGAGCCAGTAGTTGCTCAAGTCTTTTATACAGCTTTAAGGTCGATTTGGCTCTGCCCATTTCCAGGACAGCTGCAGTCCAGTGAGCAATCCTTTGTTGGGATCTCAGTTCATGATACAATCACAAGGTGATTTGCATCCAGGATGGGTGGAGATGATCTTGTATGCATATTACAGAAGGTACCGATGGGCTGTGGCCTGGGTCCATTGTTGGTCCAGGCAAGCAGCAAAGGTGATTTTATCTTTGTTGAGTCACATCAGAAGAGACAAGAATTGAGTCTCTCACAGTCTCCCCAGCCCAAATGGTTTCTGACCAACCTTCAGTTTTGCCAGGAAGAGCATCTTGGCCTTAGGAACCAGGTCTAGTGGGTGTGGTGGGTTGAAATGAACCTCAACTAATTTGAGAGAATTACTCCCCCCAAAATCAAATTGCTCAGACCAGCTCAGCTGAGAGCAAGTGAAGCTCTATTTACAAGCAAAGCTACAACCCAGAAATAGGAAATGCAATGAATATGTACAAAACAGCCAATATTTACATGGATTTACAATTCAGAAACAACACAGAGACCCCCCCTGGACAAAACCAGGCAGCTACTAATAGCTTCCCCCTCTCCCACCACAGACAAGGGATAGAGAAAGAGGAGAAAAGTAGAGAGTAGCTTGTTAGTACTTAGCCACAACAAAGAAACACAGCCAAGGTCAGCAAGCCAGCAGAAGCAACCAGCTGGTATCTGCTAGAGCCAAGAGCCCAGAAAGAGCAAGAGTTAGGTTACACAACCAACTTAATGTCAGTTACCAGAGCAAAGGGATTAGTTAGACCTTATCATTACTTTCCCTTTACATCCAATGGTGATTTATTTACATCCTACCACTTTCTACTGAAGATCTGTGGAAAATTTCCTAGGCATCAGCCTAAAACTAGCACAGTGGGAAATTCCCAGCCAGCTCTAATGTGTTCTGCCTTCTGGAGCTGATTCCTGTCCTCTCTTATTGTTTGTTTTCATCACAGTGGCCTTTCCTTACTCATCCTAAAGCAGCAAGGCATCACCTCTCTGCAGTTTCAGTCCTTGAAGCAAATCAGTGCTGGCAACATCTACATAACAGACAACAGCAATCTGTGCTACTACCACACCGTGAACTGGAGCAGCCTCTTCAGCACACCCAGCCAGAAGACGGTGATCCATCGGAACAAGAAGGCAGAGAACTGCAGTAAGTACTGCTGAGGATCACTGCAGGCCTTCATGGCTGCAGCTGCCTCCCCTGGGGGTATCACACAGTCTCACAGTATAACTAAGGCTGGAAGAGACCCCAAGGATCATCGAGTCCAACCTGCCTCCACAGACCTCATGACTAGACCATGGCACCAAGTGCCACGTCCAAGCAATGAAATCAAGTCCAACCATCAACATTGTTTGGGACAACCATTGTCCCAAAGTTCTATGTGCACAGATTTCTGGGAACACCTCCAGGGAGTCCATTGAGGTAGACAGTTTAATTGTGGTTGTGCCTGAAGGTGTAGAGGGAAAAGGATGCTTCTCAACTTCCACTTCCAAACTGCAGCATACTTCATCCTTCAGTGAGAGTTATCTGTTAAGTGGGACAGAAGGATGTGCTGAACAGGTCTGGGTAGAAGCTTTTGTCTGTGTTTGCAGAAGATGCCCTTGGCATAGGCTGTGAAACCATGGATTAACCCTTTACATTTGGTAGAACATTGTGTGGGAGGGCAATACAGGAGGTGGAGGGAGGAGAGATGCTGTCTGCTGCTGCTTCTGTGTTGGGGATGTGCAAGGGTGTCCTGTGTGTTGAACAGCTTCACACCCTGGTGTCCATAACCCAACAAAGAGATGACAGAGGCATGAGTGGATGAACCCAGCTAGTTATCTGTCAGAGCAGCATAGTTCTTTGTCATGCAGAGGTGATCAAACATGTGATGGTAATGTCTCCTGGGATTGAAGCATTGATTAAGAACTCAAGCAAAGTCCTGAATCCTCAAATAAGTTAACCAGTTGCAGGACACAGAAGGCTGCAGGGTCTCTATTTTCAAAACACACAACTTTCTCTTCCTCTGAATTAGTTCCAGCTGACCAACATCCATGAGCTTTGTGTCATTTTCATGGGTCTGTTCTCTTGGGTTTAATTTAGGTGTTGGGTTTTTTTCCCCATCTCATGCCTTTTTTCTTTGCTTTGAGTTCTTCCCAGGATAAATATTATTTGAAGATTGAATAATACCAACTTTGCAAGGGAAAATCATGCATTTCCTGGCACCATCAGCTCCTTTGAAACTTGGAGGGATGCTCCTGATTCCCCATGATTAACTGGTACCTCCAGTCTTGCCAGCTAGTGCATTTGTGGATGCCTTGTCCTTTAAGCCTGGTTTTCCTGCCCCCACACTGAAAGCCAGCTATGAGAAACACTGAATTAGTTGGAAAATAGAGATGTTTCCAGGAAAGAGAATCACATCTGCCCAGGGATGGTGATTTGCTTCCCCCTGCAGTGGGGTTGCAGTGTAATAGGATCAGATGGTGAGGAGGAACTTAGTTCTGTGCTAGCAATCTACTAACAAGTGTATTTTGTGTGCCATGATGGGACTCTGGCATGGATTGTCCAGAGAGGGTGTAGATGTCCCCTCCCTGGAGATGTTGAAGGCCAGGTTGGATTGGGCCTGGAGTAACCTGGGCTAGGTGAGAGGTGTCCCTGCCCATGGCAGGAGGTTGGATTTGATGTTCTCTAAGGTCTGTTCCAGCCTAAGCCATTATCATAGAATCATAGAATGCTCTGGGCTGGAAGGGACCTCCCAAGGTCATCCAGTCCAAGCCCTCTCTGCAGTCAGCAGGGACATCCTCAGCTAGATCAGGTTGTCCAGAGACCTGTCCAGCCTTAACCATCTCCCTGGGCAACCTGTTCCAGTGTTCCACCACCCTCATGCTGCAGAACTTCTTCCTGATACCCAATCTCAATCTGCTCTGCTCTAGTTTGATGCCACTGTCCCTTGTCTTGTCCCTGCAGGCCTTTGCAAACAGTCTCTCTGCAGCCTTCTTGTAGCCCCCTTCAGGTACTGAAAGGCTGCTACTAGGTCTGCCTGGAGCCTTCTCTTCTCCAGGCTGAACACCCCCAGCTCCCTCAGCCTGTCCTTGGAGCAGAGCTGCTCCAACCCCCTGAGCATTCTCATGGCCCTCCTCTGGACCCTCTCCATCAGGTCCATGTCCTTCCTGTGTTGAGGGCTCCAGACCTGCACACAGCACTGCAGGTGAGGTCTCAGAGGAGCAGAGCACAGTGGCAGAATCCCCTCTCTGGCTCTGCTGGCAATGCTGCTTTGGATGCAGCCCAGGCTGCCCTTGGCCTTCTGTGCTGCAAGCTCACACTGCCTGCTCCAAACCCCTGATCATGTTCATGGCCTTGGATGGGGGCTCTTGAGTAACCTAGTTGAAAGGCATCTCTGCCCATGGCAGGGAGGTTGGATTAGGTGATCTCTAAGGCCATTCTGTGATTCTATGAATTAGTTGGTGAGCATCTGTCTAAAATGCAGTGCACGAAGCTCTCATTTAATGTAGACTTCTTGTTGTCTACTGCTATAAAATGTGATGTTAAACACTGGACATAAAATTTACTTTGTGAGGACATTATTAATGCAGAGTGAATGAATGTAAAGTGATTTGCTGGAGAATATGCCTCAGCAGTTAGATTTTACTGTTGCTCTGTGCTGAATTGCAGAATCTGCCTCATTTTCCCAGCAGGGCTTTTTTCACACAGCAGTCAGAGGTGCCCCATGTCAAACAGAATACAGAAATGAGCAGGCTGGAAAGGCCTTTGAGACCATCCAGTCTAACCTATCCCCCAACACCATCCAATCAGCTAATCCATGGCACTAAGTGCCTCATCCAGGCTGTTTTTAAACACTTCCACTCTCATGGGGGAAGAACTTCCTCCTCCCCTCCAGCCTGAATCTCCCCACCTCCAGCTTCATTCCATTCCCCCTAGTCCTAGCACTACCTGAGATCCTAATGATGTGCCTGTGGTTGGCTGAGGATAATTTTTGGGTTCTCCTCCATTCTGTTTCTAGACAATCTGAAGGTTCAGTGTCCTGGGTGTGGTGGAATGCTGAATGAAATCTTTTCCTCTGAGATCCAGAGGACTCTGTAAATTGATGGCAGTATCCTCTGTCTCTCTGCAGCTGCTGATGGAATGGTGTGTAATGAGTTATGCTCAAGTGATGGCTGCTGGGGGCCAGGACCCGACCAATGTCTCTCCTGCAAGCGCTTCATCAGGGGAAGGACCTGCATAGACTCTTGTAACCTGTATGATGGGTAAGATGCTTTCCTTGCACTTTGCCCTGGAGCTGCTGATTGTCTTGTTCAATAGAGGAGTTATTTGGGGTTTGCATTACTCAGTGTCTGGCTCCCTTGCCAATATTACTGATCCTGAGTGAAATACATTGTGGGGTAAGTTCTGAGGGTTTCCAAAGTCTTATGCACACACTTGTGTGAAAGGCTTTACCTCATTCCTCTGCTTTGCCCTAAGCTCCCTGCCGCTGTTTCCCTAGGGAATTCCGGGAGTTTGCCAACGGCTCGGTGTGTGTGGAGTGCGATCCCCAGTGTGAGAAGATGGAAGAGAACATGATCACCTGCTATGGGCCGGTAAGAGCACAGCTGGCTCTGCTAGGGGCCAGCTTCTTCCAGGGGGCTACAGCACACACCTTCTCTGGCTTGAAAATAGCTGCTGAAAATCATACAATCAACCAGGTTGGAAAGCACCTCAGGCATCATCAAGTCCAACCTGTTCCCCAACACCTCCTGACAACTAAACCATGGCTCCAAGGGCCACATCCAAGCCTTTGTTGAACACCTCCAGGGATGGTGACTCCACCACCTCCCTGGGCAGCACATCCCAATGGCCAGTTACTCTTTCTGGGAAGAACTTTCTCCTCACCTCAAGCCTGAACTTCCCCTGGCACAGCTTGAGACTGTGTGCTCTTGTTCTGGTGCTTGTTACTTGGGAGAAGAGACCAACCCCCACCTGGCTACAACCTCCTTTCAGGTAGTTGTAGAGAGCAATGAGGTCTCCCCTGAGCCTCCTCTTCTCCAGGCCAAGTGGTGTTGGTTGAGTTGAGTGGTGGCTGAGCTGAGTGGTGGCTGAGTTGAGTGGTGGTTGAGTTGAGTCATTGGTTGAGTTGAATGGTTGTTGAGTGGTTGAGTTAGTGGTTGGTTGAGCTGAATGGTTGTTGAGTTGAGTGGTTGGTTGAGTTGAGTGGTTGGTTGAGCTGAATGGTGGCTGAGTTGAGTGGTGGTTGAGTTGAGTCATTGGTTGAGTTGAATGGTTGTTGAGTGGTTGAGTTAGTGGTTGGTTGAGCTGAATGGTTGTTGAGTTGAGTCATTGGTTGAGTTGAGTGGTTGGTTAAGCTGAATGGTGGCTGAGTTGAGTGGTTGGTTGAGTTGAGTCATTGGTTGAGTTGAATGGTTGTTGAGTGGTTGGTTGAGTTAGTGGTTGGTTGAGCTGAGTGGTTGTTGAGTGGTTGGTTGAGTTGAGTGGTTGGTTGAGCTGAGTGGTGGCTGAGCTGAGTGGTGGTTGAGTTGAGTCATTGGTTGAGTTGAATGGTTGTTGAGTGGTTGGTTGAGTTAGTGGTTGGTTGAGATGAGTGGTTGTTGAGTTGAGTGGTTGGTTGAGTTGAGTGGTTGGTTGAGCTGAGTGGTGGCTGAGTTGAGTGGTGGTTGAGTTGAGTCATTGGTTGAGTTGAATGGTTGTTGAGTGGTTGGTTGAGTTAGTGGTTGGTTGAGCTGAGTGGTTGTTGAGTTGAATGGTTGGTTGAGTTCAGTGGTTGGTTGAGCTGAGTGGTGGCTGAGTTGAGTGGTTGGTTGAGTTGAGTGGTTGGTTGAGCTGAATGGTGGCTGAGTTGAGTGGTGGTTGAGTTGAGTCATTGGTTGAGTTGAATGGTTGTTGAGTGGTTGAGTTAGTGGTTGGTTGAGCTGAATGGTTGTTGAGTTGAGTGGTTGGTTGAGTTGAGTGGTTGGTTGAGCTGAATGGTGGCTGAGTTGAGTGGTGGTTGAGTTGAGTCATTGGTTGAGTTGAATGGTTGTTGAGTGGTTGGTTGAGTTAGTGGTTGGTTGAGCTGAGTGGTTGTTGAGTGGTTGGTTGAGTTGAGTGGTTGGTTGAGCTGAGTGGTGGCTGAGCTGAGTGGTGGTTGAGTTGAGTCATTGGTTGAGTTGAATGGTTGTTGAGTGGTTGGTTGAGTTAGTGGTTGGTTGAGATGAGTGGTTGTTGAGTTGAGTGGTTGGTTGAGTTGAGTGGTTGGTTGAGCTGAGTGGTGGCTGAGTTGAGTGGTGGTTGAGTTGAGTCATTGGTTGAGTTGAATGGTTGTTGAGTGGTTGGTTGAGTTAGTGGTTGGTTGAGCTGAGTGGTTGTTGAGTTGAATGGTTGGTTGAGTTCAGTGGTTGGTTGAGCTGAGTGGTGGCTGAGTTGAGTGGTTGGTTGAGATGAGTGGTTGGTTGAGCTGAGTGGTGGCTGAGTTGAGTGGTGGTTGAGTTGAGTCATTGGTTGAGTTGAATGGTTGTTGAGTGGTTGGTTGAGTTAGTGGTTGGTTGAGCTGAGTGGTTGTTGAGTTGAATGGTTGGTTGAGATGAGTGGTTGGTTGAGCTGAGTGGTGGCTGAGTTGAGTGGTGGTTGAGTTGAGTCATTGGTTGAGTTGAATGGTTGTTGAGTGGTTGGTTGAGTTAGTGGTTGGTTGAGCTGAGTGGTTGTTGAGTTGAGTGGTTGGTTGAGTTGAGTGGTGGTTGAGCTGAGTGGTGGCTGAGTTGAGTGGTGGTTGAGTTGAGTCATTGGTTGAGTTGAATGGTAGTTGAGTCATTGGTTGAGTTGAATGGTTGTTGAGTGGTTGGTTGAGTTAGTGGTTGGTTGAGCTGAGTGGTTGTTGAGTTGAATGGTTGGTTGAGTTGAGTGGTGGTTGAGCTGAGTGGTTGGTTGAGTTGAGTGGTTGGTTGATCTGAGTGGTGGTTGAGTTGAGTGGTTGGTTGGGTTGAGCTGAGTGGTGGTTGAGTTGAGTGTGTGGTGGGTTGAAGGTCCCCCAGCATTAATTTTAGCCAGATGAACTCAATCAGAAGCAAATGAAGCTGTATTTACAAGCAGAGACTACACTCTCCAATGGAATGCAATGACTATGTACAAAATACACAGGATTTACAATATTATACAGATATTTACAATTATCAAACAACATGGAAACCCCTCTGGTCATAAAAACCAGGGAAGCTGCTCCTCTGCCCCTCCCCAAACCTCCCAGACCCCCTGTACCAGAGAGAAAGAGGCTTTGAGAGAGAAAGCAGTGGGTTAGGCTTATCTTAGGTCAGCCAGGAGCACTGTTGTCTCCCAAGGAGAAGCAATAACAGCCAAGACTGGAAGAGAAGAAGAAAGGAATGGAAATGAAATGTGAAGATACAGCTCCTCTTATCCCAGACATTTATCCAATGAATTTGTTTAGAAGAATATTTTTTCCTTTTTACACCCAGTAGTGATTTATTTATACTTTTCTACAGGCTGGGGTCAGAGTGGCTGAGAGCTGCCAAACAGAGAGGGACCTGGGGGTGCTGATTGACAGCTGCCTAAACATGAGCCAGCAGTGTGCCCAGGTGGCCAAGAAGGCCAAGGGCATCCTGGCCTGCATTAGGAACAGTGTGGCCAGCAGGAGCAGGGAAGTCATTGTGCCCCTGGACTCAGCACTGGTTAGGCCACACCTTGAGTCCTGTGTCCAGTTCTGGGCTCCTCAGTGTACGAAGGACATTGAGACTCTTGAAGGTGTCCAGAGAAGGGCAACAAGGCTGGGGAGAGGCCTTGAGCACAGCCCTGTGAGGAGAGGCTGAGGGAGCTGGGGTTGCTTAGCCTGGAGAAGAGGAGGCTCAGGGGAGACTTTGTTGCTCTCTCCAACGACCTGAAGGGAGGTTGTAGCCAGGTGGGGGTTGGTCTCTTCTCCCAGGCAACCAGCACCAGAACAAGAGGACACAGTCTCAAGCTGTGCCAGGGGAGGTTTAGGATGTTAGGAAGGAGTTCTACACAGAGAGAGTGATTGGCCATGGGAATGGGCTGCCCGGGGAGGTGGTGGAGTCACCATCACTGGAGGTGTTCAGGAGGAGACTTGATAGGGTGCTTGGTGCCATGGGTTAGTTGATTAGGTGGTGTTGGGTGATAGGTTGGATGCAATGATCTCTGAGGTCTCTTCCAGCCTGGTCTGGTCTATTCTAAATAAAGCTTTTTCTTCTATACGTCTCTGGAGTAAAAGTAACTGTTTCAGCAGAGCTGAATCTCAATCCCTCAGTTAGCCTGAACAATATGTTGGGAGCTTTCTTTTCTATTTTGCTTTTTACCTTAGGTTAGCCTTTGAGGTTGTTTGGGAGAGAATTGTTTCCATGCATGCTGAATGAATGGTAGCAGTGGCTGTCACCTTCATAATGGCCAGAGAGTCTTTGAAAGCTTATTGCCGCGCTGTGAGATAGAACTTGTTTGTCTTGTAGTCCTTTTGTATTGCCAGGATTAAAAGCAGTGAGTATCCTCTGCAACCAGGAGTTGCATTGTAGCTCTTCAGTGCTGAGAAAATGTAACCCATGATTTATTTCCTTGTTTCTGTGGCTTGCATACTCGATTGGGGAAAAAAAAGGTCATTATCGTTTTTGTTGCAAAGCTCTGTTTGCTTCCTCACAACCATAAAGCCAGAAGCTGATGGTTCAGGTGTTCAGAGCGTTGGAAAATTATCTCCTGGACATAAAATCCTGCACCAGCCTCCATCCTCAACACCAGATTTAGTTATAAGCTGGCTTTTCATCACAGCATTACAATGGTACTGTGGTGGGTTGAAAATTCCCCCCCAGCATTAACTTTGCCAGCCCAGCTCAGCTGGAAGCAAATGAAAGCTGCATTTACAAGCAGAACTACGATCTGCAATGGAATGCAATGAATATACATAGAATATGTACAAAATATCCAGGGTTTGCCATATTTACAGGGGTTTACAGTTAATAAACAGCACAAAAACCACCCTGGTCAGAGACCAGGAGAAGCTACTAGCTTCTCCCTTTCTGCCCCCTGCTACCTCCCTGTACAAAAGAGGGGAGAAAGGAGTAATGTTAATACCAAAACAGTGCAGCCAAGGTCAAACAGGAGCAAGTTAGCATCTCTCCAGAGTGAAGAGTTTAGACTCGAGGTGAGGAGAAAGTTCTTCACTGAGCGAGTCGTTCGTCATTGGGATGCGCTGCCCAGGGAGGTGGTGGAGTCACCATCCCTGGAGGTGTTCAAGAGGGGACTGAATGTGGCACTTGGTGCCATGGTCTAGTCGTGAGGTCTGTGGTGACAGGTTGGACTCAATGATTCTCGAGGTCTCTTGCAACCTTAGTGATACTGTGGTACTGTGATACTGTGAAGAAGCAAGAAGAGAAATTATTTTGGGACAACCAATCATATGGTAGATACCCCCCTCTGCTCAGCTCTGGTGAGACCCCACCTGGAGTACTGCCTCCAGTTCTGGAGCCCCTATTACAAGAGGGATCTGGAGGTGCTGGAAGGTGTCCAGAGAAGGGCCACGAGGATGAGCAGAGGGCTGGAGTTGCTCTGCTATGGAGACAGACTGAGAGAGTTGGGGCTGTTCAGTCTGGAGAAGAGAAGGCTCTGAGGAGACCTTCTTGTGGCCTTCCAGGATCTGAAGGGGGCTACAAGAAGGCTGGGGAGGGACTGCTCAGGATCTCAGGCAGTGCTAGGACTAGGGGGAATGGAATGAAGCTGGAGGTGGGGAGATTCAGGCTGGAGGGGAGGAGGAAGTTCTTCCCCATGAGAGTGGTGAAGCCCTGGAATGGGTTGTCCAGGGAGGTGGTTGAGGTCCTGTCCCTGGAGGTGTTTAAGCCCAGGCTGGATGAGGCTCTGGCCAGCCTGATCTAGTGTGGGGTGTCCCTGCCCGTGGCAGGGGGGTTGGAGCTGGATGGTCCTTGTGGTCCCTTCCAGCCCTGACTGATACTATGATACTATGATCTCTCCAATGGGATGGTTTAGAATGATCTTTATTTTCCTTTCTACACCCAATAGTGATTTATTTACATTTTTACTGCTCTCTGTTCAAGATCTGTGTAAAATCATAAAGGCATGGCCCCAAACTACCACATGTACTTTTGCTTTGTCCAGTAGCTTTGGTTTGTACTTCACAGACTTTCAGCATGCCTCAGGTTGGGAGGGACCTTGGAGTTCATCCGCTCCAACCTCCCCGCCGTGGGCAGGGACGCCTCTCAACTCGACTCAGCTGCTCAAGGCCTCATCCAACATGGCTTTGAATATTGCCAGGGAGGAGGCATCCACAGCCTTCCTGGGCAGCCTGTTCCAGAGTTACACCACCCTCCTACTAAAGAACTTCATCCTAAGCTTCAGTCTAACCCTGCTCTGCCTTAGCTTCAAACCACTCCCCCTTGTCATTTAATCTACATACGTACTAGGGAGAAGGAGATCCTCGAGATGACAGGTTGGACTCGATGAGCTTTGAGGTCTCTTCCAACCTTGGTGATACTGTGATACTGTTGTGACCAGATTCCACAGGGAGAATGCAGTGTGGAAATCAGTTCTGGCATGCACAGCTCAGGGACTCCACTGAAAGGCCCTTGCACTTGCTTTGTAGATGTGGTTCAGGCATAAACAGTGTTGTGGGGAATTTCTCAGAGTGAAAGTGGGCTTGAGTCCCACTGTGTTGAGCAAAGAGACAAAGCTATTTAGAAGCTGGAATTTAGGCTTACATTCTACAGGATAAGTTTATGGCCAGAGCCAGGAGGTTTACACATCTGCTGCTCCCTGCCAGAGACTGGAGCCACGTAGCTAACTCACTGGTCACAGGGAAAGGACCTGCTACAGGCAGGACAGAGTAACCTGAATGCACTTCATTCCTTTCTTCCACACTCTCCAGGGACCTGACCACTGCACTAAGTGTTTCCACTTTAAGGATGGTCCAAATTGTGTGGAAAAGTGTCCTGATGGCTTACAGGGAGCCAACAGCTTCATTTTCAAATACGCTGATGAGGATCGTGAGTGCCATCCGTGTCATCCCAACTGCACCCAAGGGTAAGTACAAGCTCTGGGGGGTGAGCTGTGGGGCTTGCAAGTGCAAGTTTTCAGGGGTGAGCCATGGGGCTTGCAAGGGCAAGTTTTCAGGGGTGAGCCATGGGACTTGCAAGTGCAAGTGTGGGGGGTGAGCCATGGGGCTTGCAAGTGCAAGTTTTCAGGGGTGAGCCATGGGGCTTGCAAGTGCAAGTTTTCAGGGGTGAGCCATGGGACTTGCAAGTGCAAGTGTGGGGGGTGAGCCATGAGGCTTGCACATGAAGATTTGCACGCAGGTTGCCTTGGTAAATCACTCCTGAACACAGGGATTGTGCAGCAGAAGCCTAACCTTTGATTTTCAGGTCTCGTGACGGTCAGGTTCCAGTCATGAGTGTCCAACAGCTTACCAGAAAAACTCATACACCCCTTTGGAAACCCACAGAGAACAACTTTTCCTAGCACTGCTCTTAGCTTTCCCTCCAGCTGCCACTGGCTGGACTTCAGTGTAGACAGGGCAAATGAGTTTCTACTTAGTATTTACTTGTTGACAGGATTTTCATCTCTGCTCCTCAGTGATTGTGCACTAACCCAGCAGCAGGTCTGTGAGATCAAACTGTTGCTGCTCTTGTGGTTTGTTTTTTTCATGAGGACTGATGCAGAGGGTTTTTCTGAAACCAGGCTTTGCACAGGTGTCTGAGTCTCAGCACCCATTTCTCGAGGCCTGGGCGCCCAGAATCCCTTCTCACATTCGTTCCACCAGAGAAGAGCAGTGACGTACCAGCTGTTGTTTTGCATGGGCCACAGAAGGTACACATGTCTTTTTGATGAGGTGGTTGGTGTCCAGAATAGAATAGAATAATAGAGTAGAATAAACAGAGCAAGGTAAAGGCAGCCAAGGGAAAAAAAAAAGGGAGAACTTAGGCAGTGGAATCAAGAGGCTCTTATTGTTTCTTACTGTTTAGCAACTAAAACGAAACCAGTAAAGGATTCAATGTCATCTTGATGCCAACAGCTGTTGCCATCCAAAAGGAGACCTTCTGCTGGGTTTGCAAATCTAATTACAACAGAGCCATTAGAGAAATGAAAGTGAGACCTCAGAGACACAGCCAGGGTCTGTTACAGGTTTGCCTTCCCCTCAGACCCTGGAAGTCAGTTACGCAATAGACAAAATGCTGCTGCTGTGGAGGAAGGGGGTAAGAAGAAACAAGATGGAAAGATGAGCTCCCTTCAGGAGCTCTGGTGCTGGCTTCTGGAAGCAGCAGGAGTGCCAGTTCTGATCAGATCTGACCGACCCAGCTATGGATGGTTGATGTTTCTGCTCTGCACAAGTGCCTTGCAACTCTGCTGGCCTCTCAGAAGAGCAGGATGTGACACTTCCTTCTCTTTAATCCTCTTTTCTGGGAAGGTCTTGCTGACCTGATCTTCATGGCCTCATTGTGTTTCTGCTGGACCAGGAAGGGAGTAAAATGTTTTTCTTGCCTTTCCACCTCTTTATAGGCCAGTGGTTGCTTGTTTTTATCCCCCTGGATAGAAAGAGATCACAAAGGGGGGCTTTTATGCCTCGTGAGGGAAGTCTGACATTCCAGTTCATAATCAAGCAGGAAGGACTTTAGGTGATTTTAACTTGACAGCGTTCATTGGCAGCCCTTGGTAACAAAGGGTTCACTTCTGTGGAGTTCTGGTGTCACTTAATCCTTCAACCTTCACACTTCTGGTGTCATTTAATCCTTCAACTTCCAGGTTTTCCTTCATTTTATTTTCTGCACCCGATTCGGTGAAGGAATCTCATTTAGCACAGTGTGCCAGGCCCCAGAGAAGTGACAAACTACCATGAGGCAAAGGGCCAAAAGTGTCACCCAGGTCACGTTTGCCAAGGTGTGGTTATCTCTCCAGATGAGGAGCTATCCCTTTGCCACAAGGCAAGTGCTATTCCTGGGGGCTGGACTCCATGATCTCTGGAGGTCCCTGCCAATCCCTAGCATTCTGTGATAGAAATCCTCCTTTTGTTAAAGAGTTGATGTGTCTATCCTTGGGTATTTTGGTTACCCCTCATTAAAAACCCCACACCACCACCAGACAAACCTGAGTAGGTGTGGGTGTTCTTCTCTAGCATTCTCAAAGACTCTCAGGCTTGTGATTATGTTAATGAAACTGTTAATGACTGCCTGAGATATTTGGGTTTTATGGGCTGTCCATCTTCTTGCCAGTGCTGTCAGGGGCTGAATCTGCTCACAGAGAGAAAGGAAATCAGTTACTCCCTCTCCTTTTCTCCTTCAATGTTGAATTCTTTAGTTCCATACCTTCCTTTGGAAATGAATATTTAAATCCCCCTCAATCAGGAGTCTTCAGTGAAGTACTTTGTGGAAGGAACACTTGTTGGTGTCTGCCTCACAATGGAGTAGCACAAAGGAACGGTAATTCTACTTCATCTCACATGTCTGTTCTCCTCTCTGTCAGATCAGCTGCTGGAGTGAAACCAATGTCCTCTCAGCACAGCTTGGATACCTGTCAAAAAGTGTTGGACTGCTCCAGAGCAGTGCTCCCAGTGTGCTGGTATCTCCTTCCTGCAGGGCTGCTCCCTTTGAACGAGGCTGCTTGCTACCCTTGTTGTTTCTCCTAAGTTCTTTCCAGGCCTCCTCACCTGGTGCCCTCACCAAGGAGGAGAAGAGAAGTCTCCAGGGGCACCTTAGAGCTGCCTTCCAATAGCTGAAGGGATCCTACAGGAAGGCTGCAGAGGGACTTTTTACGAGAGTGTCCACCCATAGGACAGGGAGAAATGGATTGAAATTGGAGGAGAAGAGGTTTAGATTAGATCTTAGGAAGAAATTCTTCACTGCAAGGGTGGCAAGAGTCTGATATGGATTGTCCAGAGGGATTGTGGCTGCCCACTCCCTGGAGATGTTGAAGGCCAGGTTGGATGTGGTCTGGCTAGGTGAGAGGTGTCCCTGCCCGTGGGAGGAGGTTGGATTAGATGACCCTTAAGGTCTCTTCCAGCCTAAGGTGTTCCATGATCTGTCCCACCTCTGTGCTTTCTGTGAGTGTTTGCCACAGTTTGGTCATGGCACTTCCAAACAATTGCTTTATGCTTTGGTAGCATTCTCCTCCCTTATTCAGAGATAATGGCTGCTCCTGGTGCTAGGTGTGGAATTAGCCAGCCCTCATAATGAGCTTGCATTGTCCAAGAGAACTATTGAGGAGTGACTTCCCTGGAGGCAACAACTGTGCTCTTGGCCTTGCATACCCATGATAG
The DNA here is from genome assembly GCF_014839835.1 of Dryobates pubescens. Classification (NCBI taxonomy): domain Eukaryota; kingdom Metazoa; phylum Chordata; class Aves; order Piciformes; family Picidae; genus Dryobates; species Dryobates pubescens. The sequence goes on along the minus strand of NC_071648.1, from coordinate 3,932,438 downwards.
AAATCAGCTAGTTGCAGCCAGTTTGGAGCACAGCTGAGGCATGTGGGACAGCTCTCTCATTAAGTTCAAGAGACAGAAAGCAGTTGGCACTTCTTCTGGCAGAGCTAGCCAGAATGGAACACTTCCACAGAAATGAAATGCTAATTGCATAATTGCATTTGCCAGTCTGCTTCCCAGCTGGGCAAGGCATGAATGGGACACCTCACTGGGCACATCCCTTCAGCACAGGAAAGCACTTTCTCATACAACTCTTTCAAGGAAGAGCATTCCTTTACACCCCAACTTTGTTGTCTTGCAAAGCCAAGACCAAGCCAAGGAGCCAACATGTGTGTGGTCCAGAAGGCATCAGCGCTCTCCTGTCCCTAAAGCTTAGGTGTGTTTTCAGGAAGCCATTATGAATTCCAGATGAAACAATAGTCCAAATTCAATGGCAAGAAGTTCTGAATGAGAAACTATTCTGCTGGTGCAAAATTTCCTCCTACCCCCTGCCCCAGTTCCACTCTCTTCCAATCACCATCAGTATGCACTTCCCATTAGCCAAGTAACCCCCTGGGTTTGAGTTATTACTCCTTATCCAGACCAGACCGTTGCCACAACTCACAGATTCTCCTGTCCTTGTTTGTTTCTGACAACAAAGATTGCTAAGAATTCATCTGATGGGAAATGTCTTTGATACTCCATGCCTGTGCACAGTTAAGCCCTCACTTTGCAACCTGAAGGAAAATTGATGGACAGCAGTATTTGTGACAGAGGAGAAAGGATCTTTCATCATAAAGCAGTAGCTAGCTCAGTTTTCAAAACACTTCTAACCTGTAATTTTCTTCCAGAGGATGCTAAGGTGAGTTCCACCAATAATTCTCTGTAAAAGCTCTATTGAACTCTTGAGAGGTACTGAATATATCATTAAAACATTGGCATGGATCAGTTAACCAATTCATTTGACACAGCAGCCTCGGAAATAAAACAATGCCCAGACTCCGAGCAGAAGCGGAGGAAGCCTGGGGGTGGATGGATTACCAGCATGATGTGTGATTGTGTCATGTTGGCACTGACACGTGTCAAACAGCTTGAAACCAAGGAAGCTACTTCCAGAGGAAAGAATATCTGGTGACTTGGTGGTGCAAAAGAGCTTGTTGATAGCTATTGCTGTTGCTCACACAGCGGTGTGTACTTCACTGCTTGCAATCAGAGCAGCCAATCCTCCAGAGCATAGGAAACTCTTCAACTTGACTACAAGCAGTGGCAGCAGCACCCTGGACAGTGTTCTGTTTGGGGCTGGTGTGCTGGGTTACACCCATCCAGGATGGGGACTGAAAGACCTCAGCCCCCAGATGGACAAAAGAAACTTGATCCAGATGGGTAGAGAGAAACTTGGTTTTCACCCTCCTAGGAGAAGGGGTCCCCTGGGTCAAAGGTAGTCTGTTCCACTCCCCCTTCCTGTCCAGCAAGCCTGTAAAAAGGGGGACACCTTTTACTGCTTCCTCTTTCTTGCCTCCTCTGCTTGAGAGAGCAATCAGCTGCTGCTGCTGCTTCCTGCACTGACCATGTGCTCAGAGCCTACTGTCCAAGCTGCATCCACTCTTTCTAAAGCACCGAATCCCCTTGCATCCAAAGAAACACAAGGCCACCCAGGCTTGCTTTTGTCTACTTTCCTATTTATCCTTATCCCTTACCTTTGCTAACCCTCCCTGTTATTGCTATATAGACATTTTGTTAAAAACTTACCTCCTTTACTTCCAAACTGATTCCAGACTATTTCTTTCATGCATTTACCTCTCCTCTCCCCTCTGTGTGTGTGTTTCTGCCTTACTAGAAAAAGGGAGCGGGGAAGGAATCTCAATCTGTTATCATCTGAGCTTTTAAACTCCAGTTAAAGCTCAAACCAGCACAGCTGGGAAACCCACTGAGGGAGATTACAGCTTTAAATGAAACGAAGTGATATTTCACCTTGGGGTGGGTGAGCTCCCAATGGCTCTCTCTTCTTGGACTCAAGTCCTGGTCTCTCGAAGCCCAAGAGAATCAATGCACAAGTGTGAAATGACTCCAGGACAGTAAGCTCAGAGAGTTCACCTGAACAAGTAATGGGCTTTCTCATTTGAAGAGCCTGAGCTCAGATTCTCTTGGCATGCCAGGAAAGCAAAAACTGGCTGAGAATGCCACAAAAAGCAGAAGTGCTGGGGGTATGTTTAAGACTGGTCAGAATTCACAGGCCTCAGTTCTGGAGCCTGAATCCCAGGACTGCTGACATCTCCTGAAATGCCCATCTAGAGTTCTCTCTCCGGTTTTGAACTTACTTTGAGTCTGCTTCCCCCATTTTTATTCAATTACCTGTCCAGCTGGGTATTTCATGAATTCTTTCTGTGCCTGCACATTTTGCTGAAGGAGAGAATTCTTGAGGAAATCCTTACAGTTTGTGTTTCCATGTCAGTTTTTACACACGAATTAAAGGAGAGGTGGGGTTCACCTGTCATCCTGCTCTCCCTGACGTGCAGGTAAGGGGAAACTGAATTCACTGCATTCATTTTTACAATGGCAAAGTGCCACCTAATTGAAATGCAGCAAAAGCTGATGAGTGGCATGAGATGGTGGAGTGGAAAGAAGCTCTCCTGGGAGCATATTTGAACTGTTTCAGATTTTTGACATGCATATCCTTCTATCAAAGCCAAACTCGAAGCAGGAGGCTCGACAAAAGAGCTGAGGATCATACCTTAAATTTCAAATGCCTCAACAGAAGTGAGTTCCAGCCTACTGATGTGTCAGATCACCTGCTCCTGTAGTAGACATGCAGCCAGAAAGCCTATTCAGAAAAGGGCTTGGAGGTCTTGTTAAAGAGTTGAAAGAAGTAATTTGGCTTCCTTAAAATGCTGAGAGCCTCCTGCTCCCTGTGGTTACAGAGGGAGCAGCTGGGCATTCAGCACTAAGCCTCTAAAAGCCGAGCTTTGCCTTTCTATGTTGGAGGATCCTGGCTGCTGTGCAAATGTGTAGCTGAGCTGCTGTTTGAATGCAGGGGACCCAAGCTACCACACACTGCTCTTCGTGAGGCCAAGGTAAATCCCTGGGTGGTGGTGGTTTGGTGGTGCTGCATAGCTGATTCCCTGCTTTTCCATTGCCTTTGGGAAGCACTTGGGGTTTTTGCAGGTGGAGGACTGTTGGAAGCATCTAAGGAAGGCAGAATAAAATGCCTGGATTGGCAGACACCATCTTGCTATGGTTTTTTGTTGTTGGAAGTCCATCCCTGAGCTTTCCTGATCAAATTATAGTGAGCTTCCATAATCTCTGTGCAGTCGCCCTGGCTGGGAGCTCAGAACAAAGCCAACAGCTGTATCAATTACAGAAGGCATAAAGAAAAACAAGTTCTGCTTTGTGCTCCTGGAGGTCTCATCCTGGAAAGGAGCAGCGGTTTTGTGCGGTAATCACTGGTTTGATGATTCAGACAGCAGCCAGAAAAAGCAGCTCTATTGTCAGGCCTCCCACGTAGGCAGGTGAGACCTGCCTCAAGTGCTGTTGGAGCCAAGATTTTCCCAGCCTCGCAGTGCTTTTCATGTTGCCACCACTGTTCCCATCCCAAATGTGTTTTCCTCACAAGCCGTGACGTGCTCCTCTCCTCAGAACCTTGATTAGGAGCGAGGGGATGCCTGCCTCTGCGTTGTGTGAATAACAGCTCTCTCTCTCTCTCTCTTTCTCTCCCTGTTTCCCGTTTGGATTTGCTGCAGGTGCATAGGGCCACGCATGGAGGACTGCATCGGCCTGATGGATAGGTACTTGGCGAGCGAGCGTTCCCTGTGTGTCTTCCATCCTCCACGTGTGGACAAGGGCGCATGCGCTGCATGTCCTTGTGAATGGCAAATGACCTCTTGTGTTCTGTAATTGCCTGCAGGTGTAGAGGTCCCACTAGTCATGACTGCATTTACTATCCCTGGACGCGACAGTCCGCGTTACCGCAGCACGCTAGGTAACAGCCAGCGCCCCCCGGGGGCACAGCTCTGCGAGTGCAGCCCCAGGGGCTCACGGCCTGCGGGGCTCACACTAACCAGTTTGGTCAGAAGGTGCACGGGGGGTGGGGGGGAGCACAGCACTTGTGCTGCACTGAGCAATGCCTCTGAGCAGCCACTTGGCCTTGGCAAAGCCACTTCAGTACCCAGTTGGCTTCGGCTGATGAGAAGATGCAGTGAAAAATTCCTTTGAGGTGAAATTCTGATGGTCTTTTTTTTGTTTCACTTTGAAACGGTTTTGAAACTTACTTTGAGGTTAAATTCTGTTGGTTTTTTATTTTTTAAAGCTTGATACTACATTTAAAATTAATTTTTAGGTCAAATTCTGATTTTTTTCTAAGTTTTAAGCTGCATTTAAAATTTATTTTTTAGGTCAAATTCTGATTTTTTTCTAAGTTTTAAGCTTCATTTAAAATTTATTTTTTAGGTTAAATTCTGATATTTTTTTTAAGTTTTAAGCTGCATTTAAAATTTATATTTTAGGTTAAATTCTGTTTTTTTCTAAGTTTTAAGCTGCATTTAAAATTTATTTTTTTAGGTTAAATTCTGATTTTTTTTTTAAGTTTTAAGCTGCATTTAAAATTTATTTTTTAGGTAAAATTCTGATTTTTTTCTAAGTTTTAAGCTGCATTTAAAATTTATTTTTTAGGTCAAATTCTGATTTTTTTCTAAGTTTTAAGCTGCATTTAAAATTTAGTTTTTAGGTCAAATTCTGTTTTTTTCTAAGTTTTAAGCTGCATTTAAAATTTATTTTTTAGGTCAAATTCTGATTTTTTTCTAAGTTTTAAGCTGCATTTAAAATTTATTTTTTAGGTTAAATTATGATTTTTTTTTAAAGTTTTAAGCTGCATTTAAAATTTATTTTTTAGGTTAAATTCTGATTTTTTTTAAGTTTTAAACTATATTTTAAAATTATTTTTAGGTTAAATTCTGGGTTTTTTTAATTTTTAAGCAATTTTTAAAATGACTTAGGTTAAATTCTGAATTTTTAAAAGGTTTTAAACTACATTTAAAACTTATTTTGAGGCCAAATTTTGAATTTTATGTTTTAAACTAGATTTTCAAATTATTTTAGGCTACATTATTAATTATTTTAAAGTTTTAAGCTGCATTTTAAAAAATTCTTTTTAGGCTAAATTATGATTTTTTTTAAAAAAAGTTTTAAATCAAATTTAAAAATTCTTTTTAGGCTAAATTTTGAAATATTTTAAGGTTTTAAACTATAGTTAAAAATATTTTTAGGCTAAAATCTGAATTTTAAAAAAAGTTTTAAATTACATTTAAAAATTCTTTTTAGGCTAAATTCTGATTTTTAAGTTTTAAGCTACATTTGAAAATTTTTTTAGGCTAAATTCTGAAATATTTTAAGGTTTTAAACTATATTTAAAATTTTTTTTTAGGCTAAATTCTGAAATATTTTAAGATTTTAAACTGTATTTCTAAATTCTTTTTAGGCTAAATTCTGAATTTTAAAAAAAATTAAACTGCATTTCAAAATTCTTTTTGGGCTAAATTCTGAAACTTTTTAAAGCTTTAAACTTTAAAGCTTTAAACTACATTTGAAAAGTATTTGGTGGTTGTTGAGTTGAGCAGTTGGTTGAGTTGAGTGGTGGTGGTGTAGTTGAATGGCGTGGGTGGGTTGGTTGACTTGAGTGCTGCTGGGTGTTTGAGTGGAGTGCTGCTGGTGGTTTGTTTGAGTGGAGTGCTGCTGGTGGTTTGGCTGAGTGGAGAGCCCCTGGCTGTTTGGTTGAGTTGAGTGCTGCTGGCGGTTTGGTTGAGTGGAGTGATGCTGCTGGTTGATTGAGTTGAGTGCTGCTGGTGGTTGATTTGGTGTAGTGCTGCTGGCAGTTTGTTTGAGTGGAGTGCTGCTGCTGGTTGATTTGGTTTACTGCTGCTTGTGGTTTGGTTGAGTTGAGTGCTGCTGCTGGTTTGGTTGAGTTGAGTGCTGCTGCTGGTTGATTTGGTTTAGTGCTGCTGGTGGTTGATTTGGTTTACTGCTGCTTGTGGTTTGGTTGAGTTGAGTGCTGCTGCTGGTTTGGTTGAGTTGAGTGCTGCTGCTGGTTGATTTGGTTTAGTGCTGCTGGTGGTTTGGTTGAGTTGAGTGCTGCTGGTGGTTGATTTAGTTTAGTGCTGCTTGTGGTTTGGTTGAGTTGAGTGCTGCTGCTGGTTTGGTTGAGTTGAGTGCTGCTGGTGGTTTGGCTGAGTGGAGTGCTGCTGCTGGTTGATTTGGTTTAGTGCTGCTGGTGGTTTGGTTGAGTTGAGTGCTGCTGGTGGTTGATTTAGTTTAGTGCTGCTTGTGGTTTGGTTGAGTTGAGTGCTGCTGGTGGTTGATTTGGTTTAGTGCTGCTGGAAGTTTGGTTGAGTGGAGTGCCGCTGGCGGTTTGGTTGAGTTGAGTGCTGCTGCTGGTTTGGTTGAGTGGAGTGCTGCTGCTGGTTGATTTGGATTAGTGCTGCTGGCGGTTTGGTTGAGTGGAGTGCTGCTGGTGGTTTGGTTGAGTGGAGTGCTGCTGCTGGTTGATTTGGATTAGTGCTGCTGGCGGTTTGGTTGAGTGGAGTGATGCTGCTGGTGGATTGAGTTGAGTGGAGTGCTGCTGGTGGTTGATTTGGTTTAGTGCTGCTGGTGCTTTGGCTGAGTGGAGTGCTGCTGGTGGTTGATTTGGTTTAGTGCTGCTGGTGGTTGATTGAGTGGAGTGCTGCTGGTGGTTTTGAGGGTTTTGATTTGGTTTCTTTTTTTGTTGTTGTTGTTATTTTTTAAGGCAGCTGAAAAGCAAATGAAGCTTTTCCTTTCATACTTCTCTGGAGAAAAGGGAACTGTTTCAGCAAAACTGAATTTTTCAGTTCACATAACACCATAATTTGATAATCTTCTCTTTTTTTTGTTTCTTGTATTATCTTTTTCTGTTAAAATATTGTAATCTTGCAGCAATCTTATTTCTCAGTCACCACGATCGAACCAAATTGGCTTAAGGAGACTCCAAACATTTCACTTATTCTTCCCATGCTTTTTCCTAAAGAAGTCTTTCGTTGCCATTGAGTTTAATTTTTCATTCAAACTGGTTAGTCTGACTTCCAGGCTTTGGGATTCCTGTCCTCAGCTAGAGCTGGATGAAAACAATATCTGTCATTTCAATCAGCTTCTCCTCATGCAGGATTTTACTTTGATTTAATGTTGGGGTTGGTTTTTTTTCTCTCTCTCCTTGTTTTTGTTTTGTTTTGTTTTGTGAATAGATTTTAAGGTTTCCTTCCCTTCCTGTTGTGTAGCTAATGTGAATATTGCCATTTCTTCCTGTGGAGGGAGAACATGTTTTGACTTGAAAACAAGGACTCTCTATATGCTATCAAATGGTATCCTTGTTCCAGTTGTGGTTGAGCTCATGGACCAATGAATGAGTGGCAGAAGACTGAATTCTTCAGTATTTCAGTATCTTTTTTACTGATCTGCTGTATCCTGTTAGAGATTGCTGCTGTGGGGGCCCCGTGGGCAGATGTACTCATTGTCTGCCCCAAACAAGCCAGCATTCAGAGGTCTTGGGTCAACCTCACTCGGAGCACAAACACAGCATTTAGTAATTGCATAAGTTGGAAGGGCTATCCAGGCTACAGAGAACAGTAACCAATTAAAGATTAACCTGTCCTTCATCAATTGGATTTTTGATCAGTTGTTGAGGAAACATTAAGGCCCAGATACTAGGAGGACAATTTGTTGATATAGTGTAGCTCTTAAGAGTGTTACAGCCAGATGGAGAGAGGGGATCCTGCCCCTCTGCTCGGCTCTGGGGAGACCTCACCTGCAGTGCTGTGTACAGGTCTGGAGCCCTCAATGCAGGAAGGACATGGACCTGATGGAGGGGGTCCATGAAAATGATCAGGGGGTTGGAGCAGCTCTGTTACAAGGATAGGCTGAGGGAGCTGGGGGTGTTCAGCCTGGAGAAGAGAGGGCTCCAGGGAGACCTAGGAGCAACCTTCCAGGACCTGAAAGGGGCTGCACAAAGGCTGCAAAGAGGTTGTTTGCAAAGGCCTGCAGGGACAGGACCACGGACAATGGCTTCAAACTAGAGCAGAGCAGATTGAGATTGGATGTTAGGAACAAGTTCTGCAGCATGAGGGTGGTGGAACACTGGAACAGGTTGCCCAGGGAGGTGGTTGAGGCTCCATCCCTGGAGATATTCAAGGTGAGGCTGGAGAGGGCTCTGGGCAACCTGATCTAGTTGGGGATGTCCCTGCTGACTGCAGAGGTGGTTGGACTGGATGAGCTTTGGAGGTCCCTTCCAACCCAGACCATTCTATGATTCTAACCACTCTAGCTTCCTCTGTCAGCCTAAAAGCCATTCAAACCTCATGCAGTTTTTAATTCCAGTGGTATAAGTCCAGCATTTGAGATTGCACTGAAAACTTTCAGGTAGTAGTAAAGTCTTTGGAGGCACTGCCAAGCAACCACTCGGTGGAAAGAGTCCTGTTCATCACAGTGGATGTTAGGATGGGCCCTATAATTACAAATGAAATTAAGGAAGTGGAACCTCAAACCTGACAACATGATGCTAAAGGAAGTGTTGCCTGGTGGGGTGCCAGGCTGAAGCCATGTGTTAGCAGGCAGTGCTGATCATGGGTTTTCATGTTGTGTGAATCTCAGGGTTTGGCTCCTTGAATCTGCTGTCAAGATAGGAAAGCAAATTACCAAGAAAGAGCACTGGAAACTAAACCAATTGTTTTGCTCTACTCCAGTGAATCATTTCCTGCTTCATTGCAGTCAGAGGAGGAACACCTTCAAAGGTTTTCCTTTAGAGCTGAGGAATTTATTTCTTGATCCCACTTGGAAACTTTCTGCTCTGTGTTTAATGTCAGTAATGTGTTCTGCCACTTCCAAGCACAGAAGGAATGGTCAGACATTTATATTCAGCAGTGAAATTGTGCTTTGATTTTTGTTTCTTGGTTGCTTTGATGTTTTGATGTTGTTGTTGGTATCTGTTTGGGTTTTCTTCTAACGAAATTGGTTCATTTTGTTTGGTGTGACAATGGGCAGAGCTGCACTGGCAAAGCGATGCTCTTCATCACTCTAAGGGTGTGAATCAAGCACAGATGTGTTTCACAATGGACAGGACATTCTTCACATCCCTTTAGCAATCCCATGCCCTCCTTGGACTTTGCAGACCATAAAAGAATGATTAGTTTTACACTTAGCCATCGACTTGGATTTCTTCCCTGGCTGTGAATTAGCAGTGAGTTGAAGGGCAGGGTTCTCTCCAGGCAGGCAGTGAAGGGAGGACTCTAACCACAAACAAGACATTTCTCATCTTCACCTATTTCCACTTGCACAGCAGTGTTGCCTTTCTTTCCAGTTTTGCAGGTTGCAAATAGATTTCTCCATGACCCACTGACTGGAGGGCTTCTGTAACTGTTCAGGAGGGAACTCTTAAAAGCACAGGAAGAGGCTGTCCTCGTGTGCTAAAAGACAAATAGGTGAGGAAGAAGGTCAGCCTGGCTAAAGGTGGTAGCTGCATAGGGAGAAAAGGAGAGCCTAAGGCTTTTGGAATAAGGGGCAGGCCAGTCAGGAGGACCTCAAGATTGTCATCTCCCTGCAAGATCTCTCCTGCAGGGAGAAAATTAGAAGGGCCAAAGCCCAGCTGGAAATAGTTTGGCCTCATCTGAGCAAGGGATGGTTCTGCATGTGGCTCAGAGCAATCCCAGGCACTAATATAGGCTGGGCAGGGACTGGCTTGAGAGCAGCCCTGGAGAAAAGGCCTTGGGGGTGCTGGGGGAGGAGAAGCTCAACAGGAGCCAGCAGTGTGCACTTGCAGCCCAGAGAGCCAAGCAGAGCCTGGGCTGCAGCAAGAGAAGTGTGGCCAGCAGGGCCAGGGAGGGGATTCTGCCCCTCTGCTCCACTCTGCTGAGACCACAGCTGGAGTACTGCATCCAGTTCCGGAGCCTCTATTCCAGGAAGGATCTGGAGGTGCTGGAAGGTCATGAGGTCTGTGGTGACAGGTTGGACTTGATGATCTTTGAGGTCTCTTCCAACCTTGGTGATACTGTGAGACTGTGAAGGTGTCCAGAGAAGGGCCACAAGGATGAGCAGAGGGCTGGAGCTGCTCTGCTATGGAGACAGACTGAGAGAGTTGGGGTTGTTCAATTTGGAGAGGAGAAGGCTCTGAGGAGACCTTCTTGTGGCCTTCCAGTATCTGTAGGGGGCTACGGGAAAGCTGGGGAGGGACTTTTGAGGGTGTCAGGGAGGGATAGGACTGGGGGGAATGGAGCAAAACTAGAAATGGGTAGATTGAGCTTGGATGTTAGGAAGAAGTTCCACCCCATGAGGGTGGTGAGAGCCTGGCAGAGGTTGCCCAGGGAGGTGGTGGAAGCCTCCTGCCTGGAGGTTTTTTCAGGCCAGGCTGAATGTGGCTGTGAGCAAGCTGCTCTGGTGTGAGGTATTCCTGCCCATGCCCATGGCTGGGGTGGGGTGGAATTGGGTGGTCCTTGGGGTCCCTTGCAGCTCTGACAATTCTGTGATTCTAGACTACTTTCTAGGTTTTTCAAAAGCCTGTTGGTTTACCTGATGGATCTCATGTGCCTTTTTTCACCCTTTGAGGACCCACATGTGTTGTTGATTGTATTCAATTTAACCTCACAAAGGCTTTCTCTGTATTCTTAGCTGCCAGGAGAGTCTAAACGTTGAAGTACTTTGAAGTCACAAGAGAAACAAATGCGGCTTCTGCTTGCAAGTTCTGGTTCTTGGCATTATAGCTCTTGGGCTGCTGGAGTTGAAGTCAGGAGGCAGGCAAGGTCTTTGCTCATACCTGTGATAGATGTTCTGTCTGATTCTACACTGTGTTTAACTCACAGCATCCCTGTCACGATGCTGTCTGATCATAATTCATGTGATTCACTAAGTCACTTTTCTGGCTGACCTCCTGGAGCTGCTCTGTTGACACAGAGACCTGAAGGAATGGGACAGGCCAGCAAAGAATTCCTCATTCAAGGTGGAGTCCTTAGCTGGCATGTAACTAATGTCACTGCTTTGCTGTCTTCTTCCCTTCTTCCCATGCTGAGAATCTCAGCCCAGGAATGCAGAGGGTACAAGAGCTTTGTGTCTCAGCAGCCTGTAGCTCTTCTCTGCCTCCTGAGGATGAGGCAATGGGTACTGGATTATGACAGTAAGGCTTCAGTTTGGGTTCCCCCTTCTATATCAGCATCTATTAGAAACCAACAAAGATAGCAGAGGGAAGCTGGAATTTCCAGGGTGCCCAAAGGAGTAGATCAGCCTCCTTTCCCAGCTCTTACTGGAGTAGCAGTCCTCCTTTCAGCATCTGACAGCTGTGGTCAGTGGCCTCTTTGGGGAGAGCAGCATCTTTGTTGGAAGCTCTGGAACAAAAAGTGGAAGGAGGAGCTTCAGAGGTTTGGTAACCATTGCCTGAAGGGATGATTGGAAAGCTGTGAAAATATGGCTCTGCCATTCACTTAAGCATATGAGCCAGTCATGAAAGGATGGTTCCTCTAAGCTTTCCTGCTCTCCAAGTCCACCAGAAAGGTTTGGCTAACTCAGTTCTTGAAGCAAGGCTGTGGAGAAAGGCTTTTACTCAAAGTATGACTTTTGAAGGTGTTCATCCATCCTGTGATCCATTCAGCTTAACACTGAGAGAGCTCAGGGCCATCAAATGAGGAGTGAAGTTTATGTTTTCCTCTGTGTGAGAGATTAAGACTGAAGATGTCATCAAAAGCATGTGGTGGATATAATGGGAAAGAACTTACACCTTGATGTTATTACTCTGGCAAGCTGATGCCTCTCTCTATGCCCTAAGAAAATGTCATTCACATTGCCCATTTAACCAACAGAAAGTAATTAGCCAGGACCCCTCTTTGCAAGTGGCTGCATGAAATGGTGTGTAGATGTTAGCCTAAATTGCAATCCTGATGCTAGCTGTGTATCACCAAAGGATGTCCTCTCAACAAATCATCACTTCCTAAGCAAAAAAAACCCACCACAAAGCTGGGTTTATGTCCCCTCTGTGTGTGCATGAGAGCTAATTAACAGCAAACCCTGTGTAATGCAGGCAAATCCTTCCCGAGCTGCTCTGTACCCTCACACAGTAGGACTCCAATAGAATCCAGCAGCAGCAGCAGCAGCTCTGAGGAGATGATGGGGAGAGGAAACCACCTCTAATAAAGTGCTTGTGTTAATTGCTTTTATGGCTCTCTGTTCCATTGCTTGGAGGGAAGTGTTCCATATGCTCTGTATTTTTATAGAATAATTATAGCCATTCTGGAGGGGAAGAGAACCTCTGTGTAAAGGAGGAGGGAAAACAGGATCTGTGAGTCTATGAACCAAGCTACGTTACTTGATTGGTAGTGGTGTAGCTGCGCTGGGAGGCTTGCAGTACGCAGCATTCTGTTGCTGCGTCGCAGCAGTTGAAGGAACAGATTTGGTTTTACTTGTTAAGAATCAAGGCTACAAAAGCAGGCAGTTTCTTGTCCTCCCTCTGTGGGCTGGGGAGAGCTTGCCTTGCTTAGGACAGAGCGAGAGAGCAAACCCTGCTCTGTGAGAACTGGCTGCTAGGATGCTCTTGTCTCAAGCAGACCTTTTCTGTGGGCACCTCTGCTGTCACATTGCACTCCCTGGAGCTTCAGGAGGGACACATTTGTGACTCCTGCTGTGATTTCTGTAGCTCTTCGCTTTTTTACCACTCCCACTTGCTGAGACTGGCCTGCTTAGCAAAGGAGCTAGGTGGGGTTTCCTTCTTTTCTGCTATCCAGAGCTGAACACAGATGAAAAAGCTCTCATTGGCTGTGTTCAGAAAGATTTGGCTGGGATCTGCAAGGGTTCCTACTTCGAGTTCCACCTCAACATAGAATAGAATAGAATAGAATAGAATAGAATAGAATAGAATAGAATAGAATAGAATAGAATAGAATAGAATAAGCTCTCATTGTGTTCAGAAGGATTCGGCTGGGATCTGCAAGGGTTCCTACTTTGAGTTCCACCTCAACACAGAATAGAATAGAATAGAATAGAATAGAATAGAATAGAATAGAATAGAATAGAATAGAATAGAATAGAATAGAATAGAATAGAAAAAGCTCTCATTGTGTTCAGAAGGATTTGGCTGGGATCTGCAAGGGTTCCTACTTTGAGTTCCACCTCAACATAGAATAGAATAGAATAGAATAGAATAGAATAGAATAGAATAGAATAGAATAGAATAGAATAGAATAGAAAAGAAAAAGCTCTCATTGTGTTCAGAAGGATTTGGCTGGGATCTGCAAGGGTTCCTACTTTGAGTTCCACCTCAACACAGAATAGAATAGAATAGAATAGAATAGAATAGAATAGAATAGAATAGAATAGAATAGAATAGAATAAGCTCTCATTGTCTGTGTTCAGAAAGATTTGGCTGGGATCTGCAAGGGTTCCTACTTTGAGTTCCACCTCAACATAGAATAGAATAGAATAGAATAGAATAGAATAGAATAGAAAGGAATAGAATAGAATAGAATAGAATAAGCTCTCATTGTGTTCAGAAGGATTTGGCTGGGATCTGCAAGGGTTCCTACTTCAAGTTCCACCTCAACACAGAATAGAATAGAATAGAATAGAATAGAATAGAATAGAATAGAATAGAATAGAATAGAATAGAATAGAATAGAAAAAGCTCTCATTGTGTTCAGAAGGATTTGGCTGGGATCTGCAAGGGTTCCTACTTCGAGTTCCACCTCAACACAGAATAGAATAGAATAGAATAGAATAGAATAGAATAGAATAGAATAGAATAGAATAGAATAAGCTCTCATTGTCTGTGTTCAGAAAGATTTGGCTGGGATCTGCAAGGGTTCCTACTTTGAGCTCCACCTCAACATGAGGAGACACTCCTTTGTGGTGAGGGTAGCAGAGCACTGGAGCAGGCTGCCCAGAGAGGTTGTGTTTCACAGTATCACCAAGGAAGAGACCTCAAAGATCATAGAATCAATGAGGTTGGAAGAGACCTCAAAGATCATTGAGTCCAACCTGTCACCACAGACCTCATGACCAGACCATGGCACCAAGTGCCACGTCCAATCCCCTCTTGAACACCTCCAGGGAGGGTGACTCCACCACCTCCCTGGGCAGCAGTAGCTTCAGAGAGCAATGAGGTCTCCCCTTGGCCTCTTCTTCCCCAGGCTGATGGATCCCAGTTCCCTCAGCTGTTGCTCATGAGACTTACTCTCCAGAAGTTCTCCAATCTAAGCTTTGTGAGGTCATAACCAGGTTTATTTTTGCAGGGATTTCTCAATGCCACAGCTTGCAAAATAAACTTTCAAATCCATTAAAAAACCCAACCCAACCCCAAACCTCTTTTTTTCCCCCCAGGGAACTGACTACTGAAACTGTGAGCAGAAAGAAATGAGTATTGATGAGGCCAGCTGCGATAGGTCGCTGCTGAAAGACACGAAGCATTAGGAGAGTCCAACCTGGAAAGGGTTTGTTAGAATGGAAAGCAGCACAGCACCCTGCTGCAGAGGTCACTGCTATTACTCCTCATCAGGCTGCAGGAGCCTTGTGTTGCCTGTCTGCTGTGGTTTGGCTGCACAGATAATATAGGAGGCAGAAACCAAACTGTGCCGTGAAGAAGTGACCTTATTGCAGAGCAACGCTATAGCTCTCCCCACTCTCTCCTATGGGCTGCTTCCATGGCTTGAAATGAGGATTTAATTTAGATTTAATGTTGTTATAAATTAATTATCTGTGATTAAAAATACATTGGCAGAGCTTTAGATGTATGGAAGATGTAGAGTTGCTTAAACCTCGGTGAATGGCTTTAATAATTCATCAGTATTTAACATAGAGTAAATCAGAAGTGAAGCTTGCAGTCTCACTCCCAGTCTCCCTGTGTGGTGTAGGATTTGTCACAGTCAGACAATTTGCATGACAAATGCACTGGAGTTAGAGCCTGCCCAAGACTTAATTCCCTGCCTTCTGTTGGGCTCACTGTGACCTGTAAGGGCATAAAGGAGCTGCAGTTCTTGCATGCAAGAGGAAGGTCTCGGTTGGAGTTCTTTAGAACAGTGCATTGGTATTGGTGGAACTGGATGAGAGGGCTTCATTCATCTGCAAACCCACCTTGTCCCTCTGGCAGCACCTAACTCCCCTAAGAACTCCCCAGACCTGCAAACTGCCCCTGCAGTAAGCACTTAGCAGGACTCAGTCACAGGAAACCAGGATCTGTGGGACACAGCCACCTGGTTTGGAGAGGAAGAGGTCTGATGTGCTCTGCTGCATGGCCTCAGGGCTGGAGGAAAGGAAATGTGGAGAACCACAGCACAAGGACCATGAGGATGATCAGAGGGCTGGAGCTCCTATGGAGACAGACTGAGAGAGCTGGGGTTGTTCAGTCTGGACAGGAGAAGGCTCTGAGGAGACCTTCTTGTGGCCTTCCAGGTTCTGAAGGGGGCTACAGGAAAGCTGGGGAGGAAGTTTTGAGGGTGTCAGGGAGTGATAGGACTGGGGGGGATGGAGCAAAACTAGAAGTGGGGAGATTGAGATTGGATGTTAGGAAGAAGTTCTTCCCCATGAGGGTGGTGAGACACTGGCAGAGGTTGCCCAGGGAGGTGGTGGAAGCCTCATCCCTGGAGGTTTTTGCAGCCAAGCTGGATGTGGCTGTGAGCAACCTGCTGTAGTGTGAGCAGAGCAGGCTGAAGGGAGTCTCTCTACAACTACCTGAAGGGAAGGTGGCATGAGGCTGGTGTTGGTCTCTTCTTCCAAGTAACCAGGGATAGGATGAGAGGAAATGGGCCTGAGCTGCACCAGGGGAGCTGTAGGCTGGACATTAGGAAAAACTTCTTTACTCAAAAGAGTGGTCAGGCATTGGAACAGGCTGCCCAGGGAGGTGGTGGAGTCACCATCACTGGAGGTGTTCAGGAGGAGACTTGATAGGGTGCTTGGTGCCATGGGTTAGTTGATTAGGTGGTGTTGGATGATAGGTTGGACACGATGATCTTGAAGGTTTCTTCCAACCTGGTCTATTCTATTCTATTCTATTCTATTCTATTCTATTCTAATATTTATTGTTCTCTACAGCTACCTGAAGGGAGGTTGTAGACAGGCAGAGGTTGGTCTCTTCTCCCAGGCAACCAGCACCAGAACAAGAGGACACAGTCTCAGGCTGCATCAGGGGACATTTAGGCTGGATGTTAGGAAGAAGTTCTACACAGAGAGAGTGATTGCCCATTGGAATGGGCTGCCTGGGGAGGTGGTGGAGTCACCATCATTGGAGGTGTTCAGGAGGAGACTTGATGGGGTGCTTGGTGCCATGGGTTAGTTGATTAGGTGGTGTTGGATTGGTTGATGGGCTGGACACAATGATCTTGAAGGTCTCTTCCAACCTGGTCTATTCTATTCTATTCTATTCTATTCTATTCTATTCTATTCTATTCTATTCTATTCTATTCTATTCTATTCTATTCTATTCTATTCTAATTCTGGATGCCCCCAAAGCAGGTTCACCTAGGACAGGTCACACAGGAAATGTCCAGATGGGTGTTTAAGGCCAGGCTGGATAAGGCCTTGAGCAACCTGGTCTAGTGAAAAGTGTCCCTATTGAATTCTCATAGGAAAGATGATGAATTGTGAAATAAAAATGAGAGGTGTGGCATGGAGAAACCTTCCTCCTGGCAGAGCTACTGAAAGGTATAAAACTACCTCTGCAGTGCTACAGGCAAGGGTTTGGTTAATCGTCTGTGAGCGTAGATATTTCATAGCTACCCCGGGGGGCTTGGAACTAGGTGATCTTCAAGGTCCCTTCCAACCCAACCCATCCTGTGAATCTATGACTATGCTGAAGAGCTCCTTTCCAGCCAGTGCTTCACTGGAACCTCAGTGAATTATGAGCACTTAGCCCCAGTGGAGCTTGGAAAGTGCTTTACAATGAAAAGAATAGCATCAGGGAGGGCACAGTGTTCAAAGGGGTTTCCTCCTCTTGCTTCCTGATTTGGCAGGGGGGCCGGACTCGATCTCTGGAGCTCCCTTCCAGTCTCTAATGTTCTGTGATTCTTTAAATTCCTCCCAAACCTTCCTTCCTGTCCTCTATTCTTTACAGTTTGATCTATCACCCAACTGGAGTGAATTTCACTCTGTGTCCTGTACCTAATACTGAGTAGCCTAAATTGTAGAGAACAGAGCAGGGAGCAGCTAATTCATCACGAGGACGTGTCCCCACAGGTCTGATTGTGTTTCCAGACTGTGGAGCATGCATCTATCTACATAGCTGTTGGTTAGCTGGGAAGAAGAAATGGCCTGCATTAGCCTGACTCCAGCTTCCCCCTCCCCAAATGCTAACAAATTCCTATTACTAATGACTGCAGGACTCACTCATCTGTACAGTCACTGCTGGAGCAGAGCTGAGGGCAGGCTGAAATCATTTCTGAGCCATTTGGGCTCCAGTTCAATCTTCTGCTTGAGAAATAGTGCTGGGTGGAGGGTGAAGGTAATTGGCCTACTCATGTCTGCTAGAAGGTGTAATAGAACCCAAACTGTAGCAATGAAGAAAACCCTTATAAAGATCTGCCCAGAACTGCTGCTGCAGAGTGGAGGAATGTTCCTGCTCGGGTCCAATGGCCAATTTTGTGCTAGGATTTGTATTGTCTGTGTAACCCAGCTCCCACAGAGTGTTTCAGCTACCTGCTGATTTAATATGGGCATTACCTTGTCTTGCTCCCAACTCCTCAAGTGATGGAGAGCTCTCTGCCTCAGCCTGTGCTGCTCTGTGGCACTTGTGGGTTTGACAGTTAATGAATACAAAGCAGGGCCATCAGGCTGAGTTGCCTCTCAGCACATGATGTCGTGCAGGAAAATGTGCTTTATGTTTCTCTTTGAGAAAAGCAAGTTTTCCTGCTAATAATTTTGTGTACAGGCACAATCTTGGAGCCCAGCTGACTGCAACTGGTTGCAGGGAAGCAGGATGAGCTTATTGCTCCTAACAGGAATGCTTGATGCGGCGAGAGGCTTGGAGCCGGCGTTGAAGGGGTTGTTTGCAGAGCAGGCTATCATCATCAATGATCATCACAGCTCTAGTTTCCTTGATTGAAAGCAAAATGTTCCTCTTCCCAATGAAAACCAGGAAATATGGCAAGTTTATGAAGAGGATTTTTTCCTTAACATGATGAACTGGCTTCACCTGGGAGCCCAGTCTGGTGGATTTAACTGGCTTCCTGGCACAGCCAAATCAGGCTGTGGTACCAAACTGGGAGGCTTGGCTCAGACACCTGAAGGCTGTGAGGCCATCCAGTGGGACTTGGACAGACTGAGAGCTGGGCAGAGAGGAAGCTAAAGAGGTTCAACAAGGAGAAGTGCAGAGTCCTGCACCTGGGGAGGAAGAAGAAACTGAAGCAGCACAGGCTGGGAGGGGATCTGCTGGAGAGCAGCCCTGGGGAGAAGGACCTGGCAGTGCTGGTGGACAACAAGTTCTGCAGGGGACAGCAATGTGCCCTGGGGGGCAAGAAGGCCAAGGGGATCCTGGGGTGCATGCTGCAGAGTATGTCAAGCAGATCCAGGGAGGTTCTTCTCCTCCACTCTGCCCTAGCAAGGCCACACCTGGAATATTGCATCTAGTCCTGGGGTCTGCAGTTAAAGAGGGACAGGGATCTGCTGGAGAGAGGAAGGCTGCAAGGATGCTGAAGGGACTGCAGCACTGCCTGGTGAGGAGAGGCTGAGAGCCCTGGGGCTGTTCAGTCTGGAGAAGAGAAGGCTGTGAGCAGACCTTCTTGTGGCCTTCCAGCATCTGCAGAGAGCTACAAGAAAGCTGGGGAGGGACTTTTGAGGGTGTCAGGGAGTGATAGGACTGGGGGGAATGGAGCAAAACTAGAAATGGGGAGATTGAGATTGGATGTTAGGAAGAAGTTCTTCTGCATGAGGGTGGTGAGAGACTGGCAGAGGTTGCCCAGGGAGGTGGTGGAAGCCTCATCCCTGGAGGTGTTTGCAGCCAGGCTGGATGTGGTTTTGAGCAAGCTGCTGTAGTGTGAGGTGTCCCTGCCCATGGCAGAGGGGTTGGAACTGTATGATCCCTGAGGTCCCTTCCAACCCTAAGATTCATGTTTGCAGGTGGCAAAGGCTCCCAGACTGAACATGAACAGTGACATCTGTCACCTTCCAAGCACCCTCCGAGGAGGTGGAGAGCTGGGGAAGGGAATCTTGTTCTTTGAAAGGAAAAATACAAAGCTGAGCACATCTTAACTTCTTTGCCTCTTAATTCATCTAATAACATGAGATGAATTTCTCCCAGCCCAAGGGATCCCCACTTTGTGAACGCCAGGCACTCTGGAAGTTGTGGTTGTGGAGCTCTGCTGGGCAGCGCTGCACAGCAGAGAGAAGGCAGTGAAGCACAAACAAATTTGCTTCCCAGTATGGTTGTTTATCTTGTTAGATATTAAATACTGATTCTAGTAGATCTCTCGAAGCTTCAAAGTGGGCTGAAGTCCCCTTTGGGCCAGGTGAGGAGTATGAAGCACATGAATTGTCTTCCAGGAGCCAAAGGATGCCTTGACAGCAAAAACATACAAGAAGTGACTACTGGGCAGATCTTGGAGGCTGTAATGAGCACGAGATCATATCCTCCTCTAAATCAGTAATTAGGCTGTAAGAGCTGGTCTCAAGGCACCATGGGAATTGCAGATGTCATGGAGTGGAGGGACTGATGCGAGGCCCTCTTGTTGAGCAGCCTTGCCTACCCTGGATGACTAGCTTTGAACCCTTTTTGCTCTCAGTTTTGGTGTGTGAGAGTGGATTTCACAGGCCTTAAGCATGAGAGCACAGCACACATTTTTAATATGAATCTATTATTAATTTCTCCTAAGTTTAGGAAGGAGGTTGACTTGCTGGAGCGTGTCCAGAGAAGGGCAACAAGGTTGGTGAGGGGCTTGGAGCACAGCCCTGTGAGGAGAGGCTGAGGGAGCTGGGGTTGCTTAGCCTGGAGAGGAGGAGACTCAGGGGAGACCTTCTTGCTCTCTACAACTACCTGAAGGGAGGTTGTAGTGAGGCAGAGGTTGGTCTCTTCTCCCAGGCAGCCAGCACCAGAACAAGAGGACACAATCTCAGGCTGTGCCAGGGGAGGTTTAAGCTGGAGGTTAGGAGGAAGTTTTACACAGAGAGAGTGATTGCCCATTGGAATGGGCTGCCCAGGGAGGTGGTGGGGTCGCCGTCGCTGGGGGTGTTCAGGGCAAGGCTTGACAGGATGCTTGGTGCCATGGTTTAGTTGATTAGGTGGTGTTGGATGATAGGTTGGACACCATGATCTTGAAGGTCTCTTCCAACCTGGTTTATTCTATTCCATTCCACTCCATTCCACTCCATTCCATTCCATTCCATTCTATTCTATTCTATTCTATTCTATTCTATTCTATTCTATTCCATTCCATTCCATTCCATTCCATTCCATTCCATTCCATTCCATTCCATTCCATTCCATTCCATTCCATTCCATTCCATTCCATTCTATTCTATTCCATTCCACTCTATTCTATTCTATTCTATTCTATTCTATTCCATTCCATTCCATTCCATTCCATTCCATTCTATTCTATTCCATTCCACTCTATTCTATTCTATTCTATTCTATTCTATTCTATTCCATTCCATTCCATTCCATTCCATTCCATTCCATTCCATTCCATTCCATTCCATTCCATTCTAAGGCTGGAGCCTTGCTTTCAACATTTAGCCACTGCTACACAGTTTCCACTTTCCAAGGCAGGCTTTTTCACATGGGATTTCACCCCCCCCCCTCCATTCTGCTGCCTCTCCCAGTCTTTAACTGGGTATTCTCTGTCAGCTGAGGAGGGGTGGGGAATAGCAAATTAGTTACCTGGGGTTGAATTACGATTCAGGGCCATGCTCCTTGAACTGCTAAGTCTATTGTGATGAGCAGATAAGCCCAGAAATGCCTAGCAAAGATTGTTTTCGTCTTCTTGGGTAGTTTCAGTGCATAAAGTATAGCAGGAGGAGTCTCAGGGGAAATGTTATTGCTGTCTACAGCTACCTGAAGGGAGGTTGCAGTCAGGTGGGGGTTGGGCTCTTCTCCCAGGCAACCAGCACCAGAACAAGAAGACAGAGTCTCAAGCTGTGCAGGGGGAAGTTTAGGTTTGATGTTAGAAAGAAGTTCTACACACAAAGAGAGATTGGCCATTGGGATGTGCTGCCCAGGGAGGTGGTGGAGTCGATGTCCTTGGTGGTGTTTAAGGAGAGACTGAATGAGGCACTCAGTGCCATGGTCTGGTTGACTAGTTAGGGTTGGGTGAGCAGTTGGACTTGGTCTGGGAGGTCTCTTCCAAACTCATTCTGTGATTGTGTGGTTCAGTGCCTGTGTCAGGAGTTTGGTGATGGTGGATTCATAGTGAAGCTGAAAGAAATGTCACCTAGGACACATGTTTTGGCTGTCTGTTATTTATGCTGTCTGCAGGAGACTGATGGGGAACTGCCTCTCTTTGCCTTTCTGAGACCCAGCAGAGAAATGGAGCCTCTGTGCCTTTCAAAATGCTGGGGTATTGGTAGTGAAATTTTTGTCTCTGCATCAACATTGCTCCTGGTAACTACAGGTGGGCAGTATCACAGTCTCACAGTATCACTAAGGTTGGAAGAGACCTCGAGGATCATCGAGTCCAACCTGGCACCACAGACCTCATGACCAGACCATGGCACCAAGTGCCACATCCAATCCCTCTTGAACACCTCCAGGGATGGTGACTTGGTAAATGTAGTGAACTGCATTGCCAGAGGTGGCTGTGGGACAGTAATGTAACAAAAATGGACTAAGCCCTTAATGCCACTAAAGATAAGGAGATTTGTGTGTCCAGCTGTATGTGAGGCTGATCTGTTAGGTGCATATGAAAGAGAAAAGGCTTGGATTAAAATAAAAACCCAAACCATGAAATGGGAGAAAGGAGTTTTCTTGTCTTCAGCACCACCTTGCAGTGATCCATGTTAAACCCACCTGACCAATGACCAGGAACCAGCGTGCTGATGAAAGTTAACCAAGGTATTCCATGGAAGAAGCTGCAGAGATGAAAACAAGGCATGATAGAGGAGATGTGAAGGAGACAGCAGAACAGATAGCAAGGCAAGCTCAGCCTAAAAAGCAGCACCCCTGTTCAACATCTTCATCAATGACATTGATGAGGGAACTGAGTGTCTGCTCAGCAGGTTTGCTGATGACACCAACCTGGGAGGCTTGGCTGAGACAGCTGAAGGCTGTGCGGCCATCCAGCGAGACCTGGACAGGCTGAGAGGGCACAGAGGAACCTAATGAGGTTCAACAAGGAGAGGTGCAGAGTCCTGCAGCTGGGGAGGAAGAATAAACTGCAGCAGGACAGGCTGGGAGGGGATCTGCTGGAGAGCAGCCCTGGGGAGAAACACCTGGGAGTGCTGGTGGACAGCAAGTTCTGCATGGGACAGCAATGTGCCCTGGGGGCCAAGAAGGCCAATGGGATCCTGGGGTGCATTGAGAGGAGTGTGTCCAGCAGATCCAGGGAGGTTCTCCTCCCCCTCTACTCTTCCCTGGGGAGACCTCATTTTGAGTACTGTGTTGAGTTTTGGGCTCTGCAGTTTAAGAGGGACAGGGATCTGCTGGAGAGAGTCCAGCGGAGAGCTACGAGGATGGTTCAGGGACTGGAGCACTGCCTGGTGAGGAGAGGCTGAGGGACCTGGGGCTTTTTAGTCTGGGGAAGAGAAGACTAAGAGGGGATTTGATAAATGTTTATAAATATCTGAGGGCTGAGGGTCAGGAGGGAGGGGACAGCCTCTGCTCACTCGCTCCCTGTGATAGGACAAGGAGCAATGGATGTAAGCTGCAGCACAGGAGGTTCCACCTCAACACAAGGAGGAAATTCTTTACTGTGAGGGTGACAGAGCACTCAACAGGCTGCCCAGAGAGGCTGTGGAGTCTCCTTCTCTGGAGGCTTTCAAGGCCTGTCTGGATGCATTCCTCAGTGACCTGAGGTAGATTGTATGGTCCTGCTCTGGCAGGGCGCTTGGACTCAGTGATCTCATTTGGGTCATTTCCAACCCCTGACATCCTGTGACCCTGTGAAAAGAGGAAAGGGACACACTGGAGCTTAGAAAATCATCTGTGTGTGGTTGGAAATGAGAGCCAAGTGCACCCATGGTAGGAGGCACTGGAGGCAGCGAAGTGTCCTTTGGCAGTACAGCAAATACAGGGCTTGATTGTTGGCTCTGGGGCTTAGCTCAGCAGCAGTGAGGAGAAGCTGCACAGGCTGCAGTCACAACCTCTCAGCTCTGTTTGGCATCGTTTTCATGCAGGGGTAGGAGTTTTCCTGCAGGACTTAGGAGTGAAGGCAACTGATCACTGTTTGAGGGAAAAGCAGATCTTTTGCTGTCTTTCATGTGTTTGTTTAGTACTGCAGGATGTATTTTTCCTGCACGGTGTGTTGCTCCCCTTATGCTACCTCTGCAAGCTGGCTTTGTGGTGTGCTTAGATGGTAGCTCCTGAAAACTCAGTTCTGATTCTCAGTTCTGGCATATTTTGCAGTAATGACCAAGTGCTCCTTGGGTGAATGATCTTCTTGTTTTCAATTCACTGCTAAAAATGATGAGGGCTTTCTTTGAATGTCAGTGACAGAGCATAAAGGTTCATGCTGACCCCCTGTACTCTGTGTCCAGTTTGGGGCTCCCCAGTTCAAGAGAGACAGAGACCTGCTGGAGAGAGTCCAAGAGAGAGGGAGGAGGATGCTTAGGGGACTTGAGCATCTCCCCTGTGAAGAGAGACTGAGAGCCCTGGGGCTGTTTAGCCTGGAGAGGAGAAGGCTGAGAGGGGATCTGATCAATGTCTATCAATAGCTGAGGGCTGGGGGTCAAGTGGAGGGGGCCAAGCTCTTTTGGGTGGTGCACAGCAATGAGCCAAGGAACAACAGGGACAAGCTTGAACATAGAAGATTTCTCTTCAACCTGAGGAGAAACTTCTTTGCAGTGAGGGTGGCAGAGCCCTGGAGCAGGCTGGCCAGAGAGAATCATAGAATTAACAAGGTTGGGAAAGACCTCAGGGATCATCAAGCCCAACCTATCACCCAACACCCCATGACTATCTAAACCATGGCTTCAAGTGCCATGAAGCATGCTGTGGAGTCTCCTTCTCTGGAGCCTTTCCAACCCCACCTGGATGCATTCCTGTGCAGACTCCCCTGGGTGATGCTGCTCTGGCAGGGGGCTTGGACTGGATGATCTCTGGAGGTCCCTTCCAACCTCTGATATACTGTGGTACTGTGATGCCCTGTAACAAGAAGAGGGCTGCAAGGGATATTTGTAGCTTCGTTGTGTTTCTTCAGGAGTCCTTATGCCTCCTTTGGAACCATTTCCTTATTATGGGCTGTTGTGTAAATATCATTTGGACCATTCTTGGTTTACACAGCGGCATAAGACTCTAATTATTTATTTTGACAGCTGTTATGATAGTTGTTAATGTGCACTTTAAAGCTGAGAGATCTCCTGCTTGTTTCGTTAAGCTGTGCTTTGGTGGTGTTTGTTCAAGATTAGATGATTGTTCACATGGTGTCATAAATACAAATGCAAGCCCTCTGTTTGAGAACATCAGTCAGGAGTAGCTCCACAAAAGATGTCCAGGGGGTTTTCTTAATTGCCTATTAAAGAGCTTCTTGCATCAGCATCATGGAAAAAAGCCATGGAAGTGGAGTGTTGTTTGGGGTGCATATGCCAGGTGCTTGCATCTGAGCACTGTGATGGCAGAGCAAACAGTGGGGTTGGGAAGGCTGATGCGTGGTAAGACCACACTAGATGGAAGGGTGTCACTGCCTGAGGAGTTAGGTCACACTGAAGTTGTGTCCCAACCATCATAATCTATTTCCCAGCCAGCCAGCATTCAGATTCCTTTATTTGCAGGTTTTATGGTCTCCATCTCAAAGTCTCTGGACTGTAGTAGTAGATCTGCTGTTGTGCAGTGTTAATGTGTTGGTCAAGCATTACAGTGGTGCTTTCATAACTGGATGTGGGAGTCTGAGGCTTTGTCTCTATTAATGTGAAGTGAATGACACAGCAGGGTTGGATCTGGAGGATGAGATAGCTAATGGTCCCAATGTCTAGGCTAGGCCTGTGGGGATAACTCTGTACTGATCCTGGGGGCTCTAATGTCAGTTAGAGGTTGCAGCACATCATGCACCTTCTGGGCTTGCATCTGCAGTTAATCCAGGTCCTGTATTTTGAGACCTCTGCACCAAACCACAGTGATGAAGGATACTTAGGATGGTTTGGAGATGAGCATCAAAATGGTACTTGGTGCTAATGTAGGCACATCTTAATGAGCATCAAGATGGCACTCAGTGCTAATGTAGGCACATCTTAACACACCAAACCAGGTTAGATGGCCCTGCCTCCCACTGCTTTGCTTTTGTGGCAGGGTATGGAATAAAGAGCTGGCCAGGTCACTTTGCAGGTTCTGTGGGAAACTCTGAGCATTTTCACTAGCTGTGTGCTGCATTTCTCTTAACAGGCCAGAATGGACCTTTCATCATCATTCAGATGTAGGGAGGAAGGCTGTTAAAGCAGAGCAGTGATGCTTCCACAAGCTTGACAATACTTCACCTGCCTCCTGTACGCAGCAGGCAGTGCTTCTGACACCACTCCTGCTCTGTATTTGTTATGCTGTCTTCATGTCCCCATCCTTCCAGCTGCTGTCCAGCCGTTGCTGGAGGGGAGTGCTGTCAGTGTGTTTATGTTGGTTAGTTGTATGCTGTGAAAAGGCCTCATTTAAGGGTTTGTTTTGGAGGGTTTGTTTTGTTTGCTACCCACTTTTAAAAGCACAGAGAGAAAGAGGGAAAATCCAGTTAGAGCACCCCTTACTTTGACTCTTCCTTTGCTTCTCTGCACTGCCTGCGAGGGCGACCTCCAAATGAGGGCTCCCAAGTTAGGGCGACTCTCTGAGCCACTCTTTTTGTGTTGTGCTTGTATAGGATCTACTCTGCTGCTGCCAACCTGCTGCATCTTGTCACTATGGAAAAAGAAATTAGTAACTGTAGTTCATGCTGCTCAAGAACTGGAAAGCCAAAAACACTTCTGGGAGTAGTGAAGGGACAGCAGGTTTTGTGCAGGAACAGAGCCTTGCTTGGTGTTGTTCAGAAGAGCTTTTGGTCTGGCATTTTGCTGTACTGAAGAGACACAGCAAGACCAGATGGATGCAGCCTTAGCCCCTGACCAAAGTGTATGAGCAAGGAGTTCCAACAGGGTGTGTGCAGAGGAGGGCAAGGAAGCTGGGAAGGGCCTGGAGAATAAGTCTGATGAAGAGCAGCTGAAGGAGCTGGGGATGGTTAGTGTGAAGCAGAGGAGGCTGAGGGGAGACCTCCTGGCTCTCTGCAGCTCCCTGAAAGGAGGTTGTGGAGAGCTTGGTGCTGGTCTCTTCTCACAGGTCATTAGCCCTAGAAGCAGAGGGAAGAGCCTCAAGCTGCAGCAGGGCAGCTTCAGACTGGACAGCAGGAAGAATTTTTTCCCATCCAGAGTGGTCAGGGCTTGGAATGTGCTGCCCAGGGAGGTGGTGGAGTCCCCAAGGCTGGCTGTGTTTGAAGGTGTTTTGGCTGTGGTGCCTGGGGCTGTTGTTTAGGGGTGATCCTTGCAGAGCAGGGTTCTGGGTTGGACTTGGTGATGCTGAGGCTCTTTTCCAACCTGAACGTTTCTGTGACTCTGTGATAGGTGTGTGATTCTACTCATGAGCTGCACTAGTCAAATGTAAATATCCTTGAGCCTATGAGTATGGAGCCTCCAGATTTATTTATAAATACCGTGGTTGAATTTGTCTCTCACTCCCCTCACACTCAGGAAGGTGTCACATACTGATGTGATGAAACGGTTATTAATTCATGAATAGGAAATATTAATTATGTAAATAATTTTGTTACTTATTAGCATTATTAATAACAGTCGAATTGCTGTTTTATATACAGGTTCTAGTGCACGATTGTGAAATACAGCCCATAAGTGGCTGAGTATTTACAGTTTGGACTCCATTAGAATATTTACAGAGTTAATGTCTATTCAGGAAAGGGAGGCTGCAATTCCGCTGTTTGTCCGCCAGGCGGCGACTCGACAAGACGCTGGCGCCTGCTTAGCTCTATGCAACGTGTCCGAGGCTTGGACTGGCAATGCTCTGCTGCCAGGCGCGGGGGCTTTGAACTGAGCCTTAGTGAGTGGGAAGCAGGTGGAAGGTGCACTGTGTCCTTTCTTTGCAGCCAGGTTAGTTGCTAGGCTGCGGCAGAGCGGCTGGCAGGCAACCTTCTCCCTCCCGTGGTACTGGAGAGGGGGCAGGACGTAGGCTAGCCGGTAGGCAGGCTCCCCTAGCAGGACTCAGGAGGCTCCCTCCGGATGGCAGAGAGTGGTCCTGCGGGGTTGGCCTGGCAGGGCTGGTAGAGCTGGTCCCTAGACAGGGTCAGCCCTGCGGCAATGGGCTTCGGGGCCGGTGTGGACGGCCCCGGGGAAGAGGCGCGGCTGCACGGAGCAGCGGCTTCCCCTTTGCTTGGCTCGGAGGAGCGGGCAGGACCCTCTCGGAGCGGTCCTGGCTTTGGAGCACAGGCAGGGAAGGTGCTCTGATTTCCCTGGGGCTCACAGGGCACGGAGCGGCAGCGGCGGCGGCTCCGCTGCTCTCCCGCAGCGGCTCACGGCTCAGGCAGGCATGGGGCTAGGCGCTGCTCCTGCTTCCCGAGCTGCCGCGCAGGGTTGTGCAGCTCCTCACTCTGCTCCTTAAGGCTGCAGCAGGCGTTTGGAGTGCCGGGCTCGGCCGGTCCCTTCCCAGCAGCTGGGCAGTCTTACCCTCGGGGCTGCAGTCCTCTTGCCGACACGGCGGGCTCTGCTGCCGACCGCCGGGGCTGGCAGTACAGCGCTGTGGCTGCTCAGGCTTTCAGCGAGGGTCCCTCCTCTGGGGACTCTCAGGGCTGAGGCACGACAGGCCTGCCCAGCTGCTGGCTTCTCCTGGTCGTGCAGGGGCTGCTGGTTTGCTTGCATGTGGGAGTGAGGAGACTCACCAGCAATGAGCCTCACAGCAAAGGCTGTGGCACATGGGCAGAGAGCTTGGCAGCTCGAGCAGAGAGAGGGAGGCAAAGAGTGAGGGCAACTTGTTTACGGGTTGGGGTAATACAAGCTTCTTGAGGCTGGATTTGGCCAATGGGCACTCTCATAAACAACCAGCTTTAGCCTATAGACACCATGGAGCTAGCATGATGCCCACACTTGGTAGCAACATGAGCATCCCATGCCATGGGTGCATGCAGCTGTTTGCCCTTAGAAGGCAGGTGAGGTTGGTTGTGCTGCCTGGCTGATGCCTTGGCCTTTGCTCCCCTCAGGAAAGGAGGGGGATGTGTCCACACAGGCTGGGACAAGTTTCAGTATCTGGGGCATAATTCTGGCCATATGGTGCCTTCACCACAATTGGTACTTTGGGAATGTTCCCTTAGTTTTCCCCTAAATGCACAAGCCCATGAGATAATGGAAATGGAGACAAAGAGTATCATAGAATCATAGAATGGTCTGGGTTGGAAGGCACCTCCAAGGTCATCCAGTCCAACCCTCCGTGCAGTCAGCAGGGATGTCCTCAACTAGACCAGGTTGCCCAGGGCCCTGTCCAACCTCACCCTAAAAATCTTCAGAGGTAGAGCCCCAAATACCTCCCTGGGGAACCTGTCCCAGTGCTCATGGCCATAGTAAGCATAGTCAAAGCTCCTGCTGGAAAGCTGCAGATACCTGTATCCTCACTTTACCATTGCAGGTTTGCCTTTGCCATCCAAATGCATGTTGTGTCTCCTTGTCCACACAACTCCTCACCTGTGCATGGTGGTTTGAAAGAAGCAGGGTTGGCATATTGATCGAAACCAGGAGAAGTCCTGCTCCGTGTCCCTGTGTTTGCCCTGCCTTCCCGTGTGGACTGACCCAGAAATTCCAGTCCTAAGGCACTTAATAAGCTTTCCAAGTGATGTTGTTTGATGTACCCAATCACTCTTCCACCTTTCACCCTTCCTGAAGATAAAGCCTCTGCTTCTGATTGCTAGAACCCCCCTGATTGCTGCGGGAGTTATTGGTGGCCTCTTCATCGTCGTCATCCTGGGCCTGACCTTCGCCGTCTACGTCCGGCGCAAAAGCATTAAGAAGAAGAGAGCACTGCGAAGGTTCCTGGAGACTGAGGTGAGAGGAGAGGGTTTCAAAAGATGAGTTCTGCCTTTGTGTTGAAGATGCTCAGGTCTTCAATCCAATCCAGTTACTCTGAGAAGTGATCTCACTAGCTTCTCCAGGGCTAATCTGAAGGAAGGAATGGGGCTATGCCAAGGTGGTTGTTCTCTGTACATAAAGAGATCCCTGACTTCTGGAGGCCACAATACATCCATGTGATGTCATTGTAGCAGCAGATTTGTTTTCAACTTCCAGCCTGCTGTCAAATGAACTTCTGCTCTGGCGAGGCCCTATCTGGAGCATTGCATCCAGCTCTGGGCTCCCCAGCTCAGGAGGGACAGGGATCTGCTGCAGGGAGTCCAAGGGAGGGCTCCAAGGATGCTGGAGGGACTGCAGCACTGCCTGGGGAGGAGAGGCTGAGAGCCCTGGGGGTGTTTAGTGTGGAGAGGAGAAGGCTGAGAGGGGATCTGATCAATGGCTATCAATAGCTGAGTGCTGGGGTTCAGGAAGGAAGGGACAGGGACAGGCTCTTCTTACTTGTGCCCTGGTATAGGCCAAGGGACAATGGATGGAAACTGCAGCCCAGGAAGTTCTACCTCAACGTGAGGAAGAACTTAATTACTGTAAGGGTGACAGAGCCCTGGAGCAGGCTGCCCAGAGAGGTTGTGGAGTCTCCTCTGGAGCCTTTCCATCCCTGTCTGGATGTGTTCCTGTGTGACCTGTGCTGGATTCTCTGCTCCTGCTCTGGCAGGGAACTTGGACTTGATGATCTCCAGAGGTCTTTCCAATCCCTAACATCCTCTGATCCTGTGATTCTATCCCAGTTCATCACTATACCTAGCAGCTTTCATGCATAAACTTTACAGGTTTCCATCAAGTGAATACTGAGGTTGACTTTTAAGTAAAATTGCCTTTAATTTCCTTCAGTAAGCTCATCAGGAATGCTTAAAGTTAGAGGTTGTAACTATTTTTTCTCAGTGCCTACATTGCCCTTATGGTTCAGATTTTGTCAAAGCCTGTTCATGACCAGTAATACATTTTATTAAGCCGAGATACTTCCCACAGCTTAACCAAATGAAGTTCACAGTTCAGCTGGAAAAAAATAGGAAGCAGAGCTCTAGGAAGGAGTTCTGTGCCCAGTTCAACCTCATCTTTGAAATGCCAGGAGTGGAGGGGGCACTCTAGGAAGTATGTTTTAAGCATAACATTAAATCATTACCTTTCAGCTACAGCAAAGGTGATTCCTACAGTCTCCTCAGTCCCACACCTGAGACACCTAACAAGCTGGTAAAGCTTGGGCATAGTGTTAGTGATTCCTTCATTAGGCTGTGTTAACAATGCTGGGTTCTGTGCCCTTCCAAGGGTCCTGCTCCTGCTCATCTCCCATGCAGAGCAAATAATTTATGCATCCCCAGTCTGTTTGCCTACATATCTCTATGCTTGGCTAGAATTTGTGTTGCTGCTTAAGTCCTGTTCAGCTGCACTGAAAGCAGTGCTCGGTGCAAGGTAAATCTTGCTGTGTAGCAGCCCCTACTGAAGCATAAATTGTTTCAAGCAGGTCGTTGTCATTGGTTTGGGGAAGTGTTCACTTTGAAGACCAGCTTTCATTCTCCATTTGGTCAGATAAAAGCTGGGACTGACAGCAGCTCCTGAGGGATCCAGGGCCTCGTACTGAAAGTGGGGAAGCTATTGTCTTGGCTGAGAAACTGAAGATTAAATCAGGAGTGTGCTGAGATAAACACAGAGGCAACTCTAGCTTCAGCTACAGTCTCTGTGCCTGGCTGGGGGCTGTAGCTGACTTAGTAGCTTTGTAGATTGCTCTCCATAAAACTCTACCAGAACCCTCACAGCATTTCTTTGGCCACAGCTGTAGCACTGAGCTGTTGGCAGTCTTCACAAACAGGAAATACAGAGGTGTTCTGCCAGTCTGTCTGCATTTCTTTCACAGTAAACCTTACTTTCATGGTGACAGTGCTGGGCATATCCAGTGGGGAGGAGGAAAGAGAAATCGCTCTAAAGAATCACAGAATTATCAGGGCTGGAAGGGACCTCAAGGATCATCCAGTCCCAACCTCCCTGCCATGGACAGGGACACCTCACACTACATCAGGTGGCTCACAGCCACCTGGCACTCTCCAGGGATGAGGCTTCCACCACCTCCCTGGGCAACCTCTGCCAGTCTCTCACCACCCTCATGGGGAAGAACTTCTTCCTAACAGCCGATCTCAATCTACCCACTTCTAGTTTTGCTCCATTCCCCCCAGTCCTATCACTCCCTGACACCCTCAAAAGTCCCTCCCCAGCTTTCCTGTAGCCCCCTTCAGATACTGCAAGGCCACAAGAAGATCTCCTTGGAGCCTTCTCCTCTCCAGACTGCACAACCCCAACTCCCTCAGTCTGTCTCCAGAGCAGAGCAGCTCCAGCCCTCTGCTCATCCTCGTGGCCCTTCTCTGGTCACCTAACAGCACCTCCAGATCCTTCCTGGAATAGAGGCTCCAGAACTGGACCCAGTACAGCTCACAGATTATTTCTGTGCTAATCTGATTTAGTGCTGTTGGGTTTGTTACATTTTCTTACCCCAGTAATTTCCTAAGCAAAACTAATTAGCCCAGTCAGCTACTGGAGTAGTTTGTGCTGCTCTCGGAGCCCGACCCACAGTAAGAACGTGATGAGCCATTCAGTCAGGGCTGTTCTAAGAGAAATCTGGATAACCTGAGAGAGAGTGAAAGGGCAAGTATAGAATGTGGTGCACTGCAAAGGCATGCTGTATTTCTGTCCTGGAGAGAACATGTACCCCAGCTCCATTAAGAAAAGTCCTTGGCTGTGTTGGTGCAACACCCATTCAATTTCCAGATCGTAATTCCATCGTGCAGCTCATGGTGGAAATTACTGGATGTTGACTGAGGGTTTTCCTGATCAGTTCTCTATGTTTTGTAGCTTTGCTCATTTGCTTTTGAAGGTGAGAAAGTCCTCCCCTAGTTGGCAGGCCAGCAGACACCACCCCTGTCTAACTCCAGCATTTAGCTGGTTCGGTGTTTTCAGTGCAGACTTCTGACAGGCCTTCACATTTCCTAATCTTTAAGCCTGTTGGATTTCTTTCCTAGCTTGTGGAACCCTTGACTCCAAGTGGCACAGCCCCCAACCAAGCACAGCTTCGTATCCTGAAGGAGACTGAGCTGAAGAGAGTCAAGGTTCTTGGCTCGGGAGCCTTTGGAACTGTCTACAAGGTAAGAGCAGAGAGTTCTCTCCTTCAACTTTGGAATGGTCAAGTTCTGCATTGCAGCAAACCTCCCTGTGCTGGGCCTGGGCTCATGAGCCCTGGGTGTCTGGGAAGCACAGGGCAGTGGGTTGTGTGGAAGGAGGGTATGGTCAGGCTCAAAGGTTGGCTTCAGCTTTAAGCAGTGTGGTGGGTTGAAATTACCCCCAGATTAAAATTGCCAGACCAGCTGGTGTGGAAGCAAATGGAGCTCCATTTACAGGCAGAACTAATACCCACAAATATGGAATGCAAGGAATATGTACCAAATACACAATATTTACAGGTATTTAAGAACACCACAGGAACCCCCCTGGGCAAAAGCAGGGGGCTACCCACAGCTTTTCCCTCTCAACTCCCTGTCTGTGAGCCACATGCTCTAGAGTGAGGTGTCCCTAGCCATGGCAGGGGGGTTGGAACTGGATGATCCTTGAGGTCCCTTCCAACCCTGACAATTTTGTGAGTCTATGACCTGGTGCTAGTCAGTTTGGAGAATTTCCTGGTAGCTTCAGTGAGTTTAGCATCAGGATCCAAAAAGGAAATCCAGAGTTCTGTTGAATTTCCTTTGGGGTTGCTTAGCCTGGAGAAGAGGAGTCTCAGGAGTGACCTTCTTGCTGTCTGCAACTACCTGAAGGGAGGCTGTAGACAGGCAGAGGTTGGTCTCTTCTCCCAGGCAACCAGCACCAGAACAAGAGGACACAGTCTCAGGCTGTGCCAGGGGAGGTTTAGGCTGGAGGTGAGGAAGAAATTCTACACAGAGAGAGTGATTGCCCATTGGAATGGGCTGCCCAGGGAGGTGGTGGAGTCACCATCATTGGAGGTGTTCAGGTGGAGACTTGATAGGGTGCTTGGTGCCATGGGTTAGTTGATTAGGTGGTGTTGGATGGTAGGTAGGACTTGATGATCTTGAAGGTCTCTTCCAACCTGGTCTGGTCTATTCCACTCCACTCCACTCCCACTCCACTCCCACTCCACTCCCACTCCACTCCCACTCCACTCCCACTCCACTCCCACTCCACTCCACTCCACTCCACTCCACTCCATTCTATTCTATTCTATTCATCAGAACAAATAGAATCATAAAATTGTTAGAGCTGGAAGGGACCTCAAGGGTCATCTGGAGTCAAATAGTCAGTGGGAAAAGCCAGTGCAGGGCTGCCATGGCCCTCTAAAAACCTGCTTGTGGGCAGGAAAATCCAGGGGCCCTGCTGAGGATGGCCCCTTCCAGAAAATCTTGCATTGTACTTTGCTGTAAGAAGTAGTTTTGGGGGGGGGGTTGTTATTATTTTATTAGCTTTGTGTGTTCTCAGCTCTGCAGTTCATAACTGGTCTGCATGATGTGACAGGGTGCATCCAAAAGAGCTCTAAGTCTGAATGAAGCTTTTATGATTGTGGTCTTATTCATCTTCTGGCACTTTCTTTCTCTCTCTCTCTTTTTTCCCCTAGGGTATTTGGGTCCCTGAGGGAGAAACTGTAAAGATTCCTGTGGCTATTAAGATCCTGAACGAGACCACTGGTCCAAAGGCCAATGTGGAGTTTATGGATGTAAGTAAGAGGTGATCAATGCCTTTGAGTGTTTCTGGGTGTGTGGTTTGTGTCTGTTCTGCAGCCTGCAGTGACTGCAAAGAAGAGGTTTTGCCTCTTTGCTTCCCTGGTGTTTCAATAGCAGGAGGAGGCCTGTGCACAGGACCCATCTTGTGCTCATTTTCAGCCAGTGTTGCAGTGCCACATCCCCAGCAAAACTCAGCTGCTCAGATTTTGTGTGCAGGCCATTTCCCCCCCTCCCCTCAGTCTTTGCCATGCTCAGAGGTGCTGCATCTCCACAGAGCTCCCTACTGCAGCCATGTTCCAACAAAAGCAAGCAGCCAAGGTTGCATCTCAGCTGCAGGTAGGTCAGTCCTGCTTCTCTGAAGCTGTGCAGCTAAGCAGATCTGTGTGAGGCAATGCTCTGCCCTGTTTAGCTTGTTGCTTGTAGATCATTCTGTTGCACAACCCCAAGTACCTGGGTGACTAGGGTAATGCCAGTGCTGTGGTAATGAAGGGTTGAGGTTCAAACTGTGCAGGTGTTCTGACCCTGTGAGGAGAGGCTGAGGGAGCTGGGGTTGCTTAGCCTGAAGAAGAGGAGGCTCAGGGGAGACCTTCTTGCTCTCTACAGCTACCTCAAGAGAGGTTGTAGCCAGGTGGGGGTTGGTCTCTTCTCCCAGACAACCAGAGACAGAAGGAGAGGACACAGTCTCAAGCTGCACCAGGGAAGTTCTTAGGAAGAAGTTCTTCACAGAAAGAGAGCTTGGCCATTGGAATGTGCTGCCAGGAAGGTGACCATCACTGAAGGTGTTTAAGAGGGGATTGGATGGGGCTCTTGGTGCCATGGGTTAGTTGATTAGGTGGTGTTGGATGATAGGTTGGACCTGATGATCTTGAAGGTCTTTTCTAACCTGGTTAATTCCATTCCATTCCATTCCACTCCATTCTTTTGGGATGAGTGACCATAGTTCACAATGCTGCTGAATTCCATCTGTGCTCCAGTGGAGTAGGTTCCAGCCTCCAGATGAGGGAATTGTTACCAGAATCACACAGAATCACAGAAAACATCCACATGGAGGAGACCCCCAAGCTCATCCAGTCCAACCTTCCACCTGGCACTGCAGGGTCAACACCAGACCATGTTCCTAAGCACCAGCTCCAAGGCTGCTGGAACACCTCCAGGGATGGTGACTAAGAAATATTTCCTAGCATCCATCCTGAACCTCCCTTGCTGCTTCTTGCAACCATTTCCTCTGCTCCTGTTTCTTGCCACCAAGGAGCCTTGGGAGCCTTCAGGGAGCTGTAGAGAGCAATGAGGTTTCCCCTCAGCCTCCTCTTCTCCAGCCTGAACACCCCCAGCTCCCTCAGCCCCTCCTTGTAGCCCAGGTGCTCCAGGCCCTTCTCCATCCTTGTTGCCCTTCTCTGGACATTCTCCTTCCTGGAGTGAGGTCCCAGAGCTGAACACAGCACTCGAGGTGTGGCCTCAGCAGTGCTGAGCACAGGGGGATGGTCACCTCCTGTCCCTGCTGGCCACCCTTTTTCTAATCCAAGCCAGGATGCCATTGGCTTTCTTGGCCCCCTGGGCACTGCTGCCTCATATTTAATCGACTGTCAACCAGAACCCCCAGGTCCCTCTCCAAGTCAGAGCTTTCCAACCACACATCCCCAATGCATGCAAGTCAGTAGCACTGAGCAGCTGGCACTAGCTGAGGCTGTGACCCCTGATCTGACAGATAAGGAATAATACTATCTCCTTGTCTGGTGCTGAGTAACCTTGAGGTGCTCTACAAAGCAAACATCAGGTCCTTGATGAAAGCCAGAGCTACTTGCACAAAGTTTGACAGCTCAGTCTGATCAGCTGACTTAATTCACTGGACCACATTCCCTCCAGGGTGTGTGTCTTAGCTTCTGATAAATGACTTGGAAATGATGAGGGGTTTTTGGAAGCTCCAGAGGTTTCAGCTAGGTAAGCTGCAGCCACACTAGGAAAGGTTTCTCTTTTAACAGTTTCTCATGAGTCTCTGACCCAGTGGTAACAAGGTGGGGGGAAAAAAAAAGCCATTTTCAGTCCCAGAGGTTAATAATAACCTAAAGGTTAGGTGCTTTGGTTGTAGGGCACAGTTTCACCCTCTTCCTTGGCTCATTGCACTTTGTAGCCCTCAGCAGGCTCTGGAGTGTGAGTGGAGAGTGCAGCTGGTCTGCTTGCAGGCATGTCTGGGAGGAGACTCACCAAGGGGTGCAGGGAGTGTCAGGAGGGAAAGATATCCTTCTCCCCACCCTAAGGCTGGTACCTGAATATATGAAGGTGCTGAGTTGTAGAGAGGGAGGAGAGGCTCCTTGTAAGGAAAAGAGGCAAACATGCAGCTTGAGAGGCCAACTGATAGAAGGGAGACTTACAGTTTGGCTTATCAGAACACTTTCCCCTCCTCAGCCTCAAATGATTTAACTGCTGTGATTGTCTGATAAGGTAAGGAACTGTTGGCCTGATCAGATGGTTTGGCATCGAACCAGGTGCTCACCAGAGAATGTAGTACATTGCTGAGCCATGCTGCTGTTGGAAGGCACAGCAAACCATCTCTGAGCGTAAAAAGTTATACATTTAAGCTAACTTGTCATGGGGAGACAGACTGAGGGCCTTCCCTCTCTAGCCTTGCAAGCCTGATGTTGCCAGGCAGTAATCCTGCGAGCTGTGAATCTGTCCAGGGTTTTGATCCACTTACAAGTTTAATCTATCCCTTCTGAACTTAAATGCTCCATTATCTGTTAGAAAATAATTAGAGGCTGCAAGCCCAAGCCTGCATACACAGAGTTCCTTGGGAGTCCCTGAGCTCATTGAGGTGAAGACAGTTTGACTGATGGTGGTCAGCTGATGTTGGGCCAGGAGCTAATAATAGAAGGCAGTGCTGCTTAGCTAGGTGAGAAAGTTAACCTGGGAAAAATTAAACTGAAGGGTCTGGGGATTTATGGTTGGAAATAAATTTCCCATTCTCATTTGTTTCCTGGTAAGAGAGCTTCAGAGGCAGTTGGCTTCTTTTATGGTTTTATAATTAAGATCTAGGGGGCTTCTTGACTTCGCCTGGACTTAGTGTGGTCCCCTGCTGTCTCTGGGAGCAGCGTTCAGTGTGCAGGAGAGCATTTGTCAAGTGAAGTGCAAAGGTAATAACTGACAATGACCTCCACCAGGCAGGCAGCAAACAAATTAGAGCTGCATATAGGGGGCTGATACCCACATCTTTTATTTATGTCTGGCCTAATTAAGTTAATAAAGCAGTCAGCACTAGTGCAGGAGGGAAGAGAAACAGCTTGTCCTAAACTGCAGCCCAACGAAGCTTCAGTTCAGAGCTTTCAAGAGGGAAAGAATGAAACCATCTGAAAAACCATGGCTAGAAAAAGAATGTTTATCTCCTGCTCAGCTGAGAACCTGCAAAGGTCCAGAGAGGTCTGGGTGCTTTCTTCTGGCATGTCTAGATAACATCTTGGAGAGTCCACTGGAGTCAGGTGGGGCAGGGCAGAGAGGTCTTACCTTGCCTTGATTTTCGCCCTTGGCATTAAACATAGGAGGTTCTGAGATGAAACTTTTGGATTCTTTCTCTGGCCCACAGAGGAACCCCTGGGGCTGCCTGTGGGCACACTGTGTGATGTACAATTTCCCAGTTGTCAGAGGTGCATTTACATTGAGTTTTCTTGTAAGATCCTGCCTGAGAGCACAGAATCACAGAAGCATTCAGGTTGGAAAAGACCCTTGGAATCACCAAGTCCAACTCAGAACCCTGCTCTACAAGGCTCACCCCTAAACCAGAGCCCCAAGCACCACATCCAAGCCATTTTTGAGCACATCCAGGCTTGGTTATTCCACCACCTCCCTGGGCAGCCATGTAAGAGTATGTGAGGATGGCTGGAGAAACATTTTTGTCTGCCCCTTAATTCCTTGTGTGCGCCTCCTGCTAGCTGAGTGCTTGATCCAGCTCTTCAGCAGCCCACAAAGATGCTTTCCAAAGACTGAAAAGCTATTGCTAGGCTGGATAAGAGCTGCAGGCACCCCAGGGTAGTGCCACTGACTGCTGGGGAAATACAGCTGAGTTCATCTTGAGCTGCAGTTTAGAGGGCAGCTTTAGGATCATGAGACTCTTTATGGCAGCAATGAGACACTTTCCTCATCCTCTTCTGCTGTCATTTATGTAAACCTCCTCCCTTCCAGCTGCCATAAGGGGTCTGTGTAAGCACAGCTGGTAATGGCCAGCCCTGGTGCTGCACTGCTTGGCCCTGTTCTTCAGCTGTGATTCCAATACATTCACTCCATCATGTTAAGTTGCTGGGGTGGAAGGCAAGGGTGACCTAACTCATCTGACTGTAGATTCCTTTCTGTGTGGCCTGCCCTCTTTCACACACTGTAAGTAGAGCCACTAGGAGGGGGAGCTCTTGTCCTGTCAGGTCCAGGCACAGAAGCTCACTGTGACTGCAATTGCAATTTCCAGCCTGCCCAGAGACAGAGCAAGGCTGTCCTTGAGAGCTCAAGCACTGAGAGTCATCAGCCTCTACAGAAGCTGGAAATCTGATCATCATTGAAGGCTAACTGCTTTTAGTCCTGTGAAGATTAACTATTTCAAGGCCACATTTCTGTTATTTCTATCCTAAGCAGTAATTTCCTCTTTAAATGTCTGCAGCCATTTTTCCTCCTGTGGTGTGTGTGAGGATAAGCCATGTGTGAGTGTGTGTACATTGATCTTCCATCTGCACCGGCATGTGGCTGTCTGGAGAAAGCATACACACAGGAGGGCTGCAATGTAAGCACAGACAGACAAGACAGGCTGTTTGGAAACAGTTTTGCTGGCAGAGTGCTCTAACTGCAAACTGCAGTAAAGGAAGGAGCTTGGTTGATGCTGGTGAGGGGGCACAATGCAACTCGGAGGTTAGCCACAGTGCAGCTTAGAGGTTAGCCACAGTGCAACTCAGAGGGTAGCCACAGTGCAGCTTAGAGGTTAGCCACAGTGCAACTCAGAGGTTAGCTACAATGCAACTCAGAGGGTAGCCACAGTGCAGCTTAGAGGTTAGCCACAGTGCAACTCAGAGGTTAGCTACAATGCAACTCAGAGGTTAGCCACAGTGCAGCTTAGAGGTTAGCCACAGTGCAACTCAGAGGTTAGCCACAGTGCAGCTTAGAGGTTAGCCACAGTGCAACTCAGAGGTTAGCTACAATGCAACTCAGAGGGTAGCCACAGTGCAGCTTAGAGGTTAGCCACAGTGCAACTCAGAGGTTAGCTACAATGCAACTCAGAGGGTAGCCACAGTGCAGCTTAGAGGTTAGCCCCAGCGCAACTCAGAGGTTAGCCCCAGCGCAACTCAGAGGGTAGCCACAGTGCAGCTTAGAGGTTAGCCACAGCGCGACTGAGAGGGTAGCCACAGTGCGACTGAGAGGTTAGCCCCAGCGCGACTGAGAGGTTAGCCCCAGCGCGGCTCAGAGGGTAGCCCCAGCGCGGCTCAGAGGGTAGCCCCAGCGCGGCTCAGAGGGTAGCCCCAGCTCGACTCAGAGGGTAGCCCCAGTGCAACTGAGAGGTTAGCCACGGTGCAACTGAGAGGTTAGCCACAGTGCAGCTTAGAGGTTAACCCCAGCGCAGCTCAGAGGGTAGCCCCAGCGCGGCTCAGAGGGTAGCCCCAGCGCGACTCAGAGGTTAGCCACAGCACGACTGAGAGGATAGCCACAGTGCGACTGAGAGGTTAGCCCCAGCGCGGCTCAGAGGGTAGCCCCAGCGCGGCTCAGAGGGTAGCCCCAGCGCGGCTCAGAGGGTAGCCCCAGCGCGGCTCAGAGGGTAGCCCCAGCGCGACTCAGAGGGTAGCCCCAGCGCGGCTCAGAGGGTAGCCCCAGCTCGACTCAGAGGGTAGCCCCAGTGCAACTGAGAGGTTAGCCACGGTGCAACTGAGAGGTTAGCCACAGTGCAGCTTAGAGGTTAACCCCAGCGCGGCTCAGAGGGTAGCCACAGCGCGGCTCAGAGGGTAGCCCCAGCGCGACTCAGAGGTTAGCCACAGTACGACTGAGAGGATAGCCACAGTGCGACTGAGAGGTTAGCCCCAGCGCGGCTCAGAGGGTAGCCACAGTGCGACTGAGAGGTTAGCCACAGTGCGACTCAGAGGTTAGCCGCAGTGCAACTGAGAGGTTACCCCCAGCGCAACTCAGAGGGTAGCCCCAGCGCGGCTCAGAGGGTAGCCCCAGCGCGGCTCAGAGGTTAGCCCCAGCGCGACTCAGAGGTTAGCCACAGTGTGACTCAAGAGGACAGCCACAGTGCGACTCAGAGGTTAGCCACACTGCAGAAAGTGATTCCAGGCCCTGGGGGGATCAATGCCTTGCATTTGCCATATTGATTTTTACACTGCTAAAGTGCCAAGTCAATGTAAAGTTAAGCAAGAGCAAGATGCTTTGTGTTGCAGTCAGGGAGAGAAATTACTGAGAGACCATTTTGTGCCTACAAATTCTCAGAGTGTGTCCATTGTTACAGACCTGTGAGTGTGCAGGGGCACAGGCCTGCAGCAGCTCAGCATCAGCTATCTCTGTCGAAGCACATTTCATCTTCAAGGAACTCTGGCTTGGAATGCTTCCCCCTTAGTGCTTTGTGCAGATAAACCTTCAGGGCAGGGATGGCATCCAAGGGGACCTTGATGGGCTTGAGAGATGTGCCAGTGCCAGCTGCATGTGGTTCAAGAAGCCAAAGTGAAAGGTCCTGCACCTGGGTCAGGGCAATCCCAAGCACAAATACAGCCTGGGCACAGAGTGGGTTGAGAGTAGCCCTGCAGAGAAAAGGTTGGGGGTGTTGGATGATCAATGTCTATCAATATCTAAGGGCTGGGGGTCAGGAAGGACGGGACAGGGACAGCCTCTACTCACTTGTGTCCTGGGATGGGACAAGGGGCAATGGATGGAAACTACAGCACAGGAGGTTCCACCTCAGCATGAGGAAGAACTTCTTTACTGTGAGGGTGACAGAGCACTGGAGCAGGCTGCCCAGAGAGGTTGTGGAGTCTCCTTCCCTGGAGCCTTTCAGTCCCTGTCTGGATGTGTTCCTGTGTGACCTGTGCTGGATTCTCTGCTCCTGCTCTGGCAGAGGGGTTGGACTGGAAGATGTCCAGAGGTCCCTTCCAACCCTTAACATCCCCTGATCCTGTGGTCTGTTCCATGACTGGCTTGCTGCTAATGTTTGCTGCCAGCACCTTTCTGACTTCAGGGCAGTAACTGGGATAAACTGAGGAGCTGAGCTCGTATCCACAGAGCAGTAACTGCTGCTCCGAAGTGCTTGGCCCTTCACCTCCAAAAAAGCTGTTCCAAAACTACAAAGGTTTTGCAGAGCAATGTTTTCCATATTACTTTTGTGGCTTCTCCTCCTCATGTCTTTGTTTTGTGACGACATGAAGAGCTCATTCACAAACTGAAAGGCCTTCAGTCAAGGCAGACACAAGAAATAAACAGTAGAGGAATTCTCATACCCATTTATTGCTGGCTCTCCATGAGTTTCCACGCACATCTCCCCAGCTCTGAGCTAATGGTTCCAAAGTTTTTTAATTCATTTTTAATTTTAATGATATCCTGGTTTGAAATTGGACCAAAACGCTCGTGGAGAGCAGTAGATGCTGTGTGAGGTTTGTTTTCAGACAAAGCTGCTTCAGCTAATTGCCCTCTGAGAGCGTCTCTGAGATGCAAACATCTCTTGCTGTCTGCCAGTTCCTTCCTCCAGCTCAGGTACTTGAAAGAAGCTGGGTGGCTCTTCATACAAGGCAGCAGAGGAGGCAGAACAGCTATCTGACCTCCCAGCTCTAATTTCTCTTCATTTCTTCCTTCAACATGGCATTGGCATTCTGTATGTAATCATACCTGCAGGAAAAAAATTGTATCCTGAAGGTTTCTGGTTTATATGGAGTCACAGAATGTTAGGGGCTGGAAGGCACCTCGAAAGCTCAGCCAGTCCAACCCCCCTGCCAGAGCAGCATCACCTAAGGCAGGTCACACAGGAACACATCCAGGTGGGGTTGGAATGCCTCCAGAGAGGGAGACTCCACAACCCCCCTGGGCAGCCTGCTCCAGGCCTCTGTCACCCTCACAGGGGAAAAATTCCTTCCTCCTGTTTCCATGGCACTTCCTCTGCCTCAGCTTCCACCACTGCCCCTTGTGCTGGCATTGGGCATCCCCCAGCAGAGCCTGGCTCCAGCCTCTGGGCACTCCCCCTGCACAGCTTTAGCAACAGCACTGAGGTCACCTCTCAGGCTCCTTCTCTCCAAGCTCCAGAGCCCTCAGCTCCCTCAGGCTCTCCTCATGAGGGAGAGATATGAAGTTTTTAATTGTATAGACAAATAAGCAGATAGACCAAAGCCTGCTGGTAGCTTAATGCTTTGCATGAGAAATGGTGTCAAAATGTTCAAGAAAATACAGCTATGGAGGTTTTTGAGCTATGTTGACAAGTTACAACTGTGTTGCATATGCACATTTGGGTCCAGAGGAGGGCCATGACAATGATCAGGGGGTGGGAGCAGCTCTGCCACGAGGACAGGCTGAGGGAGCTGGAGGTGTTCAGCCTGGAGAAGAGAAGACCAAGAGCAACCTTCCAGTACCTGACGGGAGCTACAAGAAGGCTGCAGAGAGACTGTTTGCAAAGGCCTGCAGGGACAGGACCAGGGGCAATGGCTTCAAACTAGTGCAGATCAGATTGAGACTGGATGTTAGGAACAAGTTCTGCACCATTAGGGTGGAACAGGTTGCCCAGGGAGGTAGTTGATGCCCCATTGCCATTGCCCCATGTCCTGTCCCTGCAGGCCTTTGCAAACAGTCTCTCTGCAGCCTTCTTGTAGCCCCCTTCAGGTCCTGGCAGGCTGCTCTTAGGTCTCCCTGGAGCCTTCTCTTCTGCTCAAACCTTGTGGAAGTTCAGGGAGTGACATGAAACCTAATGATCAGAGCATCAGACAAGTTCCCAGACTTCAGGTTTCTAAGAAACCCTCTGTGAAACTTATCTGTAGAGACAAGCCAGGGATGTGACCCACCTTTGCATTGCATTCCTCAATTCCAGCCACTTTTCTGAGCCAGGTTATTCACTGGTTGGCCATCATCCCGTGGCCATGGAAGGGGGTAAAGTAGCCATCCTGGCTCGCAGCCAACACCTCACCCAGTTTGGCTGGGGAGAGAATGAGGAGCTGGGACAGGCTGAGGATGGGGAAACCACTCCTGGTTACTCTCACAGGCAAAAGAGCTTCTGGATTTTGACTCAATTTGTTGCCATTTAACATAAACATTTAAAAGCTGATTTGTTACTAGCAAACAAGAACATGGCCTACAAAGAGGGGCTGAGGGAGCTGGGGGTGTTCAGGCGGGAGAAGAAGAGGCTGAGGGAGACCTCATTGCTCTCTACAGCTCCCTGAAGGGAGGTTGGAGCGAGGAGGGGACAGCCTCTGCTCCTTGGTGGCAAGGGACAGGAGCAGAGGCAATGGTCCCAAGGTGCAGCAGGGGAGGCTCAGACTGGATGCTAGGAACTATTTCTTGCCAGAGAGGGCTCTCAGCCATTGGAATGGTCTGCCCAGGGCAGTGCTGGAGTCACCATCCCTGGAGGTGTTCCAGCAGCCTTGGAGCTGGTGCTTAGGGACATGGTTTGGTGTTGCCCCTGCAGTGCTGGGTGGAAGGTTGGCCTGGATGAGCTTGGAGGTCTCTCCCAGCTGGATGTTTCCTGTGATTCTGTGAAGAACAGAAGCCTGCATTAAAACATTGGTGGGGCCTGCTGCTTTTCCTGGTCATGGGCCAGCCCCAGCCCAGTCTCCTTCCCACTGTTTGCTGGCCGCAGTGGTGCAGACCAGGCTGGTGCGGCTGGAGCCGGCTGTGACTGGTTTGGGGCAGCCCCAGCCACTCCCTGCAGGGACATCTCTGGTGGCACAGCCATGCCATCTGCTCCCATTGCTCCCATATCACAGTCTCACAGTATAACTAAGGTTGGAAGAGACCCCAAGGATCATCAAGTCCAACCTGTCACCACAGACCTCCTGACTAGACCATGGCACCAAGTGCCACATCCAATCCCCTTTTGAACACCTCCAGGGATGGGGACTCCACCACCTCCCTGGGCAGCACATTCCAATGATGAATGACTCGCTCAGTGAAGAACTTTCTCCTCACCCCGAGTCTAAACCTCCCCTGGCACAGCTTGAGACTGTGTCCCCTTGTTCTGGTGCTGGTTGCCTGGGAGAAGAGACCAACCCCCTCCTGTCTACAACCACCTTTCAGGTAGTTGTAGAGAGCAATGAGGTCACCCCTGATCCTTCTCTTCTCCAGGCTAAGCAACCCCAGCTCCCTCAGCCTCTCCTCACAGGGCTGTGCTCCAGACCCCTCCCCAGCCTTGTTGCCCTTCTCTGGACACCTTCAAGTCTCTCAATGTCCTTCTTAAACTGAGGGGCCCAGAACTGGACACAGGACTCAAGGTGTGGCCTAACCAGTGCAGAGTCCAGGGGCACAATGACCTCCCTGCTCCTGCTGGCCACACTA
The DNA here is from genome assembly GCF_014839835.1 of Dryobates pubescens. NCBI lineage: Eukaryota > Metazoa > Chordata > Aves > Piciformes > Picidae > Dryobates > Dryobates pubescens. The sequence continues at coordinate 3,888,042 of NC_071648.1, read as the reverse complement.
TTCTTAATATAGGCCAGGATGCCATTGGCCCTCTTGGCCACCTGGGCACACTGCTGGCTCATGTTTAGGCGGGTGTCAATCAGCACCCCCAGGTCCCTCTCTGTTTGGCAGCTCTCAGCCACTCTGACCCCAGCCTGTAGCTCTGCATGGGGTTGCTGTGGCCAAAGTGCAGCCCCTGGCACTTGGATGTGTTGAATGCCATCCCATTAGACTCTGCCCATCTGTCCAGTCGGTCAAAGTCCCTCTGCAGAGCCCTTCTGCCCTCTAACTGACCAACATCTGTTCCCAACTTGGTGTCATCTGCAAACTTGCTGATGACTGACTCAAGCCCCTCATCCATATCATCAATGAAGATGTTAAAGAGGATGGAGCCCAGCACTGATCCCTGGGGGACGCCACTGGTGCCTGGCCGCCAGCTGGATGTGGCACCATTCAGCACCACTATGTGCTGCTTTCATGTGGTCCTCAGCCCCACTGCCGAGGAGCACGTGAGTTGGCCCAGAAGGACTTGTCCAGGGTCGAGGCTCTACCCTGGCCAGAGGAGTGCAGGGCAGGGCTCATCCTCGCAGCACTTGGAGGGGCAGCTCATTGCACAGAAGATGTACAGGAGGTGCATGGGGTCTTTTTTTTGGAGGGGCAGGTTTTCTTTTCAAGCATTTTTTTAAAGAGGTCTCTAATTGTGGTGTCCTCTTCAGCAGAAGAGTAGGGGTCAGCAGGATGGTGAAAGAACAAACAAAGAAGAAAAGGGCAGAGGAAAACTTTGGAGAAACTCAGGAGAAAATAGCAGACAGAGTAACACTGGAAGGAAGAAAGTGCTGGGGCACAGGAAATGTGTGGCAGCTTTTGATGGCTTTGTGGCTCTCTGAAACCACCTTGGTCAAAAAGAACAAAGGTCTAACAGTGACCCAAACAATCCAGTGAAACTTTTCTCTGTCTCAGTATCATCACCCTTTTGCAGTGAGGGAGTCCGGAGTGTGATGCTCACCAGGCGGCTGAATACGGATGAGGGAGACAGGGAGATGAGTCTGGTTTGAATTCTCAGTGTGGGAGCTGAAATACCTGAGTTATGGGCAGAATGTATCTTTGATTAGAACAACTCTTCATGTTGATAGTACACTTCAGGAAATTACGTTTCATTCTGGTGCTATCCCTTTAAATTGATCCTGAAGGAGCAAGGAGCTTCGAGTGTGTGATTATGAAGTCAAGCTTTTCAGTGATACCAGAGGATTTCAAAGTAATGTCCTCAGACCCTTCAGAAAGGAGTAAGAACTTGAGATATTCTTTTTTATCTCTCTCTCACTCATTCTTGAGACCTTGCCATTGCTCATCTGAAACAGAAAATCAAAGCACCAACCTCCCTCCCTCCCTCTGAAAGGAATCTACAGCTGAGGCTGTGTCTTGGTCCAGAGGAGGAGCCTAAGTTCTATTTAAATCATTCCCATGTTGTGAAATTAAGGCACAAAGGAGGTCAAATATCAAAAGAGAAGCTATTTATTAAAGGAGAAATATGAAGAGAGAGAGGAGGAAAGGGATTATATAACCACACCCCCCCCCCAAGACAATTCCTTTGCCTGACGAAGGTCTGGGGAAGGGTGCTGCTGCTTTGGCTTGGAGAGATGTCCTTGTCTTGTGCTGTCCTCAGCTGCTGTTTTCTCCACACAAGCTGGTATTGGTGTTGGCTCAGGGCTTTTGCTCAGTTAATGCAGCTCCCCCTGGCCCAGCCACACTGCTGCATATGGGACTGCCAGGTGTGCTGTCAGTGGGCAGAGCTGACACATCAGGCAGGCCCTTCACAACCCCCTTGCCTTTGTTGCACCTTCCAGGGAGTCCTCGTGCCTGCAGGGTGGGCTTTTGCCCCTCACCCCTCTGCCTGTCACTCCTCCAGTATGCATCCCTGGGCTTATCAGGCCAGGAAAAGATCTATTGCAGAGTCCAGAGATCTTTACACTGTCCCCCACTCCGCTGGGCACCAGTGGTCTTACCAGGTGAAACCCCTGGGATGTGCTTGCACCACACCTCCTGAGCAGCTGAGCAAAGGTGATTCTGTCTTTGTTGATTTACATGTACAAGAGAAACAAGATGTAGTCTCCCCCAGGCTGAAAAGGTTTGTGAGCAGGTCAGTGGTGCTGCCTGTTTGCCCTCCCTTTGGAGTCCTGGTGTGGTGGTTGCTGGTCTAGGCTGCCAGTTTAAAACTGAAAACCTTTTTGCTGGTTGCATCAAAATGGTAAGAAACAAACTGCTGTAATAATGATGAGAACAGCCCCCTGGAGAAGGACCTGGGAGTCCTGGTGGACAACAAGTTCTGCATGGGACAGTGTGGTGGTTTTAGGCTATGCCCTTAAAATTTAGCTGCACAGACAGCAATGTGCTCTGGGGGCCAAGAAGGCCAATGGGATCCTGGGGTGCATTGAGAGGAGTGTGTCCAGCAGAGCCAGGGAGGTTCTCCTCCCCCTCTGCTCTGCCCTGCTGCAACCTCACCTGGAATATTGCATCCAGTTCTTGGCTCCCCAGTTCAGGAGGGACAGGGATCTGCTGGAGGGAGTCCAAGAAAGGGCTCCAAGGATGCTGAAGGAACTGGAGCCCTGCCTGGGGAGGAGAGGCTGAGAGCCCTGGGGCTGTTCAGAATGGAGAGGAGAAGGCTGAGAGGGAATTTAACCTGTGTCAGTAAATATCTGAGGGCTGGGGGTCAGGAAGGAAGGGACAGGCTCTGCTCAGCTGCACCCTATGATATGACAAGGGGCAGTGGGTGGAAACTACAGCACAGGAGGTTCTACCTCAACATGAGGAAGAACTTCTTTACTGTAAGGGTAACAGAGCCCTGGAGCAGGCTGCCCAGAGAGGTTGTGGAGTCTCCTCTGGAGCCTTTCCATCCCTGTCTGGATGTGTTCCTGTGTGACCTGTGCTGGATTCTCTGCTCCTGCTCTGGCAGGGGGGTTGGACTGGAAGATCTGCAGAGGTCCCTTCCAACCCCTAACATCCTCTGATCACAAACTGTCAGTGAAAAGTTTCCCAGAATGAGATGATGTTTTTACAAGGAGGTGTGTGCTGTCAAGCACACCTTACACCTGCTCTGCAAGGGGAGAAGGCTGGCCTGAAACTCCCTATTGCTTCTCTTGCCAGCTTTCAGTGGAAGCATCTCTGGTTGCTGAGGTCCTGAGCTCTTGGCAATTTATGCACAGAAGTGAACTGGAAATGGTCTACATTTTCCTTTCTAAGCTCCAGAATGAGTGTTCTTGAGGTGAGGAGAAAGTTCTTCACAGAGAGAGTCGTTGGCCATTGGGATGTGCTGCCCAGGGAGGTGGTGGAGTCCCCATCCCTGGAGGTGTTCAAGAGGGGATTGGACGTGGCACTTGGTGCCATGGCTTAGTAGTCAGGAGGTGTTGGGTGACAGGTTGGACTTGATGATCTTTGAGGTCTTTTCCAACCTTATTGATTCTATGATTCTTAGGCTGGGTTTACAGGCTGGTTGGAGTTGTCCTCTGAGTGGATGTTTGATGGAAAATCTCCAGAGGTCTCTTCCAACCCATAACATCCTCTGATCCTGTGATCCTGTGAGTCTCTGTCATGCTGTCTCCCTGCTTAAGTGATTGTGCAGACTGCATAGGCTAAGTTGGCTGCAACCTCAGAGCCATGTGAGAGCTAGCAGGCAAACAAAAGGCACTGGAAGCCTGTTGGGCTGTAACTGGATCTGCTCTGACAGGTGTTCAGCCTGGCCACTAGAAGCACTGGAAAATGACTGTCAAGAGCAGTGTAGGCAGTGTAGCTTCTCTCCTGCTGCCACAGCACAGCTTGTTCCTGCAGGAAAAATGCACAGCACAGTGGGAAGTTAGCTTTTAAAGGCATTTATTTACTCTGCAGTTATTAGGGGGAAGCAGGTGGACTGTTCTCTTCTGGCTTGTTTTGCTTTGTTTGGGTTTGTTTAAGAGCATTTTATGGTGAGAACAGTCAGAAGCAGAAAGCTGGGAGACCAAAGATTTTTGAGACTGTCCCTGCTCACTAGCTGCTTATCAGGGTGCATCTGCTCACTTGCATTAAGTGGGGCAGTAGAATCTACCCAGGGTAGATTCAGGCCTACTCATCTGCCCAGGGTAGGTTCAGGGCTGCTTATCTGCTCAGGGTAAATTCAGGGCTGCTTAGCTACCCAGGGTAGATTCAGGGCTACTCATCTGTTCACCTGCCTTAAGTGGAGCAGTAGAATCTACCCAGGGTAGGTTCAGGGCTGCTCCTCTGCCCAGGGCAGATTCAGGTCTACTCATCTGTTCACCTGCTTAAGTGGAGCAGTAGAATCTACCCAGGGTAGATTCAGGGCTGCTCATCTGCCCAGGGTAGATTCAGGGCTGCTCATCTGCCCAGGGTAAGTTCAGGGCTGCTCCTCTGCCCAGGGCAGATTCAGGTCTACTCATCTGTTCACCTGCTTAAGTGGAGCAGTAGAATCTACCCAGGGTAGATTCAGGGCTGCTCCTCTGCCCAGGGTAGGTTCAGGGCTGCTCCTCCACCCAGGGTAGGTTCAGGGCTGCTCATCTGCCCAGGGTAGGTTCAGGGCTGCTCCTCCACCCAGGGTAGGTTCAGGGCTGCTCTTCTGCCCAGGGTAGGTTCAGGGCTGCTCCTCCACCCAGGGTAGGTTCAGGGCTGCTCATCTGCCCAGGGTAGGTTCAGGGCTGCTCCTCCACCCAGGGTAGATTCAGGGCTGCTCATCTGCCCAGGGTAGGTTCAGGGCTGCTCCTCCACCCAGGGTAGGTTCAGGGCTGCTCCTCCACCCAGGGTAGGTTCAGGGCTGCTCCTCCGCCCAGGGTAGGTTCAGGGCTGCTCCTCTGCCCAGGGTAGGTTCAGGGCTGCTCCTCCACCCAGGGTAGGTTCAGGGCTGCTCTTCTGCCCAGGGTAGGTTCAGGGCTGCTCATCTGCCCAGGGTAGGTTCAGGGCTGCTCCTCCACCCAGGGTAGGTTCAGGGCTGCTCATCTGCCCAGGGTAGGTTCAGGGCTGCTCCTCCGCCCAGGGTAGGTTCAGGGCTGCTCATCTGCCCAGGGTAGGTTCAGGGCTGCTCCTCCACCCAGGGTAGGTTCAGGGCTGCTCATCTGCCCAGGGTAGGTTCAGGGCTGCTCCTCCGCCCAGGGTAGGTTCAGGGCTGCTCATCTGCCCAGGGTAGGTTCAGGGCTGCTCATCTGCCCGGGGTAGGTTCAGGGCTGCTCATCTGCCCAGGGTAGGTTCAGGGCTGCTCATCTGCCCAGGGTAGGTTCAGGGCTGCTCATCTGCCCAGGGTAGGTTCAGGGCTGCTCATCTGCCCAGGGTAGGTTCAGGGCTGCTCATCTGTTCATCTGCTTTAAGTGGAGCAGTAGAATCTACCCAGGGTCTGCTGAACTGGGGCAGCAGGTCTGTCACAGCTGTCTCAAACATGAAGCATGTTTGTCCTTCACTGGCTGTGAGGGAGTGCACGTACCTGTGGAGCACTGCAAGAGGACTTTGGTGACCTGTTAGTGAGCTGCTCCCAGTGCTCTCTGTGGCATGGCCATTGGAAGAGAAAGATAAAGTGGTCTGGGACTCAGTTCCCAGTCACACCCTGGGCTTCATCCAAAGCAGCATTGCCAGCAGAGCCAGAGAGGGGATTCTGCCACTTTGCTTTGCTCTGCTGAGACCTCACCTGCAGTGCTGTGTGCAGGTCTGGAGCCCTCAACACAGGAAGGACATGGACCTGATGGAGAGGGTCCAGAGGAAGCCATGAAAATGCTCAGGGGTTGGAGCAGCTCTGCTCTGAGGACAGGCTGAGGGAGCTGGGGGTGTTCAGCCTGCAGAAGAGAAGGCTCCAGGGGGACAATTAAGCTGCCTTTCAGTACCTGAAGGGGGCTACAAGAAGGCTGCAGAGAGAGTGTTTGCAAAGGGACAGGACCAGGGGCAATGGCTTCAAACTAGAGCAGAGCAGATGTGGATTGGATGTGAGGAGCAAGTTCTGCACCGTGAGGGTGGTGGAACACTGGCACAGGTTGCCCAGGGAGGTGGTTGAGGCCCCATCCCTGGAGATATTCAAGGTGAGGCTGGAGAGAGCTCTGGGCAACCTGATCTAGTTGGGGATGTCCCTGCTGACTGCAGAGGGGGTTGGACTGGCTGCCCTTTGGAGGTCCCTTCCCACCCAGACCATTCTGTGATTCTGCTCTAGACTTCCTATGTGACTTTGGACAGCAGGTTGTGCTTCTCTGCACCTCAGTTTGCTGTCCACTCAATTTGAGTTTAGAATCTTCCATGTAATGGTTTAGTTGATCAGATGGTGCTGGGTGATAGGTTGGACTTGATGATCTCAAAGGTCTTTTCCAGCCTGCTCAATTCTATATTCTGTATTCTATATTCTAATCCTGCCAGCTGAGTACAGAGGGAAGATCTGCAGATAGAAGGCTACCAAGAGATGGGGGCAGTTGCAAGATGGCAGTGACAGGCAGCCAAGGTGCCTTTCCTGGTTAAATGGCTTAGAAAATGTCCTTGGGAAGCAAGCTGCAGAGGGCCTCAGCATCATGGAGGTTGTACCTCTAGGGTCTGTGGCCTCCAAACAGATTTTAAAGGAGGGCCTCCTGCTCCTCATTTGTGGAGTGGATTTTTGCAATGCTGCTAAGCCACAATGTTTCTGCTGTTGTTGTCTGCTTTGTCTAATTGGGCTGTGGCAGAACAACTGCAATCTCTTCTCCTTTGTGCTGGAGGTGTGCTGGGGAGCTGTAACCCTGAACGTAGCTCTCCTGTAGATGTGAGTTCAATCAAAATAACAATAGCTTTACTAATGAGGTGAACTGCATGGAGCCAGGGCTTGTGCTAAATTAGCATCCATTAGTGACTTAGATGGCTAATGAAGATTTCCTTGCTCTCTGTTGTGTGTCTCAATTCATTACAGAGCAGTCCATAGTATTCTATTAACAGCATTTCTGTCTTTTCCTGGAGCTGTTGCCCAACCCTGTTGGGAGAAGCTGTGCTCTCCTGTAACATCAGAAGGAGACAATTGGCTCTGCTTGCCTTTCTTCATGGGCAGAAGTGTCTTTGCCTTGGACTCAGACAGGCTTGGAAATGGCAAGGAGCTGGAGACTAATGGAACACATGCTTCAAAGCTTTCCATCTGCTCCCTTTGTCAGCAAAATACATGTTGTCTGTGCTCTGATCAGTCCTCATTATGAGGAGAAGTGCTCCTGGTGAAGCTCAAACTTGTGCTCAGAGAGGGAGAGTGCACCAAGTGCTATCTATGCCCTTATGCCTCTGCAAGGGAGATAAAATAACACAGGAGCACAGGATGTCAGGGGTTGGAAAGGACCCAAAGAGATCATCAAGTTTAGGCTGGAGGTGAGGAGAAAGTTCTTCCCAGAAAGTAATTTGCCACTGGAATGGGCTGCCCAGGGAGGTGGTGGAGTCACCATCACTGGAGGTGTTCAGGAGGAGACTTGATGGGGTGCTTGGTGCCATGGGTTAGTTGATTAGGTGGTGTTGGAGGATAGGTTGGACACGATGATCTTGAAGGTCTCTTCCAACCTGTTCTGTTCTGCTCCATTCCATTCCATTCCATTCTATTCTATTCTATTCTATTCCATTCCATTCCATTCCATTCCATTCCATTCCATTCCATTCCATTCCATTCCATTCCATTCCATTCCATTCCATTCTACTCTACTCTATTCTATTCCATTCCATTCCATTCCATTCCATTCCATTCCATTCCATTCCATTCCATTCCATTCCATTCCATTCCATTCTATTCTATTCTATTCTATTCCATTCCATTCCATTCCATTCCATTCCATTCCATTCCATTCCATTCCATTCCATTCCATTCCATTCCATCTCACTGAACAGCCACCAGTTATTCATCTCTCGGTTCCATTTCTCCTCTGGGAAGGAAAAAGAAGGAGGTGCTCCCCCCCAGTGGAGACCATCTGCTCCTTTCTTACTGGGGGGAAGAAACCCTACAATTAATGTCTTTTGGTTTTAACAGGGGGTGAAAAAAAGACAGAGGGAGGGAAAGAAAGAGAGAGAACTATTATGCAAATACTCTGCAATTGGGTTTCAAATACTCATTGTACTATGATGAGCAATTTCCTTTAATACAAACTCAACCTACTTGCCAGGACCAGTTTTTCTTTTTTGGCCTTAATATAGAGAAGGAAAAAAAGACCAAAAAACAACCAAATAACAAGCCACCAACTTTTGTGAGTTGGGAGTATGATGTGTTCCTCAGATGGCAACTTCTCCCCATCCTTCCCCCTGCCTCTTCCCCTCCTTCCCTCCCCCCCCCCATTTCTTTCTCCATTTGGCACTCAGGCAGCTGTTGAAGTTGTCAGAAAGATGTCACATATGGTTTTTTGAGAGAGAGAGAACCAAAATAGCTTTGCAAAGCTGAAGTTTCATCTCACTTATCGTTGTTCCACTGCCGTGATGAAGTGGCCCTCAAATGGTGAAACTCAGCTTGGATGAATGAGGGAGAAAAGCTTCCTGCCTGCCTCTTTTGAATGCCAGTTGCTTGTGATGGCAGCATTAGCTCTAAGAACTGATGGGTAGGGGTTCAGTAAGGAGCTCCTGTGCTGCTTGTCGGTGGTACAAACTACAGGGCCAAAGAGCACAGCTGAGATTAAGTCCTCCTTAGCTTTGGTATGGGACAACCAAGCTTTCGAGATGTCAGCCTCTGAGAACAGAGCTTCTGGAAGAGATGAATAAAGTGTAGCCCAAAGTCTTGTGAGAAGCAGCTGAGCAGGATGAGGGAGGTGATCCTCCCCCTGGGCTCAGCACTGCTGAGGCCACACCTCCAGTGTTGTGTTCAGCTCTGGGCCCTTACTCCAGGAAGGACATTGAGGGGCTGGAGCCTGTCCAGAGAAGGGCAACGAGGCTGGAGAAGGGCCTGGAGCAGCTGGGCAATGAGGAGGGGCTGAGGGAGCTGGGGGTGTTCAGGCTGGAGAAGAGGAGGCTGAGGGAGACCTCATTGCTGTCTACAGCTCCCTGAAGGGAGGTTGGAGCAAGGAGGGGACAGCCTCTGCTCCTTGGTGGCAAGGGACAGGAGCAGAGGCAATGGTCCCAAGCTGCAGCAGGGCAGGTTCAGCCTGGATGCTAGGAACTATTTCTTGCCAGAGAGGGCTCTCAGCCATTGGAGTGGTCTGCCCAGGGCAGTGCTGGAGTCACCACCCTTGGAGGTGTTCCAGCAGCCTTGGAGCTGGTGCTTGGGGACATGGTTTGGTGTTGCCCCTGCAGTGCTGGGTAGAAGGTTGGACAGGATGAGCTTGGAGGTCTTTCCCAACTGGATGTTTTCTGTGATTCATTGAAGTGTTGTGAAGCATGAGGAAAACCACCTGCAGAGCATGGTGAGTGTGTGATCAGTAAACAGAGGCAATCTAAGGGTCACTGGGATGTGGGAATGGAAATGAAAGTATCACCATCCCTGGAGGTGTTCCAGCAGCCTGTGGAGCTGGCACTTAGGGACATGGTTTGGTGTTGACCCTGCAGTGCTGGGTTGAGGGTTGGACTGGATGAGCTTGGAGCTGGATTATCTCCCAGCTGGGTGTTTCCTGTGATTCTGTGATTAATAAATGTATAAAATACTAACCATACAGTCTCTAGCCCAGTAGGGCATTTTAGCACAGCATAATCAAAGTCTCTTGCAGATGAGGCCACCTTGCTGTAGATGAATGGCATCATTTGCTTGCACAAAAAGAAAGGCAAAAGAAGAGAAAAGCTGATGTCTAATGAATTGAGCACAAGTGGAGGAAATACATTCCTGAAACAAACTTAGGAGAAGTGAAACAAGACCAATGAGACCAAACAAGACCTTTAGGCAGACACTTGCGTCTTTATTTCTGTGCCTGTCATGGGACAGAGAATAGAGAGCAGTGCAGAGATTGTGATCTGAGCTGTCACTGCATCTCCTCAGGGGGTCTGACCCCTTGCTCATTACAGCTGACTGGGTTTTTCCTAACACTGCACAAGCGACACAAGGAGTTTGTGGTACTTTGGGAGCACTTTAGATGCTGTGTGGGAAAGGGGAAATCTGGCCTGCATCAAGAACAGTGTGGCCAGCAGGGGCAGGGAAGTCATTGTGCCCCTGGACTCTGCACTGGTTAGGCCACACCTTGAGTCCTGTGTCCAGTTCTGGGCCCCTCAGTTTAAGAAGGACATTGAGAGACTTGAAGGTGTTAGAGGACACAGTCTCAAGCTGTGCCAGGGGAAGTTTAGGCTGAAGGTGGGGAGAAAGTTCTTCACTGAGAGAGTTGTTCACCATTGGGATGTGCTGCCCAGGGAGGTGGTGGAGTCACCGTCCCTGGAGGTGTTCAAGAGGGGATTGGATGTGGCACTTGGTGCCATGGTCTAGTCATGAGGTCTGTGGTGACAGGTTGGACTTGATGATCTTTGAGGTCTCTTCCAACATTGGTGATTCTGTGAGACTGTGATACTGTGTCCAGAGAAGGACAACGAGGCTGGGGAGAGGCCTTGAGCACAGCCCTGTGAGGAGAGGCTGAGGGAGCTGGGGTTGCTTAGCCTGGAGAAGAGGAGGCTCAGGGGAGACCTCATTGCTCTCTACAACTCCCTGAAGGGTGTTTGTAGCCAGGAAGGGGTTGGTCTCTTCTCTCTAGCAACCAGCACTAGAACAAGAGGACACAGTCTCAGGCTGCGCCAGGGGAGGTTTAGACTCAAGGTGAGGAGAAAGTTCTTCACTGAGCGAGTCGTTTGTCATTGGAATGTGCTGCCCAGGGAGGTGGTGGAGTCCCCATCCCTGGAGGTGTTCAAGAGGGGATTGGATGTGGCACTTGGTGCCATGGTCTAGTCCTGAGGTGTGTGGTGACAGGTTGGGCTTGATGATCTTTGAGGTCTCTTCCAACCTTGGTGATTCTGTGATCTTCTGTCTATAGAGTCTTTAAGCACCCTGGAGTAACTGAGTCGCTTTTCTTGTTACAGGAAGCTCTGATCATGGCCAGCATGGACCACCCACACCTGGTTAGACTCCTGGGTGTCTGCCTGAGCCCCACCATCCAGCTGGTCACTCAGCTGATGCCCCACGGCTGCCTGCTGGATTATGTTCATGAGCACAAGGACAACATTGGCTCCCAGCTTCTGCTGAACTGGTGTGTCCAAATCGCTAAGGTATGTGGCTCCTGCTCTGCTTTTTGTGCCATTTTCATCACTGACTGGAAAACAGGGCATACAACACCAATATATATGCAGCTAAACCACCCCAAATCAAAGCAACAAAAGGGTTTGGTTGTTTTGGGGAGGTTGTGTTTTATGAGGAGGTGTTTTTTTTAGGCACATTTGTGCTTCTGGTGGAAAGCTTTGCTATTTCTTGAGATCCTCTTTGGCTGCTTTACAAGGTTGTGGATTGCTTGTTAATATGAAAAGCAAAGTGTTTTTCTTGACTGTCTTTCCAGCTCAGTGCTAATGGGGGGTGGGGGGTGAGGGGGGGTGTCTTTCAGGGGGAGGAAAAGAAAAAAGCAGGCCCTGTCTGGCATGTGGGGTTAATCACCAAGTGAGTTCTCAGCCTCTTGTACTGCTCATTGTTCATAGCTACTGATTGAAGCTGATTGTGGTTTTCAGCCTTCCTGAGTGTGCATTGCCAGTTTAATTCCTGATGTGCCATCAATTGTCAGCCCCCACACTGCCAAGAGGAGAAGCACTCACTTGTGTCACTCCTTTGGGAAGCGCTGTGGTTCTGCTGTGGTGAAGACCTGTCACAACAGCTGAGGCTGGAGGGTAACATTGCTCCTCTCTGCAGGATGGGGAATTGCAGGGGCTGGATCCTGCTTTGCTTGCTGTGGCAGAATGCTCTCTGCCTTCCTCCGGGCTTTTAGGAGCAAGAGCTCTGTTAGCTGTTACCACTGAGACACAGGCTGCACTTCAGCTGGGGTGGAAGAGTGTGGGTCATTGCCATGGATTGAGCTGAAGCTGCTGCTGTTACCCACACCAGCCTGCCTCATGCCAGCTTCAGAAATGGAAGTGCTGACTGGAGCAGAGTATTAGGGAACTTGAAGTTCAGATTGCAGCATGGGAGGCTTCCTGTGCCAGTTGCTGCTCCTGGGTTCCAGGTGCTGGCTCTTTTCTGCAGGCATGGTGGTCAGATGGGTGGGAGTCAGGTAGCTCTGGGTTTGATTTTCTGCTTTATGCTGTTTCCCCCTCCCCTGTATTTCACTGCACTGCTTCTGCAAATAGGCTGAACTGAAGTAATCATGCATTGTATCATTAGATTAATTAGATCATTAGCTAAGGTAGCTAGCTGTGCATTGTGATTAGGATATCTTATGTTATATTAAACTCTTATCTCTTTATTTCATCCCTGGATTTGGTGTGTTACACTTCCCCTCACTCTTGTGTGTGGGAGCAGGGAGCTTATCCCTTGCACTAAACCATCACACTCAGCTTTCTCCTTCCTGCTGCCCATCAGCGTTCCCAGAGGCAATGCTGTTGCTCCCAGCCCTGTGCTCTCTAACACAGAGAGGTTTCAGTCCCTGGCAGCTCTTGCAGAGGTTATACTTCTGTGCAAGGTGGAAGACATGAAATAGGCTTCCTAAAGCTGAGGGATTTGGGGGTTGGGTTGGGCTGAAGTGCTCCGTGCTTCTTTACTGCATTCATCAAGCATCCTTTTCTGAGCAGGCTCCTAGCCAGGCCAAATGGGCTTTGAAGTCAGTGGAGCTTCACACAGTGGTTCTGCCTGGAGGGCTGGGCTGCAGGGCTTTGCCATGGTAGCTGGCTGAGCTACTTTTTCTTTACATCTGTTTCCTAAAAACATAAAAAGAAAGAAAAAAAAAGTTCCATGAAACTCTTCCATTGTCTCTTTATCTCACCCCTGAGGTTTGTCTGTCACTCTTCCTCTCACTTTTGTGCTGGGGGAGCAGGCAGCTTAGCCCTTGTGCTAAACCCTTACAGTCATATATCACAGTCTCACAGTATCACTAAGGTTGGAAGAGACCTCGAGGATCATCGAGTCCAACCTGTCACCACAGACCTCCAGACTAGACCATGGCACCAAGTGCCACATCCAATCCCCTCTTGATCACATCCAGGGATGGGGACTCCACCACCTCCCTGGGCAGCACATCCCAATGGCCAACGACTCTCTCTGGGAAGAACTTTCTCCTCACCTCCAGCCTAAACCTCCCCTGGTGCAGCTTGAGACTGTGTCCTCTTGTTCTGGTGCTGGGTGCCTGGGAGAAGAGACCAACCCCTCCCTGGCCACAACCACCTTTCAGGTAGTTGTAGAGAGCAATGAGGTCACCCCTGAGCCTCCTCTTCTCCAGGCTAAGCAACCCCAGCTCCCTCAGCCTCTCCTCACAGGGCTGTGCTCAAGGCCTCTCCCCAGCCTTGTTGCCCTTCTCTGGACACCTTCAAGTCTCTCAATGTCCTTCTCAAACTGAGGGGCCCAGAACTGGACACAGGACTCAAGGTGTGGCCTAACCAATGCAGAGTCCAGGGGCACAATGACCTCCCTGCTCCTGCTGGCCACACTATTCCTAATGCAGGCCAGGATGGCATTGGTCTTCTTGGCCCCCTGGGCACACTGCTGGCTCATGTTTAGGCAGATGTCAATCAGCACCCCCAATATGAATACAGAATACAGAATTTACCAGGCTGGAAGAGACCTTTGAGATCCTGCAGTCCAACCTATCACCCAACACCATCCAACCAACTAAACCTTGGCACCAAGTGCCTCATCCAGTCTGTCGTATGCAGCCCTAATGTGACCCTTGCACAAAGCTTTCCCTAGGTCTTAGCTATGTTGAGGCACTGGGTGTTGTACTAAGAGCAAGTGGGTTGCAAAGAGTAACCAGAGAGCACAGAGGGTCACAATTTCAGCCATTTTAGACACCTTTTTTCTGCAACCAGCATTTTGTGCAGTGGTGTTCCTACAAGTGAGAGTCTGCAACCCACTTTTCATTTAGAGTTCATTTTTCCCCCCTGTGCTGTAGTGGTGAAGCAGCCAGAGTTGCACAGAGCCCTACTGGAACACACTGCTGGGGATTGCCTGCAGGGAGGGATTTGCAAAGGATTCTTTAGGGCTGTTATGTGGCCAGGGAAGGTGGGGGAGAAAACACAGATCCCTGTTTGAGTCCTTTCTCTCGACACAACCTCCTTCCCATCTGTTCCCCACTCCCTTGATTGACAGTGGCTGTTAATATTTATTACCAAACATTTACACAGTGGCATAGGTGAGAAGAGAATCTGCTTTCCTCTCGCTCTGTGCAGGCAGGTGGCCATTGACTCATCCTCTGCTCGCTCTGCTGTGGACTTCGTGGGCAGCTGATTCAGTGAAGCAAGTAGCTTACAGCTGACAGACCTGGGGAAGGCAGCTCCTGGTGATTCTCAGCACAGTGGAACTGGTTTTAACAGGCTCTGCAGTGTGCCCAGGCAGCCAGGAGGGCCAATGGCATCCTGGCCTGCAGCAGGAACAGTGTGGCCAGCAGGAGCAGGGAGGTCATTGTGCCCCTGTACACTGCACTGGTTAGGCCACACCTTGAGTCCTGTGTCCAGCTCTGGGCCCCTCAGTTTAGGAAGGACATTGAGAGACTTGAAGGTGTCCAGAGAAGGGCAACAAAGTTGGTGAGGGGCTTGGAACACAGCCCTGTGAGGAGAGACTGAGGGAGCTGGGGTTGCTTAGCCTGGAGGAGACTCAGGGGTGACCTTCTTGCTCTCTACAACTACCTGAAGGGTGGTTGTAGACAGGTGGATGTTGGTCTCTTCTCCCAGGCAACCAGCACCAGAACAAGAGGACACAGTCTCAAGCTGTGCCAGGGGAAGTTTAGTCTTGAGGTGAGGAGAAAGTTCTTCACTGAGAGAGTCGTTGGCCATCGGAATGTGCTGCCCAGGGAGGTGGTGGAGTCCCCATCCCTGGAGGTGTTCAAGGGGAGACTGAATGTGGCACTTGGTGCCATAGTCTAGTCATGAGGTCTGTTGGGACAGGTTGGACTTGATGACCCTTGGGTTCTCTTCCAACCTCGGTTATACTGTGAGACTGTGAATGTGCTGCCCAGGGAGGTGGTGGAGTCCCCATCCCTGGAGGTGTTCAAGAGGGGATTGGATGTGGCACTTGGTGCCATGGTCTAGTCATGGGGTCTGTGGTGACAGGTTGGACTTGATGATCTTTGAGGTCTCTTCCAACCTTGGTGATACTGTCATACTGTGATCCTGTGATACTGTAACTGGCTGATCCTCGGGGTCCCTTCCAACCCTGACAGTTCTGTGAGTGGTTGCCCCCAGGCACAAGCAGTCGCTCCCAGAAGCGGGGCTGGTGCTGCAGCAGCGTTCCTCCCCACTGCACTTCCCCCATCTGCCATCCTGCAGGCCTTTGTTTGTGGAAGGCAGTGCTTCAGAGTTCACTTGCTCTGCCAGGCTCTGCATTTCCATATGTCTCCACTTCTGCACAAACTGCTTCGGCGCTGTGCCTGGCTGCCAGCCCTGCATATGGCTCCAGCGATCATTTCTGGAGGCTGACAATAGGGTAGTTATTAAGTATAATCTACTGCCAGTTGGGAAAAAAAACACCCTAAAAATAAAGCTTGGAGGCTTTTATTTTGCTTATCCAGATGGTGTTGAATTTCCTCTGCCCCTTTCACCGAGGTAGGGTAGTTGTGTCCTCTTTCCAGGAGCTTTACTATCATAGTATCACAGTATCAGGCAGGGTTGGAAGGGACCACGAGGATCATCCAGCTCCAACCCCCCTGCCATGGGCAGGGACACCCCACACTAGATCAGCCTGGCCAGAGCCTCATCCAGCCTGGGCTTAAACACCTCCATGGATGAGGCCTCAGCCACCTCCCTGGATAACCCATTCCAGGGCTTCACCACTCTCATGAGGAAGAACTTCCTCCTCACCTCCAGCCTGAATCTCCCCACCTCCAGCTTCATTCCATTCCCCCTAGTCCTATCACTCCCTGAGAGCCTGAGAAGTCCCTCCCCAGCCTTCTTGTAGCCCCCTTCAGATCCTGGAAGGCCACAATGAGGTCACCTGGGAGCCTTCTCTTCTCCAGACTTTAGCCTCTCATTTTATGGATGGATGTTATAAAAGCAGAGTAGCCCCCAAGCATCCTGCATAAAATGTGGTTGTTAGACAGCAGCTGTGTCTGACAGGGTCCTTCCCTCCTGCTTTGCATACACAGGAGGCATCTCCTGCTGTCTGATTTCTGTGAGGATTGGTTCTTCACTGAGAGAGTTGTTAGCCATTGGAATGTGCTGCCCAGGGAGGTGGTGGAGTCCCCATCCCTGGAGGGGTTCAAGAGGGGATTGGATGTGGCACTTGGTGCCATGGTTTAGTAGTCATGAGGTGTTGGGTGACAGGTTGGACTTGGATGATCTTTGAGGTCCCTTCCAACCTTGGTGATTCGGTGATTCTGGGAATGGAATGGAATGGAATAGAATGGAATGGAATAGAATAGAATAGAATAGAATAGAATAGAATAGAATAGAATAGAATAGAATAGAATAGAATAGAATAGAATAGAATAGAATAGCATGGAATAGAATAGCATGGAATAGAATAGACTGGAATAGAATAGACTGGAATGGAATGGAATGGAATGGAATGGAATGGAATGGAATAGAATTAACTAGGTTGGAAGAGACCTTCAAGATCATCGAGTCCAGCCTATCATCCAGCACCATCTAATCAACTAAGCCATGGCACCAAGCACCCCATCCAGGCTCTTAGGAATGTCAGACTCACAGAATGTGTATCCCTTGTCCCTGGCCAGGGCAGGGGGGGTTGGAACTATTCTATTCTATCCTTGAGGTCCTTTCCAACCCTGACAATTCTATGCTTCTATGATGTGTAACCCCTCAGAATGCTGCTGAGGTGAAGCAGGGGTGGATTAGAACAGTGGAATATCATGGAAGGAAAATCAAGTACTTGAGGGGATTACTTGCTGTACCTTTTCAATGTGAGAGCAGTCTCAAATTACCTCAGCTGAAGCCCTGCACAGCATTGGTGATCTGGGTGGGCAGGAAAGCAATGTTTGAAAACACTCCAGGAAAGGAAAGCAGAAAGGAGCCTGGGCAAGGAATTTGAATGAACCAGGTGCAGACTGCAAGTCTTTTTGTTCTGGCACACTTGCAGTCATGCCTCTCTCTAAGGATTCCCTGCCAGCAGAGCAGATCTGCAGCTGGGAGTCTCCAGGAGCCATGAAGCCAAAGGCACTTGCAAAGCCACCCTGTTTTCTCTCCTTTTTGAGTTCAGAAGTCTGCAGTGCCCTTCTGCAGCTCTCCTGGCACCCCCTGAAGCCTCTTTCCATTCCAGGCTTTTTAGACAGGTGCATTTTATTACTGTCCAAGGCAGTGCTTCTCAGCTGGATGTGAATTCACAGGCTGTGTGAACTTCAAAGGACTTCAGCCAGACTTAGGCTGAGAGCTGGGCAGGGAGAAATGGAATGGAATTCAACAAGGGCAAGGGGAGAGTCTTGCACCTGGGAAAGAACAACCCCAGGGAGCAGGAGAGGTTGGGGACTGAGCTGCTGGGGAGCAGGGAAGGGGAAAGGGACCTGGGGGTCCTGGTGGATGGGAAGTTGACCATTGTCAAATGGTCACAACCACGAGCCAGCAATGTGCTGTGGTGGCCAAGAAGGCCAATGGCATCCCTGGGTGGATTAGAAGGGCTGTGGTTAGTAGGTCAAGAGAGGTTCTCCCCCACCTCTACTCTGCCCTGCTGAGGCCACATCTGGAATCTTGTCTCCAGTTCTGGGTCCCTCAGCTCAGGAAGGATCTTAGGGAACTGCTTGAGAGAGTCCAGCACAGAGCCACAAAGATGCTGAAGGCAGTGGAAGATCTTCCTCATGAGGAGAGCCTGAGGGAGCTGAGGGCTCTGGAGCTTGGAGAGGAGGACCCTGAGAGGTGACCTCAGTGCTGTTGCTAAAGCTGTGCAGGGTGAGCCAGGCTCTGCTGGGGGATGCCCAATGCCAGCACCAGGGGCAGTGGGGGAAGCTGAGGCAGAGGAAGTGCCATGGAAAGAGGAGGAAGAATTTTTTTTCCCTGTGAGGGTGACAGAGCCCTGGGGCAGGCTGCCCAGGGGGGTTGTGGAGTCTCCCTCTGTGGAGATATTCAAACCCCACCTGGATGTGTTGCTGTGTGACCTGCTCTAGGTGATGCTGCTCTGGCAGGGGGGTTGGACTGGCTGAGCTTTGGAGGTCCCTTCCAGCCCTGACATTCTGTGGTTCTGTAATTCTGTGACCTGTGTTGATTTATGCAACTTGGAAGCTGATGCAGGAGCTGGTGCAGTGCTCACCTCACAATGGATTTTGGAGTGCACTTCTCACGCAGGGAGTGAGGGAAGCTCTGAGCAGGCAGCACCAAAGGCAGGTGAGCTCCCCTTGGCTGCACTGTGGGGTGAGGAGCCTGTCTCCACCATCAAGACTTGATGATTTAGGAGTGACTTGTTAGAGGCAGCTTTGGTTATTCTGCTGCAGATGGGATGAGAGAGAAGCTGTCTGAAGTGGGGAGGAGTGAGGCCTGGCTGGACAGGGTGGGAAGAGGTGGAGGATGGTGGCTGTGGTTCAAGGTCTTTCTTTTTCATTAAAGAAGCCTACCTTAGAGCTCAGAGACTCTGCCATGATGGGGTGAACAAAGGAGCTTAATGACACTCATCTATCAGCTGTCCACATTTTCAGCTTTGAGATGTTTCTATTCCCAGAGCCCCTTGCCATGACAAGGCTAATTGTGTAATTATAATGCTATGTCCCTCCTGATGTGCTCACACTGGCAAGGCCCAGGGCTGAGGGCTGTGATAATTATCACTGCAAGCAAGTCCATTAGCATCCTGCAGTTTGCTGCCAAGAGCCACTTGCTGCCTTCCCTGTCTTGGAGCAGCCAATCCCAGGATGAGGTTCTGGGACAGGGGAAAAACCCCTGTGTGGAGAGACTGTTTGCAAGGGCCTGTGGTGACAGGACCAGGAGCAATGGCTTCAAACTACAGCAGAGCAGATTTAGATTGGATGTGAGGAAGAAGTTGTGCACCATGAGGGTGGTGGAACACTGGAACTGGTTGCCCAGGGAGGTGGTTGAGGCTCCATCCCTGGAGATGTTCAAGGTGAGGCTCAACGATGCTGTGGGCAACCTGATCTAGTTGGGGATGTCCCTGCTGACTGTGGGGAGATCAGACTGGATGGTCTTTGGAGGTCCCTTCTGGCCTGGACCCTCTAACCCTGGTCCTTCTAACTCATGATATGGCTTATCTGTTCTTGCCAGTATCCACCATGGACCTGTAGAATCACAGAATTGTCAGGGTGGAAGGGACCTCAAGGATCAGTCAGTTCCAACCCTCCTGCCATGGCCAGGGACACCTCACACTAGATCAGCCTGGCCTTCAAAACCTCCAGGCATGAGGCTTCCACCACCTCCCTGGGCAACCTCTTCCAGTCTCTCACCACCCTCATGGGGAAGAACTTCTTCCTAACACCCTATCTCAATCTCCCCACTTCTACTTTTGCTCCATTCCCCCCAGTCCTATCACTCCCTGACACCCTCAAAAGTCCCTGCTCAGATCGCTCTGGGCGCATGCTGGTATGCTGAGACACAGGATCTGTGCCTGCTGACTCTCTCCTTGGCTGGGAGTTGCTATGGCTGGAAGTAATTCTTCAAATAAATAAGGGAATTGGATCCCATTAAAAAACAGTGGCACCATTTGTGTGCTTGGTGGGAGTCCTTGTTGGGCACAGTGTTTCATTTCACCTTCTCCTGCATGGTCGTGTAGCTCTGTGTGGAGTGTGTTGTTTTCCACCAGGATTGAACTGAGTTAGTAACTTCTTTATCTCTTCTGCCAAGCCCAGCTCTGCACAAAAGAAATGTCCTGTAAAAAGCATTGGCATTCAGGAGCACACAGTTAAAGCTCACCAACTTAAATGTTGAACAAGGTTGGTTTGTTTTCCCCTTTCCTTCATCTCAGACTGAATGGCCCAGCCGGCATGGGTTTAGGAAGGGCAGGTGCTGCCTGACCAACCTGATCTCCTTCCATGCCCAGGTGACTGCCTGGTGGATGTGGGGCAGGCTGTGGATGTGGTCTGCCTGGACCTCAGCAAGGCCTTTGACACTGTCCCCACAGCAAACTCCTGGCCAAGCTGTCAGCCCCTGGCTTGGCCAGCAGCTCTCTGAGCTGGGTTAGGAACTGGCTGGAGGCTGAGCCCAGAGAGTGGTGGTGAATGGTGCCACAGCCAGCTGGTGCCAGTTACTAGTGGTGTGCCCCAGGGATCAGTGCTGGGCCCCATGCTCTTTAACATCTTTATTGATGATCTGGATGAGGGCATTGAGTCCATCATCAGTAAATTTGCAGATGACACCAAGCTGGGGGCAGGAGTTGATCTCCTGGAGGGTGGAGAGGCTCTGCAGAGGGACCTGGACAGGCTGGACAGATGGGCAGAGTCCAAGGGCAAGAGATTGAACACATCCAAGTGCCAGGTGCTGCACATTGGCCACAGCAACCCCAGGCAGAGCTATAGGCTGGGGTCAGAGTGGCTGAGAGCAGCCAGGCAGAGAGGGACCTGGGGGTGCTGGTTGATGGTAGGCTGAACATGAGCCTGCGGTGTGCCCAGGCAGCCAAGAGGGCCAATGGCATCCTGGCCTGCATCAGGAACAGTGTGGCCAGCAGGAGCAGGGAGGTCATTCTGCCCCTGTACACTGCACTGGTTAGGCCACACCTTGAGTCCTGTGTCCAGTTCTGGGCCCCTCAGTTTAGGAAGGGGTGAGGGGTTTGGAACACAGCCCTGTGAGGAGAGGCTGAGGGAGCTGGGGTTGCTTAGCCTGGAGAAGAGGAGGCCTCAGAACCACAGGAACAAAAATCTAAGCTTGGTCCATGTGAAAATGGCAGACATCTCTCTCTTGCAGCTTTGTGCTCTGACCTCTGATTCTCTAAGGCTCTTCTGGCAGCTGTAATAACTCCTCTGTGATAGCCTTTGAGTTGTTTATGGTCTTTAGTGGTGCATGTGTATGTATGTGGTGGTTAGCTCCAGAGCTGGGTGGAATGACTCACTCTTTGAAGGTGACTCTCTCTCAACTGACTGTGCTGCCTGGAAGACAAGTGTGGGCTAACCTTGGAGCTCTCTGACAGCTTAATTTACAGAGGGATAAATGTTAAGGGTGCAGGTGATGACAAGGACACAGAGGCAATCTGGGACAAAGCAGGTAAGGGCTAAGTTAAGGTTGGAATTGCAAACACAAGTGTGGTTGGGTTTGTTTTCTGCACAGTGTGCAGGGTCCTGTGAGTGAGGATGTTTGCAGCTTGCCAGTGACCTGGAGAGGTTCATTGTGGGTAGTAATGATTCTTTCTCCAATCTTAATCTGGCTCCTTCTGGATTATCACAGAATCAGCCAGGTTGGGAAAGACCTCCAAGATCACCAAGTCCAACCTATCACCCAACACCATCCAATCAACTCACCCATGGCACTGAGTGCCTCATCCAGGCTGGTTTTAAACACCTCCAGGGGTGGTGATTCCACCACCTCCCTGGGCAGCACATCCCAATGGCCAATCTCTCTTGCTGGGAAGAATTTCTCCCTCACACCCAGCCCCTGTACACTGCACTGGTTAGGCCACACCTTGAGTCCTGTGTCCAGTTCTGGGCCCCTCAGTTTGGGAAGGAGGTTGACTTGGCTGGAAGGTGTCCAGAGAAGGGCAACAAAGCAGGGAAGGGGTCTGGAGCACAGCCCTGTGAGGAGAGGCTGAGGGAGCTGGGGTTGCTTAGCCTGGAGAAGAGGAGGCTCAGGGGAGACCTCATTGCTCTCTACAACTACCTGAAGGGAGGCTGTAGCCAGGTGGATGTTGGTATCTTCTCCCAGGCAAGCAGCACCAGAACAAGAGGACACAGTCTCAGGCTGTGCCAGGGGAGGTTTAGGCTGGAGGTTAGGAAGAAGTTCTACACAGAGAGAGTGATTGCCCATGGGAATGTGCTGCCCAGGGAGGTGGTGGAGTCACCATCACTGGAGGTGTTCAGGAGGAGACTTGATAGGGTGCTTGGTGCCATGGGTTAGTTGATTAGGTGGTGTTGGATGATAGGCTGGACACGATGATCTTGAAGGTCTCTTCCAACCTGGTCTATTCTATTCTATTCCATTCCATTCCATTCCATTCCATTCCATTCCATTCCATTCCATTCCTTTCCATTCCATTCCATTCCATTCCATTCTACTCTACTTTACTCTACTCTACTCTACTCTACTCTACTCTACTCTACTCTACTCTACTCTACTCTACTCTACTCTATTCTATTCTATTCTATTCTATTCTACTCTACTCTATTCTATTCTATTCTATCAAGCACCCTGAGCAGCACTGGCAGGGGGGTGGCAAACACGAGATTTTTCCCTGGCAATCCCCAACATACAGGCTTGGGAAAGCATGACTGAAAAGCACTCCTAAATCAAATCCAAGATATTACAGGAGCACCTAGTAGGGGCTGTCATGATTTCCATTATGAGCCCATATTTTTCAGGTTTATGACTCCACCATAAAAATTTTTTTGCTCAGGATTGTGACTTGGCATAAAATGTCTCAGCCCAAAGCATTTTTTGGTTATTATTATTCTCCAAGAAATATGTCTGTTTGGCTATTTTGAAGTTGCTGGAGTTCAGAAACAAAAGCTGGGTTTCTGTCCATATAGACCCATGCATGAAAATGCATTTTCCCCAGGGAGTGCCTTTCTTTCAGCTGTGTGTTTTATAGCATAGCTTATCCTGCTTGGAGAGCTACAAAAATGGAAGGCCAAGGCATTGGTGTTTAAAGCTACGAGTCCCCCACATATCCCAGGCACTGCTAGAGGCTGGGCAGGGACTGGCATAGAGCAGCCCTAAAGAAAAGGCCTTGGGGGTGCTGGGGGAGGAGAAGCTCAACAGCAGCCAGCAGGGAGCACTTGCAGCCCAGAGAGCCAAGCAGAGCCTGGGCTGCAGCAAGGGAAGTGTGGCCAGCAGGGCCAGGGATGGATTCTGCCCCTCTGCTCCACTCTGCTGAGACCCCACCTGCAGCACTGTGTCCAGGTCTGGATCCTCTATTCCAGGAAGGATCTGGAGGTGCTGGAAGGTGTCCAGAGAAGGGCCACGACGATGAGCAGAGGGCTGGAGCTGCTCTGCTGTGGAGACAGACTGAGGGAGTTGGGGTTGTTCAGTCTGGAGAGGAGAAAGCTCTGAGGAGACCTTCTTGTGGCCTTCAAGTATCTGAAGGGATCTACAAGAAAGCTGGGGAGGGACTTTTGAGGGTGTCAGGGAGTGATAGGACTGGGGGGAATGGAGCAGAACTAGAAATGGGTAGATTGAGATTGGATGTTAGGAAGAAGTTCTTCCCCATGAGGGTGGTGAGAGACTGGCAGAGGCTGCCCAGGGAGGTGGTGGAAGCCTCATCCCTGGAGGTTTTTCAGGCCAGGCTGGATGTGGCTGTGAGCAAGCTGCTGTAGTGTGAGGTGTCCCTGCCCATGGCAGGTGGGGGGCTGGAACTGGATGATCCTTGAGGTCCCTTCCAACCCTGATGCTTGCAGAGTACCACAGTATGCATGTGCCCCACAAAAACCTGCACATAAACCCACCTGAGTGTCTTCAGGAAATGCTGCAAGGCCACTTTGCAGAGGGTTCTGGGGGAAGGGGGGAGGTGTCTAAAGGATGTGCCCCTAGCTCAGTGTTCTCAGCCAGACCTCAAAGCTCTCCTGTGCAATCCAGTGCTCAGCACTAACCCAGCAGCCTTTTGCACGAGGAAAAAGATCTGTTCTGCTAGAGGGGAAGGCAGATGCTCGGCAGAAGCTCTTCCAGATGAAAGCTGTGGTCATGAGATCAAACCTAACAGATGTCTGTTAGCAGAAGAGCTGCTGACCATGTCTCAAATCCAAATGTATCTTAAAAACCCCCAAACTATCCACTCCCACTGCTGCTCTCTCCAGGTGGGAGTCAGCAGCAGCAGCATTCTGAAGTCTATTGTCTCCTTGTCCTAGCATGGATATGGGGCCCCTGAAAAAAGTACCAAACTGGCTGTCACTCCATATCACACAGAATCATGGAATCACAGAATCAACCAGGTTGGAAAAGACCTCAGAGATCATCAAGTCCAACCTGATGCCTAACACCTCCTGACAACTAAACCATGGCTCCAAGTGCCACATCCAAGCCTTTTTCAACACCTCCAGGGATGGTGACTCCACCACCTCCCTGGGCAACACATCCCAATGGCCAATTACTCTTTCTGGGAAGAACTTTCTCCTCACCTCCAGCCTAAACTTCCCCTGGTGCAGCTTGAGACTGTGTCTTCTTGTTCTGTGCTGGTTGGCTGGGAGAAGAGACTAACCCCCACCTGGCTACAACCTCCCTTCAGGGAGTTGTAGAGAGCAAGAATGAATGCACTGCCTGGGGAGAGCTGCAGGAATGCACTGCCTGGGGAGAGCTGCAGGAATGCACTGCCTGGGGAGAGCTGCAGGAATGCACTGCCTGGGGAGAGCTGCAGGAATGCACTGCCTGGGGAGAGCTGCAGGAATGCACTGCCTGGGCAGAGCTGCAGGAATGCACTGCCTGGGCAGAGTTGCAGGAAAGCACTGCCTGGGGAGAGCTGCAGGAATGCACTGCCTGGGGAGAGCTGCAGGAATGCACTGCCTGGGCAGAGCTGCAGGAATGCACTGCCTGGGCAGAGCTGCAGGAATGCACTGCCTGGGCAGAGCTGCAGGAATGCACTGCCTGGGGAGAGCTGCAGGAATGCACTGCCTGGGCAGAGCTGCAGGAATGCACTGCCTGGGGAGAGCTGCAGGAAAGCACTGCCTGGGCAGAGCTGCAGGAAAGCACTGCCTGGGGAGAGCTGCAGGAATGCACTGCCTGGGGAGAACTGCAAGAATGCACTGCCTGGGGAGAGCTGCAGGAATGCACTGCCTGGGGAGAGCTGCAGGAATGCACTGCCTGGGCAGAGCTGCAGGAATGCACTGCCTGGGGAGAGCTGCAGGAATGCACTGCCTGGGGAGAGCTGCAGGAATGCACTGCCTGGGGAGAGCTGCAGGAATGCACTGCCTGGGCAGAGCTGCAGGAATGCACTGCCTGGGCAGAGCTGCAAGAATGCACTGCCTGGGGAGAGCTGCAGGAATGCACTGCCTGGGGAGAGCTGCAGGAATGCACTGCCTGGGGAGAGCTGCAGGAATGCACTGCCTGGGGAGAGCTGCAGGAATGCACTGCCTGGGCAGAGCTGCAGGAATGCACTGCCTGGGCAGAGCTGCAGGAATGCACTGCCTGGGGAGAGCTGCAGGAATGCACTACCTGGGCAGAGCTGCAGGAATGCACTGCCTGGGGAGAGCTGCAGGAATGCACTGCCTGGGCAGAGCTGCAGGAATGCACTGCCTGGGCAGAGCTGCAAGAATGCACTGCCTGGGGAGAGCTGCAGGAATGCACTGCCTGGGCAGAGCTGCAGGAATGCACTGCCTGGGCAGAGCTGCAGGAATGCACTGCCTGGGGAGAGCTGCAGGAATGCACTACCTGGGCAGAGCTGCAGGAATGCACTGCCTGGGGAGAGCTGCAGGAATGCACTGCCTGGGCAGAGCTGCAGGAATGCACTGCCTGGGCAGAGCTGCAAGAATGCACTGCCTGGGGAGAGCTGCAGGAATGCACTGCCTGGGGAGAGCTGCAGGAATGCACTGCCTGGGGAGAGCTGCAGGAATGCACTGCCTGGGGAGAGCTGCAGGAATGCACTGCCTGGGGAGAGCTGCAGGAATGCACTGCCTGGGCAGAGCTGCAGGAATGCACTGCCTGGGCAGAGCTGCAGGAATGCACTGCCTGGGCAGAGCTGCAGGAAAGCACTGCCTGGGGAGAGCTGCAGGAATGCACTGCCTGGGGAGAGCTGCAGGAATGCACTGCTTGGGGAGAGCTGCAGGAATGCACTGCCTGGGGAGAGCTGCAGGAAAGCACTGCCTGGGGAGAGCTGCAGGAAAGCACTGCCTGGGGAGAGCTGCAGGAATGCACTGCCTGGGGAGAGTTGCAGGAAAGCACTGCCTGGGGAGAGCTGCAGGAATGCACTGCCTGGGGAGAGCTGCAGGAAAGCACTGCCTGGGGATAGCTGCAGGAATGCACTGCCTGGGGATGCTGTGGAATCTCTGTGTGATGCAGAACCCCAGGGTGAGTCTGCTTAATGCAGTGTGAGAGGGGAGGGGGCAGTTCCAGGTGGCTGCTGGCACTGTTTCAGGTGCCAGGGCAGCCCTCAGGCTGGCAGGGTCATGGGCCAGCCAGAAGTCATTAGTCACTGCCCTCCCCCTCTCCTGCAGCCCATCTGTTTCTGTCTAGCCTGGTTGTGCAAATTAGCTCTCAGCATGCAGCAAGTCTCGCTGCACTTTGGGTTTCTCCCTTTATCCTGTGGCCTTCCTGCTTCTGTATGCTTTGCCCTTGCCTGTGGGCCAGAGGAAAATCTTCACTGCTTCTATTTTTATTTGCTGCCTGTCCAGGTTAACAAACAGAAGGGATCCTGATCCACAGGGTGCATGACTGAAAGTCCTGCAGCAGACCAATGTCTTCTGATTAGAGAAGAAATAGGATTAGGTTATGTACCTGAGAGAAATGTGGCCAGCAGGGCCAGGGAGGGGATTCTCCCCCTCTGCTCCACTCTGCTGAGACCCCACCTGCAGCACTGTGTCCAGTTCTGGAGCCTCTATTCCAGGAAGGATCTGGAGGTGCTGGAAGGTGTCCAGAGAAGGGCCATGAGGATGAGCAGAGGGCTGGAGCTGCTCTGCTCTTGAGACAGGCTGAGAGAGTTGGGGTTGTTCAGTCTGGAGAGGAGAAGGCTCTGAGGAGACCTTCTTGTGGCCTTCCAGTATCTGCAGGGGGCTACAAGAAAGCTGGGGAGGGACTTTTGAGGGTGTCAGGGAGTGATAGGACTGGGGGGAATGGAGCAAAACTAGAAATGGGTAGATTGAGATTGGATGTTAGGAAGAAGTTCTTCCCCATGAGGGTGGTGAGAGACTGGCAGAGGTTGCCCAGGGAGGTGGTGGAAGCCTCATGCCTGGAGGTTTTTCAGGCCAGGCTGGATGTGGCTGTGAGCCACCTGCTGTAGTGTGAGGTGTCCCTGGCCCTGGCAGGGAGGTTGGAACTAGATGGTCCTTGAGGTCCCTTCCAGCCCTTACAATTCTGTGATCTTGTGATTCTGTGTGGAGAAAGTATTGAAACATAAGTGACCAGTGGAGAAAGAACTAAAACATAAGCAACTAGAAGGGGACTTGAAATGTCAGGAAGTACCTGAATTCCTGTGGGTTTGGGAGTGAAGATGGTTTGAGAGGCAGGAGTCACTAGAGAAGGAGTTTGACTGTGAGCAGACTGGAACAACCAAGTGCAATTCTGTGAGCACTGGGTGCCAGTGACTTTCACAGAATCACAGAGCCATTCAGGTTGGAAAAGACCCTCAGGATCTCCAAGTCCAACCCAGATCCCTACTCTACAAGAATCACCCCTGAACCACAGCCCCAAGCACCACAGCCAAACCACCCTGAAACACACCCAGCCTTGGGGACTCCACCACCTCCCTGGGCAGCACATTCCAAGCCCTGACCACTCTTGGTGGGAAAAAATTCCTCCTCCTGTCCAGTCTGAAGCTGCCCTGCTGCAGCTTGAGGCTCTTCCCTCTTCTTCTATGGCTAATCACCTGTGAGAAGAGACCAGCACCAAGCTCTCCACAGCCTCCTTTCAGGGAGCTGTAGAGAGCCAGGAGGTCTCCCCTCAGCCTCCTCTGCTTCACACTAACCATCCCCAGCTCCTTCAGTTGCTCTCCATCAGATTTCTTCTCCAGGCCCTTCCCAGCTTCCTTGCCCTCCTCTGCCCTGGCTCCAGCACCTCCACATCTCTCTTGTCTTGAGGTGCCCAAATCTGGACACAGCACTCGAGGTGTGTGCAGTTGGCTTTCCATAGGGTCAGAAATGCTGTTTATATGCAGAAGGCAAAGAGAGCATTTGGTGTGTCTGAGCTGGAAAGAATATTGGTGATTCTTGATGCCATCTTTTGGTGATTTGGGTTTGTTCCTTTGTTTCCAGGGTGGTTTTTTTACACACTTTCAATAAACACTTGCAGTTAAGTTCAAACTCCACCTGCCCAGGTGGCTTTTGGTAGGCAGGGATTGTTGTTAGCCCTAAACAGAGCTCTGACTTTGCCTGTTCTGGCTAACAGTGAAAAGCCTCCCCTGGCAGGCAAAAGGTGAGAGCAGCTTGCAACAGGTGCAGTGGGTTGGGGGTATTGCAAAGCCCATCACAGGAGAGGAGATGAGGTGTCTGGGTCTGTTTGGCTGAGCTGAATGAAGCTTTGCATGCAGAGTGTTAGCTATAAAAATACCTAAGAGGGAAACCAGGGAGGGAGGTAAAGGACAAGACTGACATGAGAATGAATGAGTCTTAACTGGCCATGAATAAATTGAGAGTGGAGATTTGAAGAAGTTTATTATCCCCTGTGAGTGGTAAGGTGCTCCAAACTTCTAACAGCAAGCATGGAATCTAAAACTAATGAATGACTTTTAAGATGGAGCCTGATAAGGTTATGAAGCAGATTTGCACTGAAGGGCACAGCTGCTTTGCAGGAGCAGAGTCTGATGACACAGTTGCCATTAGTTCCCTGTTTCAGAGCTGAGCAACAGGGCAAGGACAAACAATGAGGCAGAGCATTCCCAGGCATTGCTGGGAGACAGCCCAGCTCTGCAGTCTGGAGCAGACCCAGATCAGGCTTTGCTTTGCACTTTGGATTGCTCCTTGGGTTTTTATCCTGCTCCTTACTTTCTCACCTTACTAATTCCTCATTCAAATTAAAGCAGGCTCCGATTCCATTTAGCTGAGCTGAATAATGAATGCATCACTCTGAGTTTTCACTGAAATCAGCAGGCCTATTCATGCAGTGATGATGCTGTCCATGGGAGTAAACAGATCAGAATCAATCTCCTGGCTGCAACCTGCTTCACCCTCAGGAAAAAAAAAAAAAAGAAGGAAAAAAAGGTTTCAGCTCAGATTTAGTTTCCCCCCTACCACCACTTGCCTTTGCCTAGAGCCTGCTACCAGTAGTTCCTGGTAGGTGTACAGTAGGTGGGAAACAAGCACAATGGAATTATGTAATGAAGAGTTTATTGCATGTAAATAGAAGTGCTCTGTCTCATGCTGGGGACTAATGACCTGCAGCATTCCTTGTGCACAGCTGGCAGGGTGAGGAGCAGCTGGGAGGGCACAGTCTTTAATTTTGGCTGCCTTTAAAACTGTTCAGAGCTCACCCACCTGGACAATATTTTATTGAGGAGAGAATACATCCCACCTTCTCTGAATCTTTTCCTATCTATAGAATCATGGAATTGTCAGGGTTGGAAGGGACCTCAAGGATCAGCCAGTTCCAACACCCTGCCATGGCCAGGGACACCTCACACTACAGCAGGTTGCTCACAGCCACAGCCAGCCTGGCTGCAAACACCTCCAGGGATGAGGCTTCCACCACCTCCCTGGGCAACCTCTGCCAGTCTCTCACCAGGGTGGTGAGGGACAACTTCTTCCTAACATCCAATCTCAATCTCTTGTAGTTTTGCTCCATTCCCCCCAGTCCTATCACTCCCTGACACCCTAAACAGTCCCTCCCCAGCTTTCTTCAGATACTGGAAGGCCACAAGAAGGTCTCCTGGGAGCCTTCTCCTCTGCAGACTGAACAACCCCAACTCTCTCAGTCTGTCTCCAGAGCAGAGCAGCTCCAGCCCTCTGCTCATCCTCGTGGCCCTTCTCTGGACACCTTCCAGCACCTCCAGATCCTTCCTGGAATGGAGGCTCCAGAGCTGGACACAGTGCTCCAGGTGGGGTCTCAGCAGAGTGGAGCAGAGGGGGAGAATCCCCTCCCTGGCCCTGTGGCTTCACTCCCCCTGAGGGCACAGCATTTTGCTCCTCAGTATAATTCTTAACCAGTGAAGAAGCTTTCTCTCAGCTTGTTTCTTACATTTTGACTGTAGCTTAAGCAAAGCCCTGAATCCATCTCTGACACAGTCACAGCCTTTTGCAGTGCTTGCTGCAGTGCCTTTGCCCCCAGCTGGCATGTTTATTGGGTGGGGACCCAGGGTTCATTTTGTTGGGATGAAACTTTTAACTCTGTGATTTAGAAGGCTGACTTTGGCTTGGAATGGTTCTTCCTGGGGGCTTCAGCCTAGGGAAGAGCAGGTTTAGATTGGATGTTAGAAACAAGTTGTTTGCCATGGAGATGGTAGTAGAACACTGGACAGGACCAGGGGCAATGGCTTCAAACTAGAGCAGAGCAGATGTGGATTGGATGTGAGGAACAAGTTCTGCACCGTGAGGGTGGTGGAACACTGGAAGAGGTTGCCCAGGGAGGTGGTTGAGGCTCCATCCCTGGAGATATTGAAGGTGAGGCTGGAGAGGGCTGTGGGCAACCTGATCTAGTTGGGGATGTCCCTGCTGACTGCAGAGGGGGTTGGACTGGCTGCCCTTTGGAGGTCCCTTCCAACCCAGACCATTCTGTGATTCTGCTCTAGACTTCCTATGTGACTTTGGACAGCAGGTTGTGTTTTTCTGCACCTCAGTTTGCTGTCCACTCAATTTGAATAGGCAGAGTTTAGAATCTTCCATCTGATCCTGCCAGTTGAGTACAGAGGGAAGATCTGCAGATAGAAGGCTACCAAGAGACGAGGGCAGTTGCAAGATGGGGATGTCCCTGCTGACTGCAGAGGGGTTTGGACTGGATGAGCTTTGGAGGTCCCTTCCCACCCAGCCCATTCTGTGATTCTGTGGAGTTAAGTGGTGGTCAGTGAGTGATTTGATGAGCCAGGCTGAGTTTGGAAGCATGCTGCAGGAAATGCTGAATGAATCAGCAATCTGAAAGGCAAGCAGGCTTTTGGCCCTTTGGCTAATGCAGTCCTAAGTGAGACCAAATTTCTCTGTTATCTGTCTCAGACAAGTGAGTCCCAGGGGCTTGCTCTGTGGAATCATGTCTCAGATGTGAGGGTTTTTTCAGTGGCTTGTGTCCAGTCCAGCTGCTGATCTGTGTTTCTGTAAAGGTCTCCAGGGTGGCTTGCATATGGTTTCACCCACTGTGGAGCTGCTCTCTCTTTGACTTCCAGTCTTCACCTTGGCTGCTGCACAAATGGCTTTAAAGAGGTGATGAAAAACAGATGGGGAAGATCCTTTTGCCTGTCAGAGTTGGCCAGTGACCAGGATTTTAGCATCTGCAGAAGGAAATAGTTTGTGCTTTCAAAGAAAACCTGCAAAAATGCACTTGGCAGGTTTCAGTGTGAGGGAAACTCAAGCAAGGCTATTTAAAATACATTCCCCTCATAGCTTTGCTTTCTTGTCTGGAAGGTAGGCTGTGGTCTGCCAAGTGTAGCATATCACAGTATCACCAAGGTTGGAAGAGGCCTCAAAGATCATCAAGTCCAACCTGTCACCACAGACCTCAGGACTAGACCATGGCACCAAGTGCCACATCCAATCCCCTCCTGAGCACCTCCAGGGATGGGGACTCCACCACCTCCCTGGCAAGCACATTCCAATGGCTAACAACTCTCTCAGTGAAGAGCTTTCTCCTCACCTCCAGCCTAAACTTCCCCTGGCACAGCTTGAGACTGTGTCCTCTTGTTCTGGTGCTGGTTGCCTGGGAGAAGAGACCAACCCCTTCCTGCCTACAACCTCCCTTCAGGTAGTTGTAGAGAGCAATGAGGTCTCCCCTGAGCCTCCTCTTCTCCAGGCTAAGCAACCCCAGCTCCCTCAGCCTCTCCTCACAGGGCTGTGCTCAAGGCCTCTCCCCAGCCTTGTTGCCCTTCTCTGGACACCTTCAAGTCTCTCAATGTCCTTCCTAAACTGAGGGGCCCAGAACTGGACACAGGACTCAAGGTGTGGCCTAACCAGTGCAGAGTACAGGGGCAGAATGACCTCCTTGCTCCTGCTGGCCACACTATTCCTAATGCAGGCCAGGATGCCATTGGCCTTCTTGGCCCCCTGGGCACACTGCTGGCTCATGTTTAGGCAGCTGTCCATCAGCACCCCCAGGTCCCTCTCTGTTTGGCAGCTCTCAGCCACTCTGCCCCCAGCCTGTAGCTCTGCTTGGGGTTGCTGTGGCTAAAGTGCAGCCCCTGGCACTTGGACTTGTTGAATGCCATCCTGTTGGCCTCTGCCCATACCAGACCCTACCTGCTTGTGACATATATACCTATTGTAAAAACAATGAAATGTAATTTCAAAAGAATATATAATTGGAGGAGCTTTCTCTTAGCATGGGGTGAGGGGTGGAACTGGAGGATCCTTGAGGTCCCTTCCAACCCTGACAGTTCTGTGATTCTGTGATGTGCTTGACTGCAGCACGAGCAAGGAGGTGCTTTTAACACAGAAATAAGCTGTTGCAGCTCTCTTTAAGCAGCAGCTGCCTTTAATGCTTGTTAATAGTACACCATCTGATAAGAAACTGATAGTTCCACTCTGTGTTTTCTCAGGATAAGGTGTCACCTTATGATTACAGGAAGAGATGTGTCAGAACACTATAAAATCATATACAATTGAGGGGAGGGAGAGAAGTAAAGAGCTGTTGCAAGCTGTTAAACATGTCTAAAGGATCACTATCAGGGTTTTACCACTGATGTATGCCAGAAGAGTGGTTGTGGTTGCATCAAACTCTCAGCTTGGGGAAACAAAGCCACCTGCATTTGTGGTCTGGGGAGGCTGAAGCCCACAGCTGCTGTGCAGACTGGTGCTGTGCAGGGCTGGCTCATTCCCAGCTCCTAGAAGGCATTTAGCACCCATGTGCCCCAGAGCACACTTAACCTCTGGTTTTGTCACAGGAGCACAGGGTCACAGGATGCCAGGGGTTGGAATGGACCCAAATGGATCATTGAGTCCAAGCCCCCTGCCAGAGCAGGACCATACAGTCTAGCTCAGGTCACAGAAGGGCCTTGAAAGTCTCCAGAGAAGGAGACTCCACAACCCCTCTGGGGAGCCTGTTCCAGTGCTCTGTGACCCTTACAGTAAAGAGTTCCCCCTTGTGTTGAGGTGGAACCTCCTGTGCTGCAGTCTTGCTCCTGTCCTTGAAGTCCTGATGGACTCATGGGAGCCCAAGTGCATTAGAATGCTTGCAGTAGACTGCAGGAGCTGTTTTGCTGTAGCTCATCTTCATATGGTCCTTATAACTTCCTACCCTGTGGGTTGTTTTTTCTGGTGCCTCCATTGGCCTTTCCCTTTTTAAAGTGCATGTGCATGCTCATTTCTGTGCTGGCAGCAAAGCATTAGGCCTCCTGGTATTTTTCTCAGCAATTTTAGATGACATTCCTGAATATGCTTCCCTGGTTCTTGATGTGCTCTGTTGCATGCTATGATGAATCCTCCTGAACTGGAAATCTGCAGAACCAGTAGCAGAAAGGTTTATTCTCTGATGATGGGCTGTAGCAAACACAGAAAATGCTTTGTCAAGTCTGAGAAGTGATAATATCTGTCTAAATAAATGTGGAATTTGGAATTGTCAGGGTTGGAAGGGACCTGAAGGATCAGCCAGTTCCAGCCCCCCTTGCCATGGCCAGGGACACCTCACACTACAGCAGGTTGCTCACAACCACATCCAGTCTGGCCTGAAAAACCTCCAGGGATGCTGTACAGAGCATAACACCATTATGAACAGAATCAGACACAGGATCACCACCTCCCTGGGCAACCTCTGCCAGTCTCTCACCACCCTCATGGGCAACAACTTCTTCCTAACAGCCAATCTCAATCTACCCTCTTGTAGCTTTGCTCCATTCCCCCCAGTCCTATCACTCCCTGACACCTTAAGATGTCCCTCCCCAGCTTTCTTGTAGCCCCCTTCAGATACTGGAAGGCCACAAGAAGGTCTCCTTGGAGCCTTCTCATCTCCAGACTGCACAACCCCAACTCTCTCAGTCTGTCTCCAGAGCAGAGCAGCTCCAGCCCTCTGCTCATCCTCGTGGCCCTTCTCTGGACACCTTCCAGCACCTCCAGATCCTTCCTGGAATAGAGGCTCCAGAACTGGACACAGAGCTGCAGGTGGGGTCTCAGCAGAGTGGAGCAGAGGGGGAGAATCCCCTCCCTGGCCCTGCTGGCATTAAGCTGTGCTGCAGTGCTAGTGTTAACTATGCCTCCTAGCCAGAGTTCTCAAGCTGCATGGACATACTTCTGTTTGCATCTCAACCATTTATTAAAACCTCATTATCTCTCTGTTCCCCACAGGAACAGTGCTTGGCAAAGTCAGAAGCACCTGAGCCAGCTACAGCACTCACAAATACTGTGAGCAGCAATGATTAGGAACACAGATATGCATTAGATGGTTGCAGCAGCCTGGGCTTTGCAGATGCAGCTGACTCAGCCCAGGCATCATTTCTGGCTGATTGTTGGTTAATGATGCCACAGAAACACACCAGCAGCAGCCAGCAGAGACTTTGTAATTGATAATCTAATCTCTCCCTGCCCTGAAGAGAGACACCTAATGAGTTGTTTAGAGCCCAACAGCAACCTGAAGTTTGTTAGGAGCAGCAGGTGGTTTGTGTTTTAGCCTCAGCAGGTCTGGGACTGACTGCTTTGTCTAAAGTTTCTGACAGTAGGTAGAGGCTCAGGAGCAGAAGACACAGCTCAGTGTTGGTGTCTTGGCACACTTTCTAGATCAGAATCCCTGGCTGATTGTGAAGGACTTTTTTGGACTTGTTAGGGAGAAAGGACAAAAAGTCAGAACCCCCCAAGCCCTTCATTTCAGGCATCAGCAGTCTCTAGAAGAGCCACACTTGCTGCTGTGCCATAGAACAAGTCTCCCAATTCTCCTTCAGGCCTGCTGCTGTGCCTGGCTACCATATTGTTAGGGGTTGGATCACATCCCCCCAAGAACTTACTTACTCAGAAGGGGCATTGAGTCCATCAGCAGTAACTTTGCAGATGACACCAAGCTGGGGGCAGGAGTTGATCTGCTGGAGGGTAGAGAGGCTCTGCAGAGGGACCTGGACAGGCTGGGCAGATGGGCAGAGGCCAAGGGCAGGAGATTGAACACATCCAAGTGCCAGGTGCTGCACATTGGCCACAGCAACCCCAGGCAGTGCTACAGGCTGGGGTCAGAGTGGCTGAGAGCAGTCAGGTGGAAAGGGACCTGGGATGCTGGTTGATGGTAGGCTGAACATGAGCCTGCAGTGTGCCCAGGCAGCCAAGAAGGCCAATGGCATCCTGGCCTGCATCAGGAACAGTGTGGCCAGCAGGAGCAGGGAGGTCATTCTGCCCCTGGACACTGCACTGGTTAGGCCACACCTTGAGTCCTGTGTCCAGTTCTGGGCCCCTCAGTTTAGGAAGGAGGTTGACTTGCTGGAAGGTGTCCAGAGAAGGGCAACAAAGCTGGGGAGGGGTCTGGAACACAGCCCTGTGAGGAGAGGCTGAGGGAGCTGGGGTTGCTTAGCCTGGAGAAGAGGAGGCTCAGGGGTGACCTTATTGCTCTCTACAACTCCCTGAAGGGAGGTTGCAGCCAGGTGGGGGTTGGTCTCTTCTCCCAGGCAGCCAGCACCAGAACAAGAGGACACAGTCTCAGGCTGTGCCAGGGGAGGTTTAGGCTGGAGGTTAGGAGGAAGTTCTACACAGAGAGAGTGATTGCCCATTGGAATGGGCTGCCTGGGGAGGTGATGGAGTCACCATCACTGGAGGTGTTCAGGAGGAGACTTGATAGGGTGCTTGGTGCCATGGGTTAGTTGATTGGGTGGTGTTGGATGATAGGTTGGACACGATGATCTTGAAGGTCTCTTCCAGCCTGGTCTGGTCTGGTCTATTCTATTCTATTCTATTCCATTCCATTCCATTCCATGCCATGCCATGCCATGCCATGCCATGCCATGCCATTCCACTCATACAGCTGGAGCACAGTGCTGTCTCTCACGGGAAGTCACCACTGAACTCTTGGTGATTTTGCTCCGGGGTCAAACAGGGCTTTAGAACTGTTTAGCAACTCTGCCATTCTGCAGAGTCAGCCTCCAGGCAAGGTGCCCTCCTCTTTCTCTTCTGCTTCAGCTGACCTCTCCATTCAGTGTGCAACCTCTCAAGCACTAAGAGAATGTGCAAATAACCCTGTTCTCTCCACGGCCAGGGCTGTCGTTACAGATTCCTCCTACACTGTGTACAATAGACAGCACAGCATGGGAAAGGGGAGATAAAGAGCCCTTGAGTGATGCAAAGAGTCAGTTAAGTACAGGTCATAAACCCATCCAGATGCACTTGAACAGAAAATGGGTGTAAACAGATTGTTCTGAGGTCTCCTAACTAATAACTGATGGGATCTCTAAGGCAGGAGAGTGTTTCAATTGCAGCACCCTAGGCAGCAGTAGATTCTCTGCTCTCCCAATTGTCCTCTGCCAGTGCTAGTTGAACAATACACACACAACTACATTTCAGTTTTGGAAAGAAGAATGCAGGCTTCTTTCTCCTGTGTTGGCCATTCCCTTTCCCAGAGTTAATTAAAAACCACAAGCTGCAAGTACTTAGTAAGTGAGAGAAGCATTTATCAACTTCCAGAGCTTCCTGTGCTGCTGATCATCAACTCCAGCTGAAAGCAGAGACTTGGGAAGCAAGTAAAGCAGTGCTGTGCTTGGGCACTGAGACTGGTTTAAAGTGTAGGCCTCATTAAGAGGGAACCTTCAGTGTAGAACAGAACCACAGCAAATATCTGGTTGGAAAAGACCTCCAAGCTCATCCAGTCCACCACTCAAACCCAGCACTGCAGGGTCAACACCAAACCATGTCCCTAAGCACCAGCTCCAAGGCTGCTGGAACACCTCCAGGGCTGGTGACTCCAGCACTGCCCTGGGCAGACCATTCCAATGGCTGAGAGCCCTCTCTGGCAAGAAATATTTCCTAGCATCCAGGCTGAACCTCCCCTGCTGCACCTTGGAACCATTGCCTCTGCTCCTGGCCACCAAGGAGCAGAGGCTGCCCCCTCCTCGCTCCAACCTCCCTTCAGGGAGCTGTAGAGAGCAAGGAGGTCTCCCTCAGCCTCCTCTTCTCCAGCCTGAACACCCCCAGCTCCCTCAGCCCCTCCTCATAGCCCAGGGGCTCCAGGCCCTTCTCCAGCCTCATTGCCCTTCTCTGGACAGGCTCCAGCCCCTCAGTGTCCTTCCTGCAGTGGGTGGCCCAGGACTGAACACAACACTTGAGGAGTGGCCTCAGCAGTGCTGAGCACAGGGGGATGGTCACCTCCTGTCCCTGCTGCCCACCCTGTTTCTGATCCAAGCCAGGCTGCCACTGGCTTTCTTGGCCCCCTGGGCACTGCTGGCTCATGTTCAGTGACTGCCAACCAACAGCCCCAGGTCCCTCTCTCAGTCCCAGCTTCCCAACCACACATCCCCAAGTCTGTAGCTCACCATGGGGTTGTTGTGACCCAGGGGCAGGACCTGGCACTTGGCCTTGCTGAACCTGTTACAAACAGCCTTGTCCCATGGGTCTGACCTCTCCAAATCCTGTTGTAAAGTTTCCTTACCCTCCATCAGATGGACACAGCCACCCAGCTTGGTGCCATCTGCAGACTTACTGAGGCTGCCTCAATCTCCTCACCCAGATCATTGATAAAGACATTAAAAGGCCCCAGCCCTGAGCCCTGGGGGACACCACTGGTGCCTGGGCTGAGCACAACGTTCCCATCTATAACCTGTTAGATTAATTAGGGCCTTATCCTGTGTGAATTAAGAACCCCAAGCAAATTCTGGCTGCCTCCACCAGTGCTGCCTGATGCAGAGAAAGCCTGCAGCTGCTCCTTGCTCCAGGCAGCTCCCTGGGCTGCGAGGCTTTGGAATACAGGTGCCTGGGGCTGTGCCCATGGGCAGGGGGTGTGCATTTGAGGCAGCTCTGCTCTCTGTAGAGCCACTGCAACAGCACTGCCTTGGCTGCTGGGGAACTGTGCTGGGATTTTCATCCAGCACTGAGCTGGCCCTAAGCATCTGCTGGGAGCTGTGTTCCATCCTGTGGCTGTGGAGGCTCTCACGCTATTCACGTCTCAAAACTGCTGGTTGCTCCTGGTCTTCCTGGACCCTGTGGGCAGCTGAGGGTCTGCAGGAAGGTAGCATACATTAGATCAACCTCTTTGATCATCAGTGTGCTTTCTCAGGCCTGCCAGCAATGGCTGCAGTGGACAGGTCCACAGAACAACCATTTCAGAGTTAATCCTATTCACCTCCCCCTTGCAAGCACAGCAGGGGGAAGAATCTGTTCTGTCCCTTGCCTCTCTTGTGTGGCTTTTAATTTGCTTTCTGTTGGTATTCAGGTCACCACAGTACTGTTATGTTTCTGATTCTCTTTCCCTTTGTATCAAAATAAATGTCAGGAGGATCATTTGAATGATCTTGTCTCTTCCTTTCTGCCCTGAAAGGCTAGGTGCCCTCCCTTCTGTAGTCGCCTGCATGCCTTCCTTCTGCTTAGTGTAACCTTTCACAGATTAAAAAGACAATGATGTTAATAGAATTGCATAATTGCCAGCAGATAATGCTCTCCCAGTGATGTATGGCTACTGAAGCTTAGCTAAAGCATTGAGAGTGAGGCAGCCTGCAGCAGCAAAACAAAGATGTTTGTTTTCCAAGTGACACACCGTACCCCCATCGCTGGCAGCTAAATCCAACAGCAGCACAGCACTCAGCCCCTGCAGGACTGGGACCCCAGCGCTCCCAGGGAGTCCCAGCAGCTAAATCCAACAGCAGCACAGCACTCAGCCCCTGCAGGACTGGGACCCCAGCGCTCCCAGGGAGTCCCAGCAGCTAAATCCAACAGCAGCACAGCACTCAGCCCCTGCAGGACTGGGACCCCAGCGCTCCCAGGGAGTCCCAGCAAGGCAATGGGGTTTGTGCCTGGTGAGGAAAGGCTGAGAGCCCTGGGGCTGTTTAGTCTGGAGAGGAGAAGGCTGAGAGGGATCTGATCAATGGCTATCAATAGCTGAGGGCTGGGGGTCAGGAAGGAAGGGACAGGGACAGCTTCTGCTCACTGTGCCCTGGGATAGGACAAGGGACAGTGGATGGAAACTGCAGCATAGGAGGTTCCACCTCAACCTGAGGAGGAACTTCTTCATTGTGAGGGTGACAGAGCCCTGGAGCAGGCTGCCCAGAGAGGTTGTGGAGTCTCCTCTGGAGACTTCTCAGCCCTGTCTGGATGCCTGGAGCAAAACTAGAAATGGGTAGATTCAGATTGGGTGTTAGGAAGAAGTTGTTCCCCATGAGGGTGGTGAGAGACTGGCAGAGGTTGCCCAGGGAGGTGGTGGAAGCCTCATCCCTGGAGGTTTTTCAGGCCAGGCTGGATGTGGCTGTGAGCAAGCTGCTGTAGTGTGAGGTGTCCCTGCCCATGGCAGGGGGGTTGGAACGAGATGATGCTTGAAGTCCCTTCCAACCCTGACAATTCCATGATTCTATGATGTGTTCCTGTGTGACCTGTGATGGATTCTATGGTCCTGCTCTGGCAGGGGGTTGGACTCAAAGACCTCCAGAGGTGCCTTCCAACTCCTAACATCCTCTGATCCTGTGATCCTGTGACAGCAGCAAGACTGAGTCCTCCTTTCAGTGACTCCTACTGCTGGGAATTTTTCTCTGGCATCCTCTGGCAGTCTTAACTCTTTAACTAAACTTTGCCAAGTGTTCAGATTGTGCAGCACTCACTGTGGCTGTGATGGCTGAAGTGCAGAGTGGTAGTGGGTGATAAAGGGAAAGAGTACACTATGTGAAAAACTGTCTTACTAATATTGATAGCAACAGTGGATAGGTCTGTATAGAACTGAGCAGAGAACTTAACAGCACAGAGCAGTGTGATCTTTAAGGAGAGGAGACAATAAAAGGACAAATTCTGTGTATTTCTGGAAAGCCTGCTCAGAGCTTCCCTCACTCTGTGCATGAGAAGTGCACACCAAAATCCATTGTGAGGTGAGCACTGCACCAGCTCCTGTATCAGCTTCCAAGTTGCATAAATCAGCACAGATCACAGGATGTTAGGGGCTGGAAGGGACCTCAAAAGCTCAGCCAGTCCAACCCCCCTGCCAGAGCAGCATCACCTAGAGCAGATCACACAGGAACACATCCAGGCAGGTCTTCAATAGCTCCAGAGAGGGAGACTCCACAACCCCCCTGGGCAGCCTGCTCCAGGGCTCTGTCATCCTCATGGGGAAAAAATTCTTCCTCCTCTTTCTATGGCACTTCCTCTGCCTCAGCTTCCACCACTGCCCCTGGTGCTGGCATTGGGCATCCCCCAGCAGAGCCTGGCTCCAGCCTCTGGGCACTCACCCTGCACATCTTTATCAATAGCAATGAGGTCACCTCTCAGGCTCCTTCTCTCCAAGCTGAAGAGCCCTCAGCTCCCTCAGGCTCTCCTCGTGAGGAAGATGACATTGGAAAATTAGAGCTGGGAATCTGTGGGCAGTAGCAGATAGTGGAGTGCAAACTGCCACTGTCTCATCAGACTCTGAACCCTTCAGCTGGCTGCAAGTCAATGAAAACTCTGCTCCTCCCTCAGGCACCTCTAAATCAGGTAACTGAGGAGTGAGTTTTGACTTTGGGTGTGATTGAGGAAAGAGCCTTAAGCATGTGCTCAATGTGCCCCTTCAGACAGAGGGAAGCTTCCCTGAGCTGCAGTGTCTCCTGGCTGCCTGCTGCTTGGAGTGAATGCCAGCTGCAAACAG
The DNA here is from genome assembly GCF_014839835.1 of Dryobates pubescens. Lineage (NCBI taxonomy): Eukaryota > Metazoa > Chordata > Aves > Piciformes > Picidae > Dryobates > Dryobates pubescens. Next base: position 3,847,518 of record NC_071648.1, on the reverse strand, counting down.
ATGTGCCAGCTGTGGCCCCAGCCCAACACAGGCTGAAATGAGGAAGACACCTACCACCTTCTCTGGAAGCACAGAGATGCTGTAACCTAGCTCATGAAACTGAGAGATATTCTCAGGGAACAGGTTTTACAGAGGATTTTAATACTAAGTGTCTACTAAAGCCCATTTTGGAAAGCAATAAAAGCTGATGCTTTATTCAGCCATGCAGATGCTGTAAGGGTCAGCTGGGGGACACTGATGCTGTGTCATCAGCTCTCAGAACTTAGATTTGCATGGATGGAAAGGCTCTGGGCTCTCATGGAAGAAGCAGGGTAGATGTGTGATGTATTCAGCAATCACTGAACTTCCTCAGGCTCATTCCATGCTTCTGCAGTCCAGAAGCAAGTGCTGGATGTGGTGCCTCGAAGCAAGGTCTGCATGGGACAGCAATGTGCCCTTGTTGGCAAGAGAGCCAAGGGGATCCTGGGGGGCAGCAAGAAAAATGTGGCCAGCAGGGCTAGGGAGGTTCTTGTCCCCCTCTGCTCTGCACTGCTGAGACCACAGCTGCAATCCTGTGTCCAGTTTGGGGCTTCCCAGTTCAAGAAAGATAGAGAGCTGCTAGAAAGAATCCTAGGGGGAGCCACAAGGATGCTTAGGGGACTTGAGCATCTCCCCTGTGAAGAGAGACTGAGAGCCCTGGGGCTGTTGAGTCTGGAGAAGAGAAGGCTGAGAGGAGATCTAATCAATGTCTCTCAATAGCTGAGGGCTGGGGGTCAAGTGGAGGGGGCCAAGCTCTTTTTGCTGGTGCACAGCAATAAGCCAAGGACCAATGGAGACAAACTTGACCAGAGGTTTCAGCTCAGCATGAGGAGAAACTTCTTTGCAGTGGGGGTGACAGAGGCCTGGAGCAGGCTGCTCAGAGAGGCTGTGGAGCCTCCTTCTCTGGAGCCTTTCCAACCCCAGCTGTATGCATTCCTGTGCAGACTCCCCTGGGTGATGCTGCTCTGGCAGGGGGCTTGGACTGGATGATCTCTGGGAGGTGGTGGAGTCAATGTCCCTGAAGGAGTTTAGGAAAAGCCTGGATGAGGCACTTAGTGCCATGGTCTGGTTGATTAGTAGGGTTGGGTGATTGGTTGATGATCTTGGAGGTCTCTTCTGACCTAGTTGATGCTGTGAGCAGAAGTGGCAGCTGCTGCCAAGCAGGGTTGTGGAGGGGTGGGTTTGATGTTTGAAGATTCTCCTGCAGTGCAAGGCAGTCAGTAACACACCAGTGCTTTCTCAAGGGTCTGGGGTGTTCCAGTCAATGAAATCAATCTCAAATGCAAGATTCCAGCTGCACCAGAGAAGGATGGTTGTGTATTTAATGGCAGGGATGATGTGAGGTGCAACAGTTGTGTGTGTCCCCCTCCAGCTTATATTAAGAGGATTTAAAATTTCAGACAAAGCCTTCCAATAACAGCATGAGGTTGCATGAAGGTTAATGTTGGTTGGGCAGATGGTGAATTGCAGCTTCAACCTGTTGTCACAGTAATGAATGTGTCTGAAAAGAGGTTCATGGAGCAAAATGGAGCTGAGAGCAGACATGCATGCACACAGCTATTAGTGCTGCTGGCTGCAACTCCTGTCCATGCATGCATGTGCCTCTTAAGGGATTCTGCAGTGACCCAGTGCCACAAATCAATGTAAGAAGCAGAGCTATGGATTCAAAAGAATGTGCCATTAATACTCATCTGCCCTAATTTTGCCTGACAGCAGTGACAGAAGCATTTGATCTGAGTCAGGCAGAATTTTATAGCCCTACTAAATGTAATTTCCACCCTCCTTCACCACATACATTTTTTACCCTTCTCTCTTTCTCTGTTTTACAACCTCACAGCAAAGCAGACTGCAGAAGAAGTCTGCTTTGCTAGGGGCTGGAGTGTTCAGCCCAGTGTTTCTCCATTGCCTTTAAGCTTTGTGGCTCTTTGCTCCTTGGGACCAGTCTTAGGAAATGAAGAGACTTTGCAGGAAGATAGGAATCATAGAATCACAGAATTGTCAGGGTTGGAAGGGACCTCAAGGATCAGCCAGTTCCAACCCTCCTGCCATGGCCAGGGACACCTCACACTAGAGCAGCTTGCTCATAGCCACATCCAGCCTGGCTGCAAAAACCTCCAGGGATGAGGCTTCCACCACCTCCCTGGGCAACCTCTGCCAGTCTCTCACCACCCTCATGGGGAACAACTTCTTCCTAACATCCAAGATGAATTTACCCACTTCTAGTTTTGCTCCATTCCCCCCAGCCCTGACACCCTCAAAAGTCCCTCCCCAGTGTTCCTCCAGCACTGCTGTCAAAAATGAAGCCTGGTTGTCTGAGCAGGTACCTGCTTCAGGATCTCACACACAGGAATTCTTGGTGAGGCCATCTGCTTGAAGCTTTGATAATCCAAGGAAGAAGAGGTCATTTCTTTTGTCATGTGGACATTTCTGGGTTAAGCTCAAGGGTCTATGGAAGGTAATGACAGAACAACTGAGATGTAAGTGGGCGGAAAGGGACCTAGCCCACCGCATCAGAGTCTACATTGTACATAAAGCCAAAAGGAGACTGAGAATGGAATGGAATGGAATGGAATGGAATGGAATGGAATGGAATGGAATGGAATGGAATGGAGTAGAATAGAGTAGAGTAGAGTAGAGTAGAGTAGAATAGAATAGAATAGAATAGAATAGAATAGAATAGAATAGAATAGAATAGAATAGAATAGAATTAACCAGGTTGGAAAAGACCATCAAGATCATCGAGTCCAACCTATCATCCACTAATCAACTAAACCATGGCACCAAGCACCCCATCCAGTCTCTTCCTAAACACCTCCAGTGATGGGGACTCCACCACCTCTCTGGGCAGCACATCCCAATGGCCAATCTCTCTTTCTATGAAGAACTTCTTCCTAACCTCCAGCCTAAACCTCCCCTGGTGCAGCCTGAGACTGTGTCCTCTTGTTCTGGTGCTGGTTGCCTGGGAGAAGAGACCAACTCCCTCCTGGCTACAACCTCCCTTCAGGTAGTTGTAGACAGCAAAAAGGTCTCCCCTGAGCCTCCTCTTCTCCAGGCTAAGCAACCCCAGCTCCCTCAGCCTCTCCTCACAGGGCTGTGCTCCAGACCCCTCCCCAGCTTTGCTGCCCTTCTCTGGACACCTTCCAGCAACTCAACATCTTTCCTAACCTGAGGGGCCCCCAACTGGACACAGGACCTTTGCAGCTTTGCCAGGCTGTGTCAGTTGAACACACCCCTGTCATGCTTGCACTTTTCCACTCCAAAGGCTCAGGGACATCATTCCTGAGTGCCTGGGAGCCGTGTAAAAAGGCCCTCTGTGCAAACCAATCCTTAGACAAGGAGAAATGGCTTTTGCTGGAGAGAGTGGCAGAGAAAAGCTACAGAGGAAGCCACAACCTTTGCAGGGTTGTGCAAGATGATATGTCTGCCACAGAGGTCATTCTCCATTTAGGCTTTTAACAGATTTTAGTCTTTTTTATTTTAACCTATTCTTGGACTACTTCAGTGTCAAAATTAAAAAGTACTTAGCCCTTCTGCCAAAGGCCATTAGCAAAGGTTTACTTTTCCCTACCCCTTTCTTTCTGACTCTGCCCATGAGGAGCTGTCATTTTCCATCACTTTCCACTCCCTCCAAACTGTGTGTTCAGCTCTTTTTAAATAGTCATTTCCCAAACCACCCCCCACCCCCCTCCACTATATTTATAACCTCTCTGTGATTATCCTTTGCCTGCTTACTTACCTGATTGGTTTCAGCTGTATCCTGAGGGGGACTGCCAGACTAAACCAGCAGTGTCACTAGATAATGTGTTGAAATTGGGAAGCTGGAGATTGCTAACAGGGACCTATCAGACTCCTTTGGAGAATGACAGTTACCATAATCAGGGCAGGCTGAACAAGAATTTTCTTTGTGTGGTTGTGGGGGTTTTTTCCCCCCTTTTGTAATTTTCTCCTCATTTATTCCTTCACCATGACATTGGCATTCTGTATGTAATCATGCTTGCAGGAAAGGGTTGGGGGGAGGGGAAAAAAAGCTGCTCAGGATTTCAGGACATGCTAATCAATGCTGTAGAAATGCCTGAAGGTTGCAGTGTCAGTAGTTGAAGCAATTATGAGTTGTACAGGTGTCTGAGTCAGAGAAACATAGAGCCATAGAACCACAGAATCACAGAATCATATCACAGTATCACAGAATCACCAAGGTTGGAAGAGAGCTCAAAGATCATCAAGTCCAACCTGTCACCACAGACCTCAGGACTAGACCATGGCACCAAGTGCCACGTCCAATCCCCTCTTGAACACCTCCAGGGATGGGGACTCCACCACCTCCCTGGGCAGCACATTCCTCTTTCTGTGAAGAGCTTCTTCCTAACACTCAGCCTAAACCTCCCCTGGCACAGCCTGAGACTGTGTCCTCTTGTTCTGGTGCTGCTTGCCTGGGAGAAGAGACCAACCCCCACCTGGCTACAACCTCCCTTCAGGGAGTTGTAGACAGATTAGATGGTGTTGGGTGATGGGTTAATTCTTCTATTCTATTCTATTCTATTCTATTCTATTCTATTCTATTCTATTCTATTCTATTCTATTCTATTCTATTCTATTCTATTCTATTCCACTCCATTCCATTCCACTCCATTCTATTCTATTCCATTCCATTCCACTCTATTCTATTCTATTCTATTCCATTCCATTCCATTCCATTCTATTCTATTCTATTCTATTCTATTCTATTCTATTCTATTCTATTCTATTCTATTCTATTCTATTCTATTCTATTCTATTCTATTCTATTCTAATCTCCAGGGATGGCCCCCAGCCACCTCCCTGGACAACCTGTTCCAGTGTTCCACCACCCTCCTGGTGCAGAACGTGTTCCTAACCCCAAGTGAGGGACCTGGGCCTTTTGCACTGTGTAACACAGAACCACAAAAGACACTTTTCACATCAAAGTTTCTCATCTCCTTTCCATTCCATCAGGGAAACAGGCTGGAGTAAACAGAGGCAGGAATTGTTAATGCTTAAGCTCTCACCTGTCTGCTTTTCAACTTCAAATATTTACCCTCTAGTACAATGCAAGTGTGTGGTGAATTGGAGAATCAGAGGTGTGTTGGCTGTGCAGACACAACTGCTTCATTTCAGAGAGCAGAGTAAACATCCTGGAATGAAATCTTGGGGAAGGAAAGAGGTGTTTGAATTGCTCAGCCTCATTAGCAGAGTGCTGCAATAAGCCTTTTGCTCTGAACCCTTCTGTAAGGGGCCTGCTGGTATTTTTCCAGGCATCACTGTGACCAGCAAGGTAGCTTTCAGCTCTCCTGTGTTTCAGGGGTACACATCTAGTAGGCAGGGAGAGGAATAATAGCAGAGCTGGTTTTAGCTTCCTCATTGACTCCTGGCAGTGGCCTTTGCATTGCTCTCTGAGAGTACAACTGCTTTGCTCCCCAGCAGGACAGAGCACTTGGACAGCTCTCTATTAGGACAGTCTAGGTTCTAACCCTTCAGGCCAGTGTCATGTGTCTGTTTCCAGGCACACTCTCAATTAGCAGAGGCAGACTCTTATGGCTGATTGGCAAAGCATGGCTATAATGCAAAGTAAAGCATGGCACAAGTCTGGCTGAGCTCTGGAAGGACAGCAGTTGTCTTCTTTATGTCAGCCTGGAAGTACTGATCTCTTCTCTAGGTGACACAGCTGCACACCACTGCAGGAATGCTGCTTTTGGGGTGGAAGCAGATTGGAAATAACAATCCTGTGTGGACTTCCCCAGCTCTTGGGCCAGGGCTGTAGCACTCCCTCTTCATACAATCATGAAGGCTGGAAGAGACCTTAGAGATCATCTAATCCAACCCCCAGCCATGGGCAGGGACACCTCTCACCTAGCCCAGGTTACTCCAGGCCCCATCCAACCTGGCCTTCAACATCTCCAGGGAGGGGGCAGCCACAACCTCTCTGGACAATTCAGCTCTTGCCACCCTCACAGGAAGAATTTCTTCCTAAGATCCAATCTAACCCTTCAGTTTCAATCCATTTCCCCTTGTCCTATGGGTGGACACTTGTAAAAAGTCCCTCTGCAGCCTTCCTGTAGGATCCCTTCAGGTACTGGAAGGTAGTTCTAAGGTCCCCCTGGAGTCTTCTCTTCTCCAGGCTGAACAGCCCCAGCTCCCTCAGCCTGTCCTCATAACAGAGGTGTTGCAGCTCCTGGATCATCTTTGTGGCCTCCTCTGGACTTGTTCCACCAGCTGTGTCCTTCTCCCGCTGGGGACACCAGAACTGGAGGCAGGCTTGGAGGTGAGGTCTGAGCAGAGCAGAGTCAAGGGGCAGAATCCCCTCTCTTGCCCTGCTGCCCACACTCTTGTGGCTGCATCCCAGCACACAGCTGCCTGCTGGGCTGCCTGAGGGCACTGCTGGCTCCTGGAGCTCATCTACCAACACCTCCAAGCCCTTCTCTGCAGGGCTACTCTCAACCTACTCTGTGCCCAGGCTGTATTTGTGCTTGGGATTGCCCTGACCCAGGTGCAGGACCTTTCACTTTGGCTTCTTGAACCACATGCAGCTGGCCCTGGCACATCTCTCAAGCCTGTCAAGGTCCCTTTGGATGGATCCCTGCCCTCCAATGACTACACCACACAGCTTTCCCCAAAACATTCAGTGCTCATCAGGTCCAGAAGCTCTGCTAAAAGCCTTCCTCTGGTGATCAGACTTGCCAAGGGTTTTTTCCCTCTTGTGCCAGACACTTGCATTTTAAATACTCTGTTTAGCTGGGGTCACAGGATCAGAGGATGTTAGGGGTTGGAAGGGACCTCTGGAGATCTTTGAATGCAACCCCCCTGCCAGAGCAAGACCAGGGCTTGGAATGTGCTGCCCAGGGAGGTGGTGGAGTCCCCAAGGCTGAATGTGTTTCAAGGTGTTTTGGCTGTGGTGCTTGGGGCTGTGGTTTAGGGGTGAGCCTTGTAGAGTAGGGTTCTGGCTTGGATTTGGTGATCCTGAGGCTCTTTTCCAACCTGAATGAATGGAAAATGTTTCTGTGACAACAGAATCCAGCACAGGTCACACAGGAACACATCCATAGGCAGGGATGGAAAGTTTCCAGAGGAGGAGACTCCACAACCTCTCTGGGCAGCCTCTTCCAGTGTTCTGTGAGCCTCACAGCGAGGAAGCTCCTCCTCATGTTGAGGTGGAACCTCCTGTGCTGCAGTTTCCATCCATTGCCCCTTGTCCTGTCACAGCACACAAGTGAGCAGAGGCTGTCCCTGTCCCTTCCTTCCTGACCCCCAGCCCTCAGCTATTGATAGCCATTGATCAGATCCCCTCTCAGCCTTCTCCCCTCACACTAAGCAGCCGCAGGGCTCTCAGCCGTTGTAGTCGTGGCTTCGGCTGCCGCTGCAGACTTCGGGAGCGCCTGCAGTGGCTCCGGTGTGGCTCAGCCACAGCGCTTTATGTGGGCTGCTGCCTGAGAAAGGGCAGAAGAGAAGCTCCCTTCGCCCCCAGCGCCTTGCCAGGCGCTTTTGCTGCCCGCCACGACAAAGAGGGGGAGAGAGGGAGCCCAGGGCTGTTAGTGAGATTATCATCATTCTTTCCAGACGCCATGGTATTTTCCCAAGGAGACAATGACATTTCTTAATTGCTCTCTTCATGGGCAGCCATGTGTAGAGATTAGCAGAGGCTCAGCCCTGCATTGTTCCGCGGGAGCCTTGGAGACTGATAATGCTGACAGGACAGCATTCTGCTGGCCCAGACGCCTCTCTTGTTTTTTTTCCCATGCTCTTCATTACACCAGCTAATTATTTCTACCGCTGGTGGCTCTGCAGCTTTGCTTATCCCACGTAACCCCATCAGCCCTCCACTGTCAGGGTGATTGAAAGCACTAGCACAATGCCCTCTTGCTGCTCCGGCTCTGCCCACGTGGAATGAAATGGTGCTGTGGTTCTTTTAGCGAGCTCAGCTCTCAGACCAACAGCCCCTGAGTGAGCTGCCACCAGCACTTGGCACTGGGAAGAACACACCACCATCAGCTTCCACTGGTGATGAGGTGTACCACAAAGAGATCTTCAAGGAACTTTGTTTCTGTTCCCTGCCTTAAAATATGTCTGGATGTGTGAGTTCCTTTGCTCTCTGCAGTCCTTCTCCATGTCAGTAATAGAGTAATAGGCAATTCTCCTCACTTTCCCACCACCTCAGCTTTGCTTCCCAGCAGAGAAGTTTGAAAGTGTTAATAAAAGGAAAGTGCTGCAAAACCTTTTTCTTAACTTATTTTTTCCTCCTTTTTAAACTACACTTTTCCATCTAAAGCAGTTAAGTGCACAGGTATGGCTTTATCATATCTATCTATCTATCTATCTATCTATCCAACTATCTATCTATCAAGCTATCTATCAATCCAACTATCTATCTATCTATCAAGCTAGCTAGCTAGCTATCCAACTATCTATCTATCTATCTATCTATCTATCTATCCAACTATCTATCTATCTATCTATCTATCTATCCAACTATCTATCTATCTATCTATCTATCAAGCTATCTATCAATCCAACTATCTATCTATCAAGCTAGCTATCTAGCTATCCAACTATCTATCTATCTATCTATCTATCTATCTATCTATCTATCTATCTATCTATCCAACTATCTATCTATCTATCAAGCTATCTATCAATCCAACTATCTATCAAGCTATCTATCAATCCAACTATCTATCTATCAAGCTAGCTATCTAGCTATCCAACTATCTACCTATCTATCTATCTATCTATCTATCTATCTATCCAACTATCTATCTATCTATCTATCAAGCTATCTATCAATCCAACTATCTATCTATCTATCTATCTATCTATCTATCCAACTATCTATCTATCTATCTATCTATCAAGCTCTCTATCTATCTATCCAACTATCTATCTATCCAATTATCTATCTATCAAGCTAGCTAGCTAGCTATCCAACTATCTATCTATCTATCTATCTATCTATCCAACTATCTATCTATCTATCAAGCTATCTATCCAACTATCTATCTATCCAACTATCTATCTATCATCTATCTATCTAACCATCCATCTATCTGTCTATCTCTCTCTCTACCTGTCTATCTATCTATCTAGCTCAACAAGAGCAAGTGCAAGGTCCTGCAGCTGGCTCAGGGCAATCCCAGGCACCAATACAGGCTGGGCAGGGACTGGCTGGAGAGCAGCCCTGAAGAAAAGGCCTTGAGGGTGCTGGGGGAGGAGAAGCTCAACAGGAGCCAGCAGTGAGAACTTGCAGCCCAGAGAGCCAAGCAGAGCCTGGGCTGCAGCAAGAGAAGTGTGGCCAGCAGGGCCAGGGAGGGGATTCTGCCCCTCTGCTCCACTCTGCTGAGACCCCACCTGGAGCTCTGTGTCCAGTTCTGGAGCCTCTGTTCCAGGAAGGATCTGGAGGTGCTGGAAGGTGTCCAGAGAAGGGCCACGAGGAGGAGCAGAGGGCTGGAGCTGCTCTGTGATACTGTCATACTGCCATGGAGACAGACTGAGAGGGTTGGGGTTGTTCAGTCTGGAGAGGAGAAGTCTCCAAGGAGACCTTCTTGTGGCCTTCCAGTATCTGTAGGGGGCTACAGGAAAGCTGGGGAGGGACTTTTGAGGGTGTCAGGGAGTGATAGGATGGGGGGAATGGAGCAAAACTAGAAATGGGGAGATTGAGATTGGATGTTAGGAAGAAGTTCTTCCCCATGAGGGTGGTGAGAGACTGGCAGAGGCTGCCCAGGGAGGTGGTGGAAGCCTCCTGCCTGGAGGTGTTTAAGGCCAGGCTGGATGTGGCTGTGAACAAGCTGCTGTAGTGTGAGGTGTCCCTGCCCACAGGGTTGGAACTGGATGATCCTTGAGGTCCCTTCCAACCCTGACAATTCTGTGATTCTAAGAGTTGAGACTCAATTCACACTGACTTCAGCCAGAAACGTTTCTGTCTTGTATGAGCTTCATACTCAAATCCAGTTTGGACTTGGCCTGTCAGGTTCAGTCAGGTCCAACCACACTGTTCACACAGAGTCCCTTTTAGTCAGCTGGATGCTGCTGCATTAAGAAGTCAAATGCAACTCCTCTTCTTTTTCAAAGCTTGGCCCATGTGGTGAATGAGTTGTTGGAGCATAGCTCAACTGTGCTTCATTTTCATTATCAGGATAACATCCCTGTTCTCCTCCTAAGCCGGGAGGAAGGGTTATTATTTTGTCCTCCAAAGAAGCAATCAGCTGAAACATTTTTTAAGCAGAAGATTGATATGTGAGCAGTGCAAAGCAGCTGAAATGCTGGGGAATTTCTTTGCTCTCTGTGCCTGCTGCTGGTGTCCTTCAGTAAGCCTGGAAAGCCAGAAGGGCTGGCTGGTTGCCCGTGGTGTCTAGCTGCTTCTCACTAGCAGTGGTTTGAGAGCAGTGATTTTTTTCCTCACCTGTCTTGTCAAATGTGCTGTGGCTGCTTCTCTGCAGCAGTATTTCCCCTTCCTCAGGCTTGCTTTTACTGGCCTAGAGGCTGTTACTCCAGCTACTAAATGAAGGCTCTTCTGTTGTCTGGCCCTTTTAGGATACAGCTTTCCCCCAGTATCTTATTCCACTCACCTGCTTTTTAGGTTTATTAATGAATGGTCACAGAATCATGAAATGGGCTGGGTTGGAAGGGACCTCCAAAGCTCATCCAGTCCAACCCCCAAAGCAGACAGCAGGGACATTCCCAACTAGATCAGGCTGCCTAGAGCCCTGTCCAGCCTCACCTTGAATATCTCCAGCCACAACCACCCCCCTGGGCAACCTGTTCCAGTGTTCCACCACCCTCATGGTGCAGAACTTCTTCCTCACATCCAATCTAAATCTGCTCTGCTCTACTTTGAAGCCATTGTCCCTGCTCCTGTCCCTGCAGGCCTTTGCAAACAGTCTCTCTGCAGCCTTCCTGTAGCCCCCTTCAGGTCCTGGCAGGTTGCTCTTAGGTCTCCCTGGAGCCTTCTCTTCTGCAGGCTGAACACCCCCAGCTCCTTCAGCCTGTCCTTGGAGCAGAGCTGCTCCAACCCCCTGAGCATTTTTGTGGCCCTCCTCTGGTCCATTTTCTTCCTGTGCTGAGGGCTCCAGACCTGCACACAGCACTGCAGGTGAGGTCTCAGCAGAGCAGAGCAAAGTGGCAGAATCAGCTCTCTGGCTCTGCTGGCAATGCTGCTTTGGATGCAGCCCAGGCTGCCCTTGGCCTTCTGTGCTGCAAGCTCACACTGCCTGCTCCTGTCCAGCTTCTCATCCACCAGCACCCCCAAGTCCTTTTCCTCAGGGCTGCTTTCTCTCCCCTCCTCCCCCAGCCTGTATTGACAGTGAGGATTGTCCCAGCCCTGGTGCAGCACCCTGCACTTGCTCTTGTTGAGCCTCATGAGGTTCCCCTGGGCACCACCTCTGCAGCCTGCCCAGGTCCCTCTGGATGAAGATTTGCAGATACAACTTTGAAAGCATTTTGCAGAAGCTCTGCTCAGTAGAGAGTAGCAGTAGCCCATAAAGGAGTGCTTGGCAATGGGGCTGTTAGGAGATTTAATTGCCCTTGCACTTGCCTGAGGCTCTGATCAGCACACTTGGCAGTAATGAGTGATTTCATGGGGACTGTTGCTGGATTCTAAAACATGGAGGCTACATAAACAGCTCTGGGCTTCATTACAAAGTCAAATGTGGTTTGGGCATTTAAAATGGACAGGGCTGCCCGTGAGAGTGAAATGTTTTGAGTCATTTTCAGCCAGAAGTGCTGTGTGTAGCAGGATGAAGGCACACTGAGTGATTGAAAGGAGGGATTCATCTCAGGCAGCGCTTGTTTGTGGTGTCTGGGCTCTTTGGTTTTTGAGTGTGCTGTTTAGTTCTGTTTGCTTTTGTTTAGCTGATGGCCATGAGGAGAACAGGAGAGTCAGGCAGGAAGAGAGCAGCCCTATTCCCTCATGGTAAAACTGGGAGCTATACATCTGTTTGAAGAGGAATTTGAACACGCTGCCACGGAGTAAAGTGTTTGAGGAAACAAAAACATCAGGAAAAAACCTAAAAGGGGGAGGAAGTTTACAGCCTAATTCATAACTGAAGTCCTCTGAAGGCAGCATAAGCCTCCTGTTAAATACTGTTGAGTTGGTGCTTGTGCTGAGGAAGCAGATAGTTATTAAAAAGGGAATTGCAGTCTAAATCAAAAGGGAGGCTCACGCTGCTTGTTTATTTGTTTCCTTGCTGCAGAGGCTGTGTTGCAGAATGTGCAGTCAGTCCCAGAGGGGTTTGCTGTAAAGCTGCTCCTTTCACCAGCCTAAAGTGCAGCAGTGAAGCCTTGGGAATGCCTGCATGTGTGGCTGTGTGTGCATGGCTGAGCAGAGAGGAGTGGGGAAGGGAGAGTCGCATCACAGCATGTGCAGGTCCCCATAGGTGTCAGGGAAGGAGCTTGTAGCTCTCTTTCCCTGTACAGTTCATGGTGCTGGCCTCTTCTCACGGGTCACTAGCCATAGAACAAGAGGGAACAGCCTCAAGCTGCAGCAGGGCAGGTTCAGACTGGACAGCAGTGTGCCCAGGTGGCCAAGAAGGCCAACGGCATCCTGGCCTGCATCAGGAATTGTGTGGCCAGCAGGAGCAGGGAGGTCATTGTGCCCCTGGACTCTGCATTGGTTAGGCCACACCTTGAGTCCTGTGTCCAGTTCTGGGCCCCTCAGTTTAGGAAGGACATTGAGACACTTGAAGGTGTCCAGAGAAGGGCAAGGAGGCTGGGGAGAGGCCTTGAGCACAGCCCTGTGAGAAGAGGCTGAGGGAGCTGGGGTTGTTTAGCCTGGAGAAGAGGAGGCTCAGAGGAGACCTCATTGCTCTCTAAGCCAGGAAGGGGTTGGTCTCTTCTCTCTAGCAACCAGCACCAGAGCAAGAGGACACAGTCTCAAGCTGTGCCAGGGGAAGTTTAGGCTGGAGGTGAAGAGAAAGTTCTTCCCTGAGAGAGTTGTTGGCCATTGGAATGTGCTGCCCAGGGAGGTGGTGGAGTCCCCATCCCTGGAGGTGTTCAAGAGGGGACTGGATGTGGCACTTGGTGCCATGGTCTAGTCATGAGGTCTGTGGTGACAGGTTGGACTTAATGGTCTTTGAGGTCTCTTCCAACCTTAGTGATCCTGTGATCCTGTGATAGGAAGAATTTTTTCCCATCCAGAGTGGTCAGGCCTTGGAATGTGCTGCCCAGGGAGGTAGTGGAGCCCCCAAGGCTGGATGTGTTTGAAGGTGGTTTGGCTGTGGTGCTTCAGGCTCTGGTTTCGGGGTGATCCTTGTAGAGTAGGGTTCAGGGTTGGACTTGGTGATGCTGAGGCTCTTTTCCAAGCTGAATGGTTCTGTGATTCTGAGCATGTTACAGCCTCTGTGGTTGGTTTGGGGGACACTGAGGATGAGATGGCTTGAGCATGGTGAGTGGTGACAACAGGGAAGCGTTGTCTCTGTTGGGAGCTGTCATCACCACTGGCATGTTCTCCCAGGCTGAGTGCTGCAGGCAGTGTCTGTTCTCAAGGAGTGTCCTCTTGGACTGAGTTCCTGGAGCCAGACTGGTTCTGGCCAGTGACAGTTCAATCAGTGTGCAGGGTGATGTTTCAGCCTTTTCAATGCACTGCACCTTCTCAGCTTGCATTCCTATTGCTTAGTTTTGCTGGGGCTCATGCACTAATTAACTCTCTGCTGGGAAAGGAAAAGCCACTGCTGTAACACAAGGCAGAAAGAGAGGCCAAGACAAAATGGGCACAGAGAGAATGGGCATGTGAGGAGAAGCTGTGGGGTTCAGTTCTGTGCTGTGCAGGAAAAAATGTGTGCCCACCTTGGATCTTGCAGGCTGAGCAAGAGTGTGTCCCAGTTTGGGCTGGGTGCCCTTAGGAAAGCCAAAAAGCTGCAGTCCTCCAGAAGGCACAGAGTGTTCAGGAGGTGGACTGGAAGTGTGATCTTTGTAACCTTCCCTCCCACAAATCCTGCATCTCTGGAAATTTGGCTACAAAGTCATTGTCTTCCTTCCCTTTCTCCTCTCTGGAGGCAGTGAGTTCCCTTATCTGGTGTGGGGGGGAGGATGGTTCCAGTCTTATCTGTGGCCTTCAAGGCCTGACTAGTTTTTTACTGCACAGTGTTGGCCTGAGGGACTCCACTTGTCCCTGGCCTCCACTTGGACATGGACACATTGACAGCCACTCTTTGGGTGCAGCCATCAAGCCAGGTCTTTATTCACCCAGTGGTTCATCCATCAATCCCATATTGCAGCAGCTTGGAGACCTGGATGTGGTACAGGACAGTGTCAAAGGCTTTGCTCAGGTCCAGGTAAATGATGTCAGCTGCATGACCTTCATCTATTAATGTTGTGACCTTTTCACAGAAGGCCACCAGATTTGCCAGGCAGGATTTGCCCTTGGTGAAGCCTCATGCCACATCCATCTCACCACAGGCACGAGGCTGTATCCAACCATTTATTGTTTCTGTTGATATTTCAGTCCTTTTATTACTGCTGCAGAGTGACTGATTTTCACTGAGACTTACCAGACACAGTGGAATGTCAAGGAGTACTTTCCCTGTAGAGCCTCTAAGCCAGCAGCATCTCCACTGAATGTTGACTCCTTAGGCTGAGGGTCACAACCACCTTTCCTAAGGAATTCACACACCTTAAGGAAAGCACCAATCACAAAGCTGTTGCCTCAGAGCAGTTACAACCCAAACTCACCTCTGTGAACAATAGGCAAAGAATAATCACAGAATCATAGAGTGGTAGGGGATGGAAGGAACCTCTGGGAGATCACCGAGTCCAACCCCCCTGCCAGAGCAGGATCACCTAGGGCAGGCTGCACAGGAACACATCCAGGCTGATCTTGAAAGGCTCCTGAGAAGAAGGCTCCACAACCTCTCTGGGCAGCCTGTTCCAAGGCTCCATCCACCTCACAGCAAAGAAGTTGCTCTTCATGTTGGGGTGGAACTTCCTGTGTTGCAGCTGACATCTGCTGTTCATGGTCCTGTTTCTGGGCACCACTGCAAAGAGCCTGGTTGCCCAGGGAGGTGGTGGCCTGGAGGTGTTTGCAGCCAGGCTGGAGGTGGCTGTGAGCAACCTGCTGTGGTGTGAGGTGTCCCTGGCCATGGCAGTGGGGTTGGGACTGGCTGAGCCTTGAGGTCCCTTCCAGCCCTGGCAATTCTGTGATATGATTCTAAATAGAAAGGCAACCAGACCAGGTTTCATCTTTCAGATGATGAGTGGAGGCTTCATCTTTCCAACCCCTCAGTTTGCTTACTTAGCTTACTTACTAGTCATGAGGTCTGTGGAGACAGGTTGGACTCGATGATCCTTGGGGTCTCTTCCAACCTTAGTGATACTGTGATACTGTGATACCTTCATCCTGACCCCCAGCCCTCAGCTATTGAGAGACATTGATCAGATCCCCTCTCAGCCTTCTCTTCTCCAGACTAAACAGCCCCAGGGCTCTCAGTCTCTCTTCACAGGGGAGATGCTCAAGTCCCCTATCATCCTCATAGCCCCTGTTGGGCTCTCTCCTGTCTCTCTTGTACTGGGGAGCCCAAAACTGGGCACAGCATTCCAGGTGTGGTCTCAGCAGGGCAGAGAGGAGGGGAAGGAGAAGCTTCCTGGACCTTGTGGCCACACTTTGCTTGATGCATCCCAGGATACCATTGTCTCTCTTGGCCAGAAGGGCACATTGCTGTCCCATGCAGGACTTGCTGGCTTCTAGGATCTTTCTCCATGGATTGCCTGACCTGCTGAGAGATTGTGAGAAGCCTCTGTGTTCATGCAGAGCCTTTGTGGGACAACACCAGTGGGAGCAAACTGAAGGGGCAGTTGTGTTTGCTGTGCTCAGCTGTGTGAAGTGCCTGGCTCTGGGACAGTTCCACCAGGAATGCAAGAGATCAGTTACATGGATACCAATTAAAGTGGAATTAGACAAAGTGAATGGAGTATTAGAACAACTTTTTGGTTTGGTTTGGGGTTTGTTTTTTGTTGGTTTGGGGTTTTTCTTCTAATTTAATGAGGCCAAATCTTCTCAGCCAGCCCAGGGCACAAGACCTTCAGCTAAAACTGTCACCAGTTAATGAGGCTTTTCCAGTCTGCTTAACCTGAGGCATGAAAAAAGGAGCACAGGTTTATCAGTGTTGCCTGGATTTGGCTGTATGTTCTCTGGAGTGCAAGTAGTAGGGTTTAATGTAATGTCACAGAGTCACAGAATCACAGAATGTTAGGGGTTGGGAGGGACCTCCAAAGCTCAGCCAGTCCAACCCCCCTGCCAGAGCAGCATCACCCAGAGCAGCTCACACAGGAACACATCCAGGCAGGTTTTGAGTATCTCCACAGAGGGAGACTCCACAACCCCCCTGGGCAGCCTGCTCCAGGCCTCTGTCACCCTCACAGGGAAACAATTCTTCCTCCTGTTTCCATGGAACTTCCTCTGCCTCAGCTTCCACCACTGCCCCTGGTGCTGGCATTGGGCATCCCCCAGCAGAGCCTGGCTCCAGCCTCTGGGCACTGCCCCTGCACAGCTTTAGCACCAGCACTGAGGTCACCTCTCAGGCTCCTCCTCTCCAAGCTCCAGAGCCCTCAGCTCCCTCAGGCTCTCCTCATGAGGAAGATGTTCTATTCCCTTCATTATGTTTGTGGCTCTGTGGTGGACTCTCTCCAGCAGTTCCCTGAGGTCCTTCCTGAGCTGAGTGGCCCAGAACTGGACACAGTATTCCAGATGTGGCCTCAGCAAGGCAGAGTAGAGGGGGAGGAGAACCCCTCTTGACCAGCAGCCTGCCAGGTCACAAGCTTGCTGCAGCCTGTATCCAGATGTGTATCCCTGGCTCTGCGCCACCACATTCTGTTCTATTAAATAGAATTTAGATTATCAATTATTCATTCAATGAACTCTAATGTAATTAATTTTTTTGTGTGTCTGCAGTGCATTTGTGGCAAGCAGAGCCTTGTCTTTTTGTTTCCTCCTCCCCACGAGGATGCCTCCCTCCCCTGAGCAAAGCCAGCTGGGCGAGGAGGGCCATGCCTCTGTGTGTGTGGATTTGCAGACTCAGAGGGGCTCACGCTGAGGCCTGCCTGCTCCTGCCCTGCAGCTGGGGGAGGGAGTTTGCCTTCCAGCTCTCCTCAGCCTCATTACATGCAGGATCAGGTCTGTGCCGTTCCAGCCTTCTGCACAGAGGGTTCTGAGGGCTCCTCTGGAGAGCTGTCAGCTCCCTCAGATCTGCCACTCTGGTTGACAATGGAGTACATGAAGTGATGAAGCATAAAGCTCTGCTGCTTTAAGGGTTAGGGGGTTTGGTTGTGGGTTTGGTTTTTTCTGTTCCCTTTTCTGTTTGGCTGTTTCTGGAGGAGAATGTTTAGCAGGTCTTTTCTTTTTCTCTTTGGTTTTCCCCCCTTTTTTTCCTCTTTTGTCTTTTTTTTTCTCTTTTTTCCCCATTTTTTACTTTTACCTTATCTCTTTTGTCCTTTTTGTCTGTTTTATTTTCTCCCCCCTGTGTTTTTATTTCATTTTTTCCTTTTCTCCTTTTTTATTTTTGTTTTTTTCTTATTTTTTCTTTTTTTCTTTTATTTTTTCTTTTTATTAATTTTATTAATTATTTTCTTTTCTTTTTCTTTTCTCTTATTTCTTTTTTTTCTTTCCCCTTTATTTTTTCTCTCTTTTTGACCCTTTTTTCCTTTTACCTTTTCTTGTTTTTCTTTTTTCTTCTTTTATTTTATCTTTTTTCTTTTTTCATTTTTCATTTTTCTTTTGTTCTTCCCACCCATTTTTTTTCTGTTCTCCTTTTCTCTTTTATATTTTTTTATTTTTAAATTTTTTAATTAAATTCTTTATTTTTTCTTTTTCATTTTTGCCTTTTCCTTTTTTCCTCTTTTCTTCTTCTTTATTTTCTTTTTTATTTTCCTTTTTCTTTTTTTCTCTTTTCTTCTTTATTTTCTTTCTTCTTCTTTTCTTTTTTCTTTTTTTTTCTTTTTCTTTTTTCCTCTTTTCTTCTTTATTTTCTTTCTTCTTCTTTCTTTTCTTTTTTTTTCTTTTCCTTTTTTACTTTTTCCCTCTTTTCTTCTTCTTTATTTTTTCTTCTTCTTTCTTTTTTCTTTTTCCTTTTTTCCTTTTTCTTTTTTCCTCTTTTCTTCTTCTTTATTTTCTTTTCTTCTTCTTTCTTTTTTCTTTTTCCTTTTTTCCTTTTTCCTTTTTTCCTCTTTTCTTCTTCTTCTTTACTTTCTTTCTTCTTCTTTATTTTCCTTTTCCTTTTTCTTTTCTTTTTCCCCTTTTTTCTTTTTTTTTTCCCTTTTCTTTTTTCCTTTTTTTTTGTATTTTTCTTCCTTCCCCCCCCCCTTTTTTTTTTTTCTTTTCCTTTTTCTTTATTCACCTTTCCCCCCCCCTTTTTTTTGGTTGTTTTCTTCAGAATGCTTTACCACAGAGCAGCCTTTTTCTTACTCGCCTGCAGGTTTTCAATTACCTAAGGCTTAGAGAATCAAATGGGTTTTAGCAATAAATCCCCTGGTGCATTATCTGTTATTTGCAGTATATCATGTATACAAGCTAGGCAGCAGATTATTTTTTTATAAATCTCATTTTTAATCAGTCAGTCAATATCAGTGACCTTCCTAGGCACTGCCTGTATCATGGTGACTTCTTAAGGGATGCTTCTCTTATCCATATCATAGCCACCCCTTCTGTTACAGAATCACAGGGTGGGAAGGGACCTCAAGGCTCATCCAGCTCCAATATCCCTGCCATGGGCAGGGACACCTCACACTAGGAATGTTAGGAATGATGTTAGGAAGAAGTTCTTCATAGAAAGAGAGATTTGCCATTGGGATGTGCTGCCCAGGGAGGTGGTGGAGTCACCATCACTGGAGGTGTTTAGGAAGAGACTGGATGGGGTGCTTGGTGCCATGGTTTAGTTGGTTAGATGGTGTTGGGTGATGGGTTGGACTTGATGATCTTGAAGGTCTTTTCCAACCTGGTTTATTCTATTCTATCCTATCCTATCCTATCCTATCCTATCCTATCCTATCCTATCCTATCCTATCCTATCCTATCCTATCCTATCCTATCCTATCCTACTCTGTTCTATTCTATTCTATTCTATTTTATTCTATCCTATCCTATTCTACTCTGTTCTATTCTATTCTACTCCTATTCTATCCTATCCTATCCTATTCTACTGTGTTCTATCCTATCCTATCCTATCCTATCCTATCCTATCCTATCCTATCCTATCCTATCCTATCCTATCCTATTCTACTGTGTTCTATTCTATTCTACTCCTATTCTATCCTATCCTATCCTATTCTACTATGTTCTGTTCTACTTTGTTTTAGTCTATTCTATTCTACCCTGTTCTATTCTACTCTATGCTATGCAATTCTATTCTAAAGGAAACAAAAGGGAATGGTAAGATCAGCTGCACTTTGGTCCATAGTGAACTACTGGAGGTTTTGGGATTGCTGTTGAGCCTTAATATTCATCCTCTGTCCAGTGAGTGGTCAAGGAGTGCCTGTGACTGTGGTTGGGCATCCCTGGCTGCCTGCCCAGTTCTGCTGCCTTCCTCAGCGTGGGCATCCCAGTCAGCCTGGACCTTACAGGAGAATGCAGTGTAGGACAGAGAGGAAACTGCCAGCAACAAGGAGAACATTATGGAGAGTTTAACTGTGTTCTTTCTGGGTTTCTGGCAAATGAAGACTTTCATCATGGAAAAACCAGAAGCAAAACACAAAAAGCAGGACCTCCCCCCGCTCCCACCCTAAAAACTCACCCTTGGCTGTTGAAGTTAATCCATGGCAGAGCCTCTACATGATGTCCATGCTAAACTCCTAACAAGATGTCAAATTCCAGCGAGCCAGCCCTGTCTGAAACATCTTGTAAACCTGGAAAATCAATGTCCTGCCTTGTTGCTTTATTAGCCTTAATCTCTCCCTCTCCTGCAGCAGCCTGCTAGGATTTACCATCTCGTTGTGTCTGCAGCCACACTACGGCAGCTGTTGTGCTGACTGCCTAAAGGGAAGGGCTGAACTCCCCATCCTTCAGAAGCCCAACATCCCCACTGCTGATTTGAGGCTGTCAACAGTGAGGGTGTTACTATCTGCTGGATTGAGGGCAGATAGCAGTGTCCTGCAAGGACAGTGCCTTCAGATGGTCACAGCAAGACTGGGAGCAGTGTTTCTGATTAATTTCTGGACTTTCTGTCTCACTTTCTGAAGTCCTCAGAATCCCTCCTGTGTTTCACATTTCCCTCTGTGAAATGCTGATGGAAGTCCTTACCTGCTTAAAATATATGTGCGTGATAAAAGGGATGCAATTGATGGGGTTGTTCATGTTCATAGAGCCACAGAATTGTCAGGGTTGGAAGGGACCTCAAGGATCAGCCAGTTCCAACCCCCCTGCCATGGCCAGGGACACCTCACACTACAGCAGCTTGCTCACAGCCACCTCCAGCCTGGCCTGAAAAACCTCCAGGGATGAGGCTTCCACCACCTCCCTGGGCAACCTCTGCCAGTCTCTCACCACCTCCCTGGGGAAGAACTTCTTCCTAACATCCAATCTCAATCTACCCATTTCTAGTTTTGCTCCATTCCCCCCTCCCAGTCCTATCAATCCCTGACACCCTCAAAAGTCTCTTCCCAGCTTTCCTGTAGCCCCCTTCAGGTACTGGAAGGCCACAAGAAGGTCTCCTCAGAGCCTTCTCCTCTCCAGACTGAACAGCCCCAACTCTCTCAGTCTGTCTCCATAGCAGAGCAGCTCCAGCCCTCTGCTCATCCTCATGGCCCTTCTCTGGACACCTTCCAGCACCTCCAGATCCTTCCTGTAATGGAGGCTCCAGAACTGGACCCAGTGCTCCAGGTGGGGTCTCAGCAGAGTGGAGCAGAGGGGAAGAATCATAGAATCATAGAGTCAATAAGGTTGGAAAAGACCTCAAAGATCATCAAGTCCAACCTGGCACCCAACACCTCATGAGTAACTAAGCCATGGCTTCAAGTGCCACGTCCAGTCCCCTCTTGAACACCTCCAGGGGTGGTTGCCTGGGAGAAGAGACCAACCCCCACCTGGCTACAGCCACCTTTCAGGTAGTTGCAGAGGGCAATGAGGTTTCCCCTGAGCCTCCTCTTCTCCAGGCTAAGCAACCCCAGCTACCTCAGCCTCTCCTCACAGGGCTGTGCTCAAGGCCTCTCCCCAGCCTTGTTGCCCTTCTCTGGACACCTTCAAGTCTCTCAATGTCCTTCCTAAACTGAGGGGCCCAGAACTGGACACAGGACTCAAGGTGTGGCCTAACCAGTGCAGTGTACAGGGGCACAATGACCTCCCTGCTCCTGCTGGCCACACTGTTCCTGATGCAGGCCAGGATGGCATTGGCCTTCTTGGCCACCTGGGCACACTGCTGGCTCATGTTTAGGCAGCTGTCAACCAGCACCCCCAGGTCCCTCTCTGCCTGGCTGCTCTCAGCCACTCTGACCCCAGCCTGTAGCTCTGCCTGGGGTTGCTGTGGCCAAAGTGCAGCCCCTGGCACTTGGACTTGTTGAATGCCATCCCATTGGCCTCTGCCCATCTGTCCAGTGGGTCGAGGTCCCTCTGCAGAGCCCTTCTGGCCTCTAACTGACCAACATCTGCTCCCAGCTTGGTGCCATCTGCAAACTTGCTGATGACTGACTCAATGCCCTCATCCAGATCACCAATGAAGATGTTAAAGAGCATGGGGCCCAGCACTGATCCCTGGGGCACACCACTGGTGCCTGGCTGCCAGCTGGCTGTGGCACCATTCACCACCACTCTCTGGGCTCAGCCTCCAGCCAGTTCCTAACCTTGGTATTTCATACAGGGACTTTTCCCAGCAGCAGCAAAGTCTGGCTGGCAAGGGGGCTTTAAAGTCAGGGAGAAGCAGGTTCCAGCCCCAGAACTCCCTCCTGCATAAAGCCAGGAATGGCAAGATACTGGCTTCCTGGGGAGGCACAGTGTTGTCTGAGAGGTGCCTGGGGTCTAGGGGTGAGTGGCTGCTGAGATAGTATTTAATACATTTATTTTTCTCCTTGCATTTCTTGCTTGTAAAAAAGAGGAGTGAGAAAAAAAAAGCAACAACCAAAAAGCAGGAGCAGTTTTTTCCTTTCAAGCTTCACACTGTCAGCTGGGTCAGTGTTGATTCAAGTGCTCTTCCTCAGTGACCTTCATCTCCCCATGCCTGGGAGATGTGAAAGCTGCTGTTGACACAAGCACAGGCTCCAGCTCCCTCAGCTCATAGCCCAGACAGCACTTTACCATGGCATGTTTGATGCTGCATATTCCTCTCTCACTGACAAAGGGGCACTGAAAGTTCCTGCAGTCATCTGGGAGAGGGAATGGAGCAGAAGGGGAGCCACAGCAAACTGCACTGCCTCCCCTTTCTGCCCTGTCCTCAGTCTCTACCATACCACCTCTGAATCACAGGCACAGAATGTCAGGGAAGGGACCTGGAAAGCTCATCCAGTCCAACCCCCCCGTCATGAACTGGGGAGGAGTCACCTAGGGCAGATCACACAGGAACACATCCAGGTGGGTTTGGAATCTCTCCAGAGAGGGAGACCCCACAACCCCCCTGGGCAGCCTGCTCCACTCTTCTGTCACCTTCACAGGGAAAACATTCTTCCTCCTGTTTCCATGGAGCTTCTTCTGCCTCAGCTTCCAACATTGCCCCTTGTGCTGGCAGTGGGAATGCAGGATGCCAAAAACAAGAGAGGGGTCTGGGGCACCTGAAACAAGGCTTAGAAATGTCAACTTGGAGGCCTGTGGCAGTGGTGTTCCCCAGTTTTCACTGGGCCCAGTTTTGTTCAATACCTTTATCAATGAGCTGGCTGAGGGCATTGAGTGCACCCTCAGCAAGTTGCTGATGCTACAGAGCTGGGGGTGGCTGACACCTGCCAGGCTGTGCTGCCATCCAAGCAGAGCTGGGCAGGCTGAGAGCTGGCTGCAGCCAAACCTCAGGGAGTTCAGTAAGGACAAGTGCAGGGTCCTGCACCAGGACAGGTTAGGGAATGCCCTGCTGGAGAGCAGCTCCATGGAGAAAGACCTTGGAGTGCTGGTGGGCAGCAAGTTCTGCATGGGACAGCAATGTGCCCTGGTGGCCAAGAGAGCCAAGGGGATCCTGGGGTGCAGCAAGAGAAGTGTGGCCAGCAGGGCTGGGGAGGTTCTGCTCCCCCTCTGCTCTGCCCTGCTGAGACCACAGCTGCAATCCTGTGTCCAGTTTGGGGCTCCCCAGTTCAAGAGAGACAGAGACCTGCTGGAGAGAGCCCAAGGGAGAGCCAGGAGGATGCTTAGGGGACTTGAGCATCTCCCCTGTGAAGAGAGACTGAGATCCCTGGGGCTGTTGAGTCTGGAGAAGAGAAGGCTGAGAGGGATCTGATCAATGTCTATCAATAGCTGAGGGCTGGGGGTCAAGTGGAGGGGGCCAAGCTCTTGTGGGTGCTGCACAGCAATAAGCCAAGGACCAATGGAGACAAACTTGACCAGAGAAGGTTTCAGCTCAGCATGAGGAGAAACTTCTTTGCAGTGAGGGTGACAGAGGCCTGGAGCAGGCTGCCCAGAGAAGCTGTCCCCCTCCCTGGCCCTGCTGGCCACACTTCTCTTGCTGCAGCCCAGGCTCTGCTTGGCTCTCTGGGCTGCAAGTGCTCCCTGCTGGCTCCTGTTGAGCTCCTCCTCTACCAGCACCCCCAAGGCCTTTTCTTCAGGGCTGCTCTCCAGCCAGTCCCTGCCCAGCCTCTATTGGTGCCTGGGATTGCCCTGAGCCAGCTGCAGGACCTTGCCCTTGGTCTAGTTGAACCTCATGAGGTTGGCTTGGGCCCAGCTCTGCAGCCTGCCAGTACAGAATGTGAGGTGATTTTTCTTTTCAAGTAGTATCCAGCAGCAATGCAGAATTGGAGGTGCTGCTTTCTATGCTCAAATATTGGTCTTTCAAAGCTGAACCTGATAATTATGCAGCACTTAAAGGTCGTTGTGAAGGTCCCATTATGCTTTTTTTCTCAGCT
This sequence comes from Dryobates pubescens, assembly GCF_014839835.1. Taxonomy (NCBI): domain Eukaryota; kingdom Metazoa; phylum Chordata; class Aves; order Piciformes; family Picidae; genus Dryobates; species Dryobates pubescens. The sequence continues at coordinate 3,823,548 of NC_071648.1, read as the reverse complement.
GCTCTATGGCCTTCCCACTGTACTCACTTTAATCCAAAGGCTGTGGGAGCTGACAAGTCTTTTGATGGATGCCAGGTCCTCAGGAGGTTTCTTGTATTGCAGCAAGCATTTCATATTTGCTTTCATGCATGTGTGCACACACACACACACAGAGGAGTGTGATTCTCCCCCTCTGCTCCACTCTGCTGAGACCCCACCTGGAGCACTGTGTCCAGTTCTGGAGCCTCTGTTCCACCACCCCAGGTGCAGGACCTTGCCCTTAGACTATTACCAGGGATCAGTGCTGGGCCCCATCCTCTTTAACATCTTCATTGGTGATCTGGATGAGGGCATTGAGTCAGTCATCAGCAAATCTGCAGATGACACCAAGCTGGGAGCAGATGTTGGTCAGTTAGAGGGCAGAAGGGCTCTGCAGAGGGACCTCGACCCACTGGACAGATGGGCAGAGGCCAACAGGATGGCATTCAACAAGTCCAAGTGCCAGGGGCTGCACTTTGGCCACAGCAACCTCAGGCAGAGCTACAGGCTGGGGTCAGAGTGGCTGAGAGCTGCCAAACAGAGAGGCACCTGGGGGTGCTGATTGACAGCCACCTAAACATGAGCCAGCAGTGTGCCCAGGTGGCCAAGAAGGCCAATGCCATCCTGGCCTGCATTAGGAATATTGTGGCCAGCAGGAGCAGGGAAGTCATTGTGCCCCTGGACTCTGCACTGGTTAGGCCACACCTTGAGTCCTGTGTCCAGTTCTGGGCCCCTCAGTTTGGGAAGGACATTGAGAGACTTGAAGGTGTCCAGAGAAGGGCAACAAGGCTGGGGAGAGGCCTTGAGCACAGCCCTGTGAGGAGAGGCTGAGGGCGCTGGGGTTGCTTAGCCTGGAGAAGAGGAGGCTCAGGGGAGACCTCATTGCCCTCTACAACTCCCTGAAAGGTGGTTGTAGCCAGGAGGGGGTTGGTCTCTTCTCCCAGGCAACCAGCACCAGAACAAGAGGACACAGTCTCAAGCTGTGCCTGGGGAGGTTTAGACTTGAGGTGAGGAGAAAGTTCTTCACCAAGTGAGCAATTCGTCATTGGGATGTGCTGCCCAGGGAGGTGGTGGAATCACCGTCCCTGGAGGTGTTCAAGGGGAGATTGGATGTGGCACTTGGTGCCATGGCCTAGTCATGAGGTCTGTTGGGACAGGTTGGACTCGATGATCCTTGGGGTCTCTTCCAACCTTAGTTATACTGTGAGACTGTGATCCTGTGATACCACCTTGAGATGTGAAATAGCACAGTGTTGGAGCCAGTGACTATCAAAATCAGGCCCAGCTTTTCCCATGTGGATCCATACAGAGAGTGTGTTCAGCCACAGCACCTCAAGCTTTCTGAATTTTCTACTTTGCAGACAAGCTTGGGGTCTCTGAGGCACTGTTTGTGTTTGTACTGAACTTGAAGTGCTTCATGCTGGCAACGTGGATAGGCACTTCTGTCCTTTGTGGCATTTGTCCTGTGCTTCAGTTGGAGATGCCAGAGCCCTGAGGTCAGAATGACCCTAACTCAGCCTGTTGATGCCTTTGAACCACCCATCCCCCTTTGATGTGTTGCTTATCTGTGTTGGTACAGATGTTCTCTGCAAGCAGTGGGTTTATTGATTTGCCTTCTGTTGTGACTGTGACTGAAGAAACCAGCCCAAAGTAGAAAGCAGTCCAAGCTCAGATCTTCATCAAAACTTAACCCACATTACAGAACCACAGAAAACATCTGCTTGGAAGAGACCTCCAAGCTCATCCAGTCCAATCTTCCACCCAGCACTGCAGGATCAACACCAAGCCATGTCCCTAAGCTCCAGCTCCACAGCTGCTGGAACACCCCCAGGGATGGGGACTGCAGCACTGCCCTGGGCAGACCATTCCAATGGCTGAGAGCCCTCTCTGGCAAGAAATAGTTCCTAGCATCCAGCCTGAGCCTCCCCTGCTGCACCTTGGAACCATTGCCTCTGTTCCTGTCCCTTGCCACCAAGGAGCAGAGGCTGTCCCCTCCTTGCTCCAACCTCCCTTCAGGGAGCTGCAGAGAGTAATGAGGTCTCCCTCAGCCTCCTCTTCTCCAGCCTGAACACCCCCAGCTCCCTCAGCCCCTCCTCATAGCCCAGGGGCTCCAGGCCCTTCTCCAGCCTCATTGCCCTTCTCTGGACAGGCTCCAGCCCCTCAATGTCCTTCCTGCAGTGAGGGGCCCAGAGCTGAACACAGCTCTTCAGGTATGCCCTCAGCAGTGCTGACCACAGGTCCCCTCCCTGTCCCTGCTGCCCACCCAGGATGCCTTTGGCTTTCTTCAACACCCCCAGGGATGGTGCCTCCAGCACTGCCCTGGGCAGACCATTCCAATGGCTGAGAGCCCTCTCTGGCAAGAAATAGTTCCTAGCATCCAGCCTGAGCCTCCCCTGCTGCACCTTGGAACCATTTCCCCTGCTCCTCTCCCTTGCCACCAAGGAGAAGAACTGTTTGAAATGAGGATCCCACTTCATGTCTCTTCTACACACTTCTGAGCTGACATTTCCCTAAACTTTGTCAAATTAAGACCTGGGGATGTGGTCTGAACCCATGGTGAGGGCAGTTTGAAGGACTTCATCCTTCTGCAGGCAGATGTTCGTTTCAGATGGTTTGGCAGGGTGAGAAACTAAGCTTCTACCAAGCAAGAGCTGATCTTTACCAGAAGCTTCCCTTCAGCAGCTGCCTTGCCTGGTTTGGACTTCCTGGCTTTGTGTTAAGATTTGTATTTGCCATGCACAAAGCCTTCCACAGAGGGCATTTTGCTTTTCCTTCCCTCTCTCATAATTAAAGCAGTAGGAATTAATGATGGGCTGGGGAGGCTTGCTGCTTCTGCAGTAATGAACAGCCCTGCTTGGAGTGGCTAGGAAAGGAAAGAATGGTTAAGAGGGTGATTATTGTGGTCTGAACCCAGTCCTGGTGTAAAAGATAAAAGCATTACAATGGCATCAGGCACATCAAAAGGCTCAGCCCGGGATAGTAAATAGATTGCAAGTGTGTAAGCAGTGCAGCTTTGATTCTGCAGCTCAGCTAATTGCCAGGGGAAATGGGGTAATTTCCTTCAGTGTGGCAAACACTACAAACCAAGACCTTACCTGAGCCCCCTGGAAAACAGAGAGCCCTGCCCTCATAAATTCATTTCCTTCTGCCTTTCCTTCCCATTTTCATTGCTTTGTCTTCTCACCTAGCAACTCCTAAATGAAAGTTGGCACTTCTTCTGCTGGCTTCACTAAACCACACCTCTGTAACCTAAACTGCTGGGCCCATTTCTGGAGCCCCTGTTCCAGGAAGGCTCTGGAGGTGCTGGAAGGTGTCCAGAGAAGGGCCATGAGGAGGAGCAGAGGGCTGGAGCTGCTCTGCTCTGGAGACAGACTGAGAGAGTTGGGGTTGTTCAGTCTGGAGAGCAGAAGGCTCTGAGGAGACCTTCTTGTGGCCTTCCAGTATCTGCAGGGGGCTACAGGAAAGCTGGGGAGGGACTTTTGAGGGTGTCAGGGAGTGATAGGACTGGGGGGGATGGAAAAACACTGGAAGTGGGTAGATTGAGATTGGCTGTTAGGAAGAAGTTGTTCCCCATGAGGGTGATGAGAGACTGGCACAGGAGGTGGTGGCAGCCTCATCCCTGGAGGTTTTTCAGGCCAGGTTGGATGTGGCTGTGAGCAAGCTGCTGTAGTGTGAGGTGTGCCTGGCCATGGCAGGGGGATTGGAACTGGCTGATGCTTGAGGTCCCTTCCAACCCTGCCAATTCTGTGATTCTATGGTTTTGTGCTGTGAATGTATGTAACTATCCTATGAACATTAGCCTCATTGCTCTCTCTGTGCCTGTCAGTTTCCCTTGCAATAACTCTTCACAGCGTTGGTTGCATTTATTCTGGTTGGGCAGGGGAGAAAAGGTCTCAAAGATATTATCTTTGTATGAGTTTCATAAAGATAAGCATCTGGGTAGATGAGACTGTGATTAGTACTCCTGCTGAAGGAAAAGGGGGTGGGGGGGAAAGAAGGCACTGAGGGGTCGCCAGCATTATTAACCAGCTGAGAGTCCAAGCAGCACAAGCCACAGCAAACCTGCCTCAGGCTGCTCCAGCTCCCAATCCAGGCTGCCAGCATGACACTGCCCAGAGCAGCAAAGTTAGATAGCACCCAGCAGGGAAGGGGATAGGTCATGCTCCTCAGTGCTCCCTTCCTTTACCAGTGCACAGTCACTGGCTGTGGTTTCCATGTGCTCAAAGAGCATTATCAGCCTTTCCTATCTGCTTGGATAGATTGTCCATGTTCTAAACATCCTCTGCAGCATCATGAAGTGGAGAGAAAAAAGTAGGAGGCTGTATTTAATGAGTGACACACACACACACACAGAGCAAAGGCTCTTTGCAGGCAGCTAGTGAGGTGTGGTGGCAGTTTGCCTCACACTCCCTGGACTCTCCCTGTCAACACAGGGATGCTCTGAACCATTAATAATTGTGTGACTTTGGAGCTGGGGGAAAAGCTGTGTCTCTCAAAGCCACATTTCTGTCTTCCACCCACCCCTGCTAACATTCCTCTGGATCTGCTGAGGAAGGTTAATGGATTATTTAGCAGGTTTCTCCAGCCATTATCAGTGTATGTGGCTGGCCTCTCCTGTTCTGTCAGCTGTCATAAGCTTCTCAATTAGAAAAGGAGAAAGGAAACAAAACCAAAGGTATGAAATGGGTAACTATGGTTACCTGTGATGTGGGTTTGGGGGAAGAGCTCAGAAACCTAGTGGCAAAACAGAATTTGGAAGTTCAAAGCTTTCATTTATTCAAGAAGTCTCTTGAATCAGGGTATACAAAGCATGTAGAATAAAGTCAGAGCATTCCCTTTTGTGGAGCTGGTATTGCAGTCCCAAGCAGGAGCCATCATGCACACTGACTGCTTGCTCTGCTCACATGAGGAGAAAACAGAGGACTGGGAGAGGGTAAATATGCCCTTGTTCCACCTTTCTTCTGCAGAGCCCAGTGAAGGAAAGCACTGGTTTGTAAGGGACCCAGATCTTCCCTTGTCCTGCTGCATGCCTGGTCACACTGAAATGGTGATGTTGGAAGCAGTCATACAGAGTGCAGAGGAGGGCAAGGAAGCTGGGAAGGGCCTGGAGAAGAAATCTGATGAAGAGCAACTGAAGGAGCTGGGGATGGTTAGTGTGAAGCAGAGGAGGCTGAGGGGAGACCTCCTGGCTCTCTGCAGCTCCCTGAAAGGAGGTTGTGGAGAGCTTGGTGCTGGTCTCTTCTCACAGGTCATTAGCCATAGAAGAAGAGGGAAGAGCCTCAAGCTGCAGCAGGGCAGCTTCAGACTGGACAGGAGGAAGAATCTTTTCCCATCCAGAGTGGTCAGGGCTTGGAATGTGCTGCCCAGGGAGGTGGTGGAGTCCCCAAGGCTGGATGTGTTTGAAGGTGGTTTGGCTGTGGTGCTTGGGGCTCTGGTTTAGGGGTGAGCCTTGTAGAGTAGGGCTCTGGGTTGGACTTGGTGATGCTGAGGCTCTTCCAAGCTGAATGTTTCTGTGTGATTCTGTGAGTCCTGACTCCCTGCATGCCTCACAGGCATCTTTCAAGTGAAGGTGCCTGCTTCAGAAACTCAGCCCCAACTGTGCTCTCTGCTAAGAGATTAGAAAAATGTCTATTGAAACCCCAGCAAAATCATCTGTGCTTAATTTAATGGGAACACAAGATAAAGCTGACAGCTTTGAACTGCACAAAAAGTCCCTTCTGAAACATGTGTCTCGAGGTCAAAAACTTGGGCTCTCAAGTGTTTTGAGGGGGATCAGTTGCCTTCTGTACATATTTGCCCTTTGCAGTGCAAAGAAAGCTGCTGTGTGCTTGTCTGGCAGTGTTCTCCTCTGAGCACAGATGATAATAGCCCCTGCAGGGCCCCCTGGATGCCCAGTGGCCATACCACCAGTCCTGGCTCACTGGACAGGTCCCAGATGACTGGAAGCTGCCAATGTGGTCCCCATCCACAAAAAGGGTTAGATGGAGGAACCTGGAAACTCCAGGCCTGGCAGCCTGGCCTCAGTGCCAGGCAAGATTGTGGAGCAGATCATCCTGGGGGCAATCAAAGAGCACCTGCAGGATGGCCAAGTGCTCAGGTCCAGCCAGCATGGATTTAGGAAGGGCAGGTCCTGCCTCTCCAACCTGATCTCCTTCTATGCCCAGGTAACAGCCTGGTGGATGTGGGGCAGGCTGTGGATGTAGTCCACCTGGACTTCAGCAAGGCCTTTGACACCATCCCCCACAGCAAACTCCTGGCCAAGCTGTCAGCCCCTGGCTTGGACAGCAGCTCTCTGAGCTGGGTTAGGAACTGGCTGGAGGCTGAGCCCAGAGAGTGGTGGTGAATGGTGCCACAGCCAGCCCTTGAGTCCTGTGTCCAGATCTAGGCCCCTCAGTTTAAGAAGGACATTGAGAGACTTGAAGGTGTCCAGAGAAGGGCAACAAGGCTGGGGAGAGGCCCTGAGCACAGCCCTGTGAGGAGAGGCTGAGGGAGCTGGGGTTGTTCAGCCTGGAGAAGAGGAGGCTTAGGAGAGACCTTATTGCTGTCTACAACTCCCTGAAGGGAGGCTGGAGCCAGGTGGGAGTTGGTCTCTTCTCTCTAGCAACCAGCACCAGAACAAGAGGACACAGTCTCAAGCTGCACCAGTGGTAGTGGTACCATGGGTCCACTGTGAGGCTGACAGAGCCCTGGAGCAGGCTGCCCAGAAAGGTTGTGGAGCCTCCTTCTCTGGAGCCTTTCCATCCCTGTCTGGATGTGTTCCTGTGTGACCTGTGCTGGATTCTATGCTCCTGCTCTGGCAGGGGGGTTGGACTGGAAGATCTCCAGAGGTCCCTTCCAACCCTTAACCTCCTCTGATCCTGTGACACAGCAGAGTTTTGGGGCCTATCACTGTGCAGCAGATGCTCTGCTGTAAGCCTTGCCTCAGAAGCAGGATCCTAGTGTTGTGTGAGCTCCGGAGGTCCCTTCCAACCCCTAACCTCCTGTGGTCCTGTGAACCAACCTGAACCACAGAGCATATAAGTTCTTGAGGGTGCCTAAAGCTGCAGCTGTTGCAGTGCAGTCAGCTCAGGGCATAGCCATGAAAGGGCACAGAGCATGTAATTTCTTGAGGGTGCCTAAAGCTGCAGCTCTTGCAGTGCAGTCAGGGCATAGCCATGACAGGGCACAGAGCATATAAGTTCTTGAGGGTGCCTAAGGCTGCAGCTCCTGCAGTGCAGTCAGCTCAGGGCATAGCCATGAAAGGGCACAGAGCATATAAGTTCTTGAGGGTGCCTAAAGCTGCAGCTCCTGCAGTGCAATCAGCTCAGGGCATAGCCATGAAAGGGCACAGAGCATATAAGTTCTTGAGGGTGCCTAAAGCTGCAGCTCTTGCAGTGCAGTCAGCTCAGGGCATAGCCATGACAGGGCACAGAGCATGTAATTTCTTGAGGGTGCCTAAAGCTGCAGCTGTTGCAGTGCAGTCAGGGCATAGCCATGACAGGGCACAGAGCATATAAGTTCTTGAGGGTGCCTAAAGCTGCAGCTCTTGCAGTGCAGTCAGCTCAGGGCATAGCCATGAAAGGGCACAGAGCATATAAGTTCTTGAGGGTGCCTAAAGCTGCAGCTCCTGCAGTGCAGTCAGCTCAGGGCATAGCCATGAAAGGGCACAGAGCATATAAGTTCTTGAGGGTGCCTAAAGCTGCAGCTCCTGCAGTGCAATCAGCTCAGGGCATAGCCATGACAGGGCACAGAGCATGTAATTTCTTGAGGGTACCTAAAGCTGCAGCTCTTGCAGTGCAGTCAGCTCAGGGCATAGCCATGACAGGGCACAGAGCATATAAGTTCTTGAGGGTGCCTAAAGCTGCAGCTCCTGCAGTGCAGTCAGCTCAGGGCATAGCCATGACAGGGCACAGTCCTGAGGGTGCTGTTGGACTGCCTCCCGTGTGCGCCGGGGCTGCATTTGCTCTGAGGCCGGGGGAAGGCCGTGCTTGTATCTGGTTCATCTGGAGGCTCCTTATTAATAGGCTGCACACTTCATTGATTTTTAATTAATTTCTGAAGAGGCACTGAGGATAAGTGCTGCAGCCCACAGACATCTCTGAACTTATTGCAGCCCACATCTCTATTGATCGCCTGCTTAAGGAGCAGAAGTAATCCATTTCAAATACACTTTCCTGGAGAGAGTGAATGCACTCCACAATAGACTCTCCTGATGGTAATTGTGTTGGCAAGAGGTCAGTGGCTGGGCTGGGGGATAGGCAGCCCTTTGTTTAGTATGCTGCTGGCCCTCCAAGTGCAGGCCTGCCTGCGGGCTTTGCTTCAAGGCGGCCAAGCGGGGTGGGGTGAGGAGATAACCCCCAACAGTAATGTGCAGGACAACATGAACCCCAAAAGAAGTTGCTCAGAAGGTTTGGGAGGCAAATGAAGCTCTGTTTGCAAGCAAGCTGAAACCTAGAAATATGAAGTGCAATGAGTGAGGTGCTTGGTGCCATGGTTTAATTGATTAGGTGGTGTTGGATTGGTTGATAGGTTGGATGTGATGATCTTGAAGGTCTCTTCCAACCTGGTCTATTCTATTCTATTCTATTCTATTCTATTCTATTCTATTCTATTCTATTCTATTCTATTCTATTCTATTCTATTCCATTCCATTCCATTCCATTCCATTCCATTCTATTCCATTCCATTCCATTCCATTCCATTCCATTCCATTCCATTCTATTCTATTCTATTCTATTCTATTCTATTCTATTCTATTCTATTCTATTCTATTCTATTCCATTCCATTCCATTCCATTCCATTCCATTCCATTTATTCTATTCTATTCTAGTCTAGTCTAGTCTAGTCTAGTCTATTCTATTCCATTCCATTCCATTCCATTCCATTCCATTCCATTCCATTCCATTCCATTCCATTCCATTCCATTTATTCTATTCTATTCTATTCTATTCTATTCTATTCTATTCTATTCTATTCTATTCTATTCTAAAATACCCAGTATTTACATGGGTTTACAGTTTATGAACAACACAAAACCTCCCCTGGACAAAACCAGGGGGCTACCAATAGCTCCCCCCCTACCTCTCCTCCCCCTCTGAACAAGGGGGTGCTGGTCGATGGTAGGCTGAACATGAGCCAGCCCAAACTTCCCCCTGGCACAGCTTGAGACTGTGTCCTCTTGCTCTGGTGCTGGTTGCCTGGGAGAAGAGGCCAATCCCCACCTTGCTACAACCTCCCTTCAGGTAGTTGTAGACAGCAAGAAGGTCTCCCCTGAGCCTCCTCTTCTCCAGGCTAAGCAACCCCAGCTCCCTCAGCCTCTCCTCACAGGGCTGTGCTCCAGACCCCTTCCCAGCCTTGTGCTCCAAACTCCTCCCCAGCTTTGTTGCCCTTCTCTGGACATGTTGGAGCAATTTATTTACATTCTACCACTTTCTTCTGGAGATCTGTGGAACACTTCCTGGGCATCAGCCTAAACCTGCCACACCAAGCTACCTTCCCTGGTGGGCAGTCTGCAACTGCAGAGCATTGGAAGCGCTCTGGTCCCAGCTCTCGCAGGGTTAGCTGAGAGCTCCTTTAGAGGACACATTCACAACCTGCCTGCCTTGTCAGAGGAAGGAGCTGGAGCTGGGCTAACTGCAGCAATTACTCTGAGAGAGAATAGCAGCACTGCAAAAAGCCCTTTCAAACCATTAATGTGCTTCTCTCTCTGGCTGCCACTTTGAAAAGCATCAAACATTTTCCCCGAGTATTGTGATCCACCGGGAGCTGAAGCCTGAAGTCTCTGAGCACTCCCCAAAGCAGAGGGGGGTTACACTCTTCCTGCTGGCATGTGTGGCACAGGTTACTGGGATTCAGTTCTGAAACAGTGACTGACAGCCTTTGCCATGAGGGCTAGCTGTGCTCCTGCCAGCATCCCAGCTCTAGGTACTGTGCAGGGAGTGTTTGCTGCCCAGCAAGGGGAGTTCTGCAGCAGTAAGTTGGTGGTTTAGGCAGTTGGTTCTCATTTAATGGTAGAAGACTTGGGGCAGGAGTGTTGATCTGCTCAAAGGTAGGAAGGCTCTGCAGAGGGATCTGGACAGGCTGGATTGAAGGACCAAGGTCAGTTTATGAAGTTTAATAAGGCCAAGTGCTGGGTCCTGCATGAAGTGGTAGAAGGACAGAAAATGGCCTCAGGTTGTGCCATTGAATGTTAGGAAAAAATTGCTCCCTGAAAGCATGGCTGGGGACTGGAACAGGCTGCCCAGGGCAGGAGTGAAGTCACTGTCCCCAGAGGTGTTCAGAAAACACATGGCCATGGCACTTTGAGATGTGGTTTCATGGCCATGGTGGTGCTGGGTTGACAGCTGGACTCAGTGACCATAGAAGGCTTTTCCAACTAGAACAATTCCATGATTCCTTTGCAGAAAGAAAGGTGGTGAAATCATGCAGCTGCAGTTTGTACCAGAGCAGTGCTAAGTGCTCCTGCACTTCCCCAGCCAGAGATGAGCTGCCTTAGCAGCAGTGGACACAGCATGAAAGAGCCTGAGCTGCATCAAGAGAAGTGTGGCCAGCAGGTCGAGGCAGGTGATTCTCTCCCTCTGCTCCACTCTGCTGAGACCCCACCTGGAGTACTGGGTCCAGTTCTGGAGCCTCTATTCCAGGAAGGATCTGGAGGTGCTGGAAGGTGTCCAGAGAAGGGCCATGAGGATGAGCAGAGGGCTGGAGCTGCTCTGCTATGGAGACAGACTGAGAGAGTTGGGGTTGTGCAGTCTGGAGATGAGAAGGCTCTGAGGAGACCTTCTTGTGGCCTTCCAGTATCTGAAGGGGGCTACAGGAAAGCTGGGAAGAGACTTCTCATGGTGTCAGGGAGTGATAGGACTGGGGGGAATAGAGTGGGTAGATTGAGATTGGATGTGAGGAAGAAGTTCTTCCCCATGGGGGTGGTGAGAGACTGGCAGAGGTTGCCCAGGGAGGTGGTGGAAGCCTCATCCCTGGAGGTGTTTACAGCCAGGCTGGATGTGGCTGTGAGCAACCTGCTGCAGTGTGAGGTGTCCCTGGCCATGGCAGGGGATTGGAACTGACTGATCCTTGAGGTCCCTTCCAACCCTGCCAATTCTGTGATTCTATGATTCTATAAGTGCTGACTTACAGAGCCCAGGCCCTGGGGTGCCTCAGGGGACCAGCAGTCTGCCTGAGCAGTCCTTCTCTTTCCTACTCAAGGACTGTCTGTAGATTTCTGCCTTGTTTTTATCCTCTTCCTCCTCGGGGCAGTGCAGCCTGAGAAGAGTCCCTTGCAGACACCTGCCTGGGTTGTGTGGTCACCTTCTGAAGCCCTTGAGAGAGGCAGACACTGCAGAGCTAGCAGGGAGGCATCAAATGCTAAATGCTTTATCCAAGTGCGGGGGTGACCCTTTAGCCACTAGTCCCTGACTTTATTAAGTTTTTCCTATTACAGCTCTTGGTCCTGTTCAGTAATTGGAGGGTCAGGAACTCTCCTGATGTCTGTGTTGCAGGCTGTATTTTTGCATTCCATCTGCTGGCCCAGCCAAAGGGATGAAAGTTGCTGCAGAGCTGTATCCAGGTTACTGTGTCCTTCCTGGGCAAGTGTTTATTAAAAGTGCAGCTGCAAGCCACAATTTCTCTCATCTCTTTGGGCTGCAGTGAACTGAGCTGTGATTTTCTTCAGAGGCTGGAGAATCATAAAATCATAGAATGGGTCAGGCCAGAAGGGACCTCCACATGTTATCCAGTCCAATCCCTCTGCAGTCAGCAGGGACATCCCCAACTAGATCAGGTCACCCAGAGCCCTCTCCAGCCTCACCTTGAAGATCTCCAGGCATGGGGCCTCAACCACCCCCCTGGGCAACCTCTTCCAGTGTTCCACCACCCTCATGGTGCAGAACTTGTTCCTCACATCCAATCTAAACCTGCTCTGCTCTACTTTGAAGTCATTGCCCCTGGTTCTATCCCTGCAGGCCTTTGCAAACAGTCTCTCTGCAGCTTTCTTGGAGCCCCCTTCAGGTCCTGGCAGGTTGCTCTTAGGTCTTCCTGGAGCCTTCTCTTCTGCAGGCTGAACACCCCCAGCTCCCTCAGCCTGTCCTTGGAGCAGAGCTGCTCCAACCCCCTGAGCATTTTCATGGCCCTCCTCTGGACCTGCTCCTGACTTTGTTTTGATTTGTTAGGCTTCAGCATGCTTTTTATTTTGTGGCCTGGCCCATAGCTCAGCAGTGCAGTAAACTCAGCAGTGTTTGCTCTTTCCTTTCTACCTGTCTACTCCTCTGCTACAAATTTAGACAAGAATTATAATCCCTATGAGCTTTTGCTCTGCTAGGTTGAAAAGTCAAACCTGTCACACAGCAAGCTCTCCAGTCTAGCAGCCTGTTTCTGCACCTGCTTGGTTGTGCACTTCCTTGACATCTGGAGTGCATGAAGAAGAGCCTGTCCAGCAGACTGAGAGAGGATCTCCTCCCCCTCTACTCCACCCTAGTGAGACCTCACCTGGAATACTGCATCCAGTCCAGGAGGAACAGGGATGTATTTGAGGGAGGCCAACAGAGGGCTAGGAGGATGATGGAGCACTGCCTCATGGGGAGCGGCTGAGAGACCTGGGGTTTTTTTAGTCTGGAGAACAGAAGACTGAGAGGACATTTAATATATGTCTATAATTGTCTGAGGGCTCAGTGTCAAGAAGGATAGGACAGGCTCTGCTCACTTGTGCCCTGGGATAGGGCAAGGGGCAGTGGATACAAACTACAGCACAGGAGGCTCCACCTCAACGTGAGAAGGAACCTCTTCACTGCGAGGGTCACAGAGCGCTGGAACAGGCTGCCCAGACGGGCTGTGGAGTCTCCAGTTCAGGATCATCCAGTTGCAACCCCCCTGCCATGGGCAGGGACACCTCATACTAGAGCAGGTTGCTCAGACCACGTGTGACCACACTCCCCTGTGTGAGCAGACAGAATTTCTGCTTCTGAGTGATCCACAGGTAGAGAGATGTAAGGCTGACCTGTGTGCAAGACCTCAGCACTAGCTCTTCTCCCAGCAGGACTAGCTGGAGTTACCTCAGCAGGAGTGGTTCTTGCACTGGGGATAATCATCCAGCTGTGCTGGGAGCCTGCCTCTCACATCAAGCACAGATTGCCTTGGGTTTGCTTCTTTGTGCTCAGAACGGCTTAGTCCAAAACCATTTAGCAACATCACAGCAGGGCTGTGAGAAAGGGGTGGCAGGGCACAGGGCTGCAGCACAGGAGGTTCCACCTCAACAGGAGGAGGAACTTCTTGACTGTGAGGGTGACAGAGCACTGGAAGAGGCTGCCCAGAGAGGTTGTGGAGTCTCCTTCTCTGGAGCCTTTCCAGCCCTGTCTGGATGTGTTCCTGTGTGACCTGTGCTGGATTCTGTGGTCCTGCTCTGGCAGGGGGGTTGGACTGGAAGATCTCAAATTTCCCTTCCGACCCCTAACATCCTCTATTCCTGTAATCAAGGGAATGGGAGAAGGCAAGAAATATATTGTTATCACATGAGATTGCTTTGCCTACCCTTTTACCAAGGAGAGAGACAGAGAGAGAGAGAGATGTTAACTTACCCATAAAAATTGGAGGTAATTTAGGTCCTCCTGCTCTGACAGGGGGGTTGGGCTCAATGATCTCCGGACATCCCTTCCAACCTCTGATCCTGTGAAATATCAGGGTGATTGCACAGCCCAGGAGGCAGGAGTGGGCCTCCCTGGCCAGCTTTGCTGAAGTCAGCAGAGCTGTGGAGGCTCAGCAGCGCTTGGCAGCCGAGCTGCTGGAGCTGCGCTTAGCACAAGCTCCGAGTCCCCAGCTCGTTCCGGCAGTGCTGGCCCAGAATAGCATCCTCTGCTCTCCCTTGGCTGCCAGGATGACCTCCAGGCCAGGCTCCCAGGCAGACCTACATAACAAATCACACCTCTGCAGCTGAGTCACTGTAATTCAGAGCAGTGTCATTTTCCTCCCTCCCACTGCTACCTCTGGAGTAGCAGCTACTTAGCTGACTGGTTGCTGCTGACAACAAAGGGCACTGCGGTTTCCTTGAAAGCATTCTCAGCCCCAGGGAAAATTACACTGCTGCTTTTTTTTTTCCCCCTTCTGTGGGGTAAGTAGGGGGAAAAGATGATCATTTGAGGCTTTTTGTAGTGATTCCTGTTATTGAGCTAGCCTCGAGTTATTGGGATGAAAAGAGGGCAGTCTCCAGGCCTGGAGATTAATGTCCATGTCCTTTCACCTGCCTGTTTGGTGGGGGTAAAGCATTACCTGAGAGAGGCAGGCTGCCCTGTATTTCTGCTTGGGAAAAGAGCTACCTTCCCTCTGTTCTGGGAGAGAATTTTTTCTATTATAGATGTGGGGAGATTCAGGCTGGAGGGGAGGAGGAAGTTCTTCCCCATGAGAGTGGTGAAGCCCTGGAATGGGTTGTCCAGGGAGGTGGTTGAGGCCCCGTCCCTGGAGGTGTTTAAGCCCAGGCTGGATGAGGCTCTGGCCAGCCTGATCTAGTGTGGGGTGTCCCTGCCCATGGCAGTGGGGCTGGAACTAGATGATCCTTGTGGTCCCTTCCAACCCTGACTGATACTATGAGACTATGTGGTGGGTTGTTATTTGCCCCCAACATTGACTTTGCCAGCCCAGCTCAGCTGGAAGCAAATGCAAGCTGTATTTACAAGCAGAACTACAATCTACAATGGAATGCAATGGATGTGTACAAAACCTCCAGGGTTTACAACATTTACAGGGGTTAACAATAAATAAACAGCACAAGAGCCCCCAGGAGAACCAGAGAAGCTGCTGCCAGAGAGCAGGAGAAGCTACTAGCCTCACCTTTTTCTGCCCCCCACCCCCCTGTCCAAAAGGGAGAAGAGAAAGGAGCAGAGGAAGTTGCTGTTAGACTGAACCAAAACAATGCAGCCAAGGTCAAGCAGAGGCAAGTTAGCATCTCTCCAGAGCAAAGAGGCCAGAAGAGACAAGGAGAAGCAGGAATTGTTTTGGTGCAAGCAGTCTTATGGTAGATACCTCTCCAATGGGAGTGTTTAGAATGTTATCTTTGCTTTCCTTTTCACGCCCAATAATGACTTATTTACATTGTACTGCTTTTCTGCTCAAGAGCTGTGGAAAAAAAATTGTGAAGGCAGAGCCTAAAACTACCACCATAGAAAATCACAGTCTCACAGGATGCCATTGGCCCTCTTGGCCACCTGGGCACACTGCTGGCTCATGTTTAGGCGGCTGTCAATCAGCACCCCCAGGTCCCTCTCTGTTTGGCAGCTCTCAGCCACTCTGACCCCAGCCTGTAGCTCTGCCTGGGGTTGCTGTGGCCAAAGTGCAGCCCCTGGCACTTGGAGTTGTTGAATGCCATCCTGTTGGCCTCTGCCCATCTGTCCAGTGGGTCGAGATCCCTCTGCAGAGCCTTTCTGCCCTCTAACTGACCAACATCTGCTCCCAGCTTGGTGTCATCTGCAAACCTGCTGATGGCTGACTCAATGCCCTCATCCAGATCATCAGTGGAGATATTAAAGAGGATGGGACCCAGCACTGAGGGTTTAGGGGTGAGCCTTGTAGAGTAGGGTTCTGGGTTGGACTTGATGACCCTGAGGGTCTTTTCCAACCTGAATATTTCTGTGATTTTCTGTTCTTCCACACACTTCAGCTCATCTCTGGTGATTAGCCCAAAGGGACCTGCATTTAATGACTTAGAGTCATAAAATCATAGAATCATTAAGGCAGGAAAAGACCTCTAAGATCATCAAATCCAACCTTTAACCTTACACCACTTGACCATGTCCCCAGGTGCCCTGTCCACACATTTCTTGAACACCTCCAGGGATGGTGATTCCACCACCTTCCTGGGCCGCCTCTTCCAATGCCTGACCACTCTTGCAGCAAAGAAATTGTTCCTGCTGTCAAACCTAGACCTCCCCTGGCACAACTTCAGGCCATTTCCCCTTGTCCTGTCATTAGTTATGTGGGAGAAGTGGCCATAAAAAGCCCCAACCAACATACCTGCTTATGTTCTGTCTTGAGCAGTTAATATTCCTAGCCAGCTCCAAAAGATGGATAGAGAGCAGGATTCATCTCAGCCAGCAGCACTGCTGATTTCTCCCCTGCCTAGTTACTACATAGAAACCTATCCAGGCTGAAAAGGGACAGGCAGGGAATTCTTGCTAGTGTTCAGTGCCTGATGGCAATTTGCACTCTTCCTGTCCACCTCCTTTCTTTGAACACCACCATCTTGGCTTTTCACAAACCTCTTCCACCCCTCAGCAGTGCTGTTGGCTTCCCCTGGAGCTGTTGCAAGCCTTACTTGCAGCGGGGGCAGAGCAAGGGTAAAAGACCTTCAACACTACTCAAAGCCCTGGCAAGAGCATTTGCCTCTGCTTCTGCAAGGAGCATTTGCATTTCCACAGCTGCATAAGCACACAGGTGGAAGGGACCTGCACTGCAGAGGGGTTTCCTGCTCTGGAGGTCGAAGTAAAGATCCACATAGCACAGGTTTGTCTTCAGACATGACTCTGGTGCCGGGTGAGGATGAGGGGTGCAGTTGTGAAAGAGAAAAAGCTATTCCTCACTCATCTTCCAGTTCCAAAGGGACTTCCTCCACTTATCTGTGTTATAGCTGTCTGCAGTGGCTGTTTGACTTCTTAATAGGATTAGGCACTGATTCAGAGAGTGGTTTTATGTTAAAGGATCCTGGCAGTAATTGCATTTCTAATGACATTCTCAATGAGGATACCTCTGTCCTAACTGTGCTGAAGAAGTGTCAGTGATGGGTAGATGATGACTGATTCTTGTGTTCAGGTGAGATGAATCTGGGCTCAGACATGATGGAGAAAACTGATCCTTACTGGCTTAATGTTACTTTTTTTTTTTCTCTCAGTGGTTTGTGGCTGGAAAGCTGCTGGCACAAAGGGACCTGGGGGTGCTAAGGGACAAGCAGCTGAAGAGGAGCCAGCAGGGTGCCCAGCTGGCCAAGAAAGCCAAAGGCCTCCTGGCTGGGATCAGCAATGCTGTGTCCAGCAGCAGCAGGGAGGGGATTGTCCCTTGGCACTCAGCTCTGGGCAGGCCACACCTCGAGTGCTGTGTCCAGTTTGGGGCACCTCAAGACAAGAGAGATGTGGAGGGGCTGGAGCCAGGGCAGAGGAGGGCAAGGAAGCTGGGAAGGGCCTGGAGAAGAAATCTGATGGAGAGCAACTGAAGGAGCTGGGGATGGTTAGTGTGAAGCAGAGGAGGCTGAGGGGAGACCTCCTGGCTCTCTACAGCTCCCTGAAAGGAGGTTGTGGAGAGCTTGGTGCTGGTCTCTTCTCACAGGTGATTAGCCATAGAAGAAGAGGGAAGAGCCTCAAGTTGCAGCAGGGCAGCTTCAGACTGGACAGGAGGAGGAATTTTTTCCCACCAAGAGTGGTCAGGGCTTGGAATGTGCTGCCCAGGGAGGTGGTGGAGTCCCCAAGGCTGGATGTGTTTGAAGGTGGTTTGGATGTAGTGCTTGGGGCTCTGGTTTCAGGGTGATCCTTGTAGAGTAGGGTTCTGGCTTGGACTTGGTGATGCTGAGGCTCTTTTCCAACCAGAGTGATTCTGTGATTCATCATTAAAGTCCCACTCTACTGTGGATTCCCTAACATGTATACCAAAGTATGAGGCTTCCTACTATCTGGACATTTTCTACTTTGATAGTTCTGTGGGATCTGCATAGCTCCACTTTGGACAAGTCCTGAAGGGCTCTCCATTTCCCCAGCCTCACTGATCACACCACAAATGGCACAGTGTATTCTTCTTGGGATCAGTCATTCAAGTGTCATCTTACAGACAGATCTCCTTCCATTCTCAGGGTGCAGAGTCACTTGTAACTCTTATACAACATCCTCTACTACATCCCCTCTACTCAGCTCTGCTGAGACCCCACCTGGAGCACTGTGTCCAGTTTTGGAGCCTCTGTTCCAGGAAGGATCTGGAGGTGCTGGAAGGTGTCCAGAGAAGCTTCAGCCACAAGGATGTGCAGAGGGCTGGAGCTCCTCTGCTCCAGGACTTAGGGGACACAGCCACATGGTTTGCAGAGGAAGAGGTCTCATATGCTCTGCTGCCTGGCCTCAGGGCTAGAGGGAAGGAAATGTGGAGAGCCACAGAACAAGGACCATGAGGATGAGCAGAGGGCTGGAGCTCCTATGGAGACAGACTGAGGGAGTTGGGGCTGTTCAGTCTGGAGAAGAGAAGGCTCTGAGGAGATCTTATTGTGGCCTTCCAGGAAGGCTACAGGAAAGCTGGGGAGGGACTTTTGAGGGTGCCAGGGAGTGATAGGACTGGGGGGAATGGAGCAAAACTAGAAATGGGTAGATTGAGATTGGCTGTTAGGAAGAAGTTGTTCCCCATGAGGGTGGTGAGAGCCTGGCAGAGGTTGCCCAGGGAGGTGGTGGAAGCCTCATCCCTGGAGGTTTTTGCAGCCAGGCTGGATGTGGCTGTGAGCAACCTGCTGTAGTGTGAGGTGTCCCTGGCCATGGCAGGGGGGTTGGAACTGGTTGATCCTTAAGGTCCCTTCCAACCCTGACAATTCTGTCCTCCTGGTATTTGGTCATGGGCTTGTTGTGTGGTGAGGGCACCAGCTCTGTGATGCAGAGTAGATTTTGTTGTCATACTCTGTATTATGTAAAAAGATTAGAGCTGCACAGAGAACACTTTTCCTGCCAGGCTCAAAACAGCCTTCAGATGATGATTCTTGGCATCTGTGCATGTGTTTAGACAGCCCTGCTGCAGTGAATACTATAGGATTACCATGTTTAGCTTGTTTCCATTCTGCTTGTAGACTCTTATCTACTGAGATATATATATATATATATATATATATACTTTTTCTCTCCTGCTTCTGCCATCCACCTTTAGAGCCTGTTGCTACAGTATCAGGAAAATCAAACATATTTATAGTGAGTATTCCTAAGAAGATTTACATTTCTGCAGGTCATGCAGCTGTGAACCCAGCATGGGTTGCTTTTAGCTTTGCAGATAACACAGCCCTGAGAAGCTTCTTGGACAGAGGTAAAGTAAGCTGTTAGTGCAGTGATACCCAGACAGCTATTTTTACCCTCTCTCTGGAAAGAAGAGAAAAACAGGTGTGACACTGGTTAGAAGCAGTACTCAGGTTGGTCTTCACACATCTACTTCAACATGTCCAGAGTAGGGCAATGAGACTGGAGGAGAGGCATTGAGCACAGCCCTGTGAGGAGAGGCTGAGGGAGCTGGGGTTGTTTAGCCTGGAGAAGAGGAGGCTCAGGGCAGACCTTATTGCTCTCCACAACTACCTGAAAGGTGGTTGTAGCTAGGAGGGAATTGGTCTTTTCTCTCAAGCAAGCAGCACCAGAACAAGAGGACACAGTCTCCAGCTGTGCCAGGGGAAGTTTAGGCTGGAGGTGAGGAGAAAGCTCTTCACTGAGAGAGTCATTTGTCTTTGGAATGTGCTGCCCAGGGAGGTGGTGGAGTCACCATCACTGGAGGGGTTCAAGAGGGGATTGGACATGGCACTTGGTGCCATGGTCTGGTCATGAGGTCTGTGGTGACAGGTTGGACTTGATGACCTTTGAGGTCTCTTCCAACCTTGGTGATACTGTGATTCTGTGATTCTGTGAGGTTCTGGCCAGGTGGGGGTTGGTCTCTTCTCCCAGACAACCAGTGACAGAACATGAGGACACAGTCTCAAGCTGTGCCAGGTGAGGAGAGGAGAAAGGTGAGGTGAGGAGAAAGCTCTACCCAGAGAGAGTAATTGGCCATCAGAATGTGCTGCCCAGGGAGGTGGTGGAGTCCCCATCCCTGGAGGTGTTCAAAGATGTGGCACTTGGAGCCATGGTTTAGCTGTCAGGAGGTGTTAGGTATTAGGGAATAGGTTGGACTTGATGATCTCTAAGGTCTTTTGCAACCTGGTTGATTGTGTGATTCTGCTCTGTGAATAAGAACAGATTGTGTGTGCTCCTTTGAAACGTGGCCATTGATCTGGTGGCTCATTACAATGCACCACTCGAAGGCACTGCTAAAGCAAGGGAGCTGCAGCGCTTGGAATAACTAATGATCTCCTTTCCAATCCGCTGAGGGCAGTAAAAGTTTGTGTCCAGCTTTAAAAGCATTTGGAGGTGGATAAGAAGCTTCATCTTGAATTGAAGACACTTCACTGGGAATGCAGAAGAGCTGGGATGGTTTCCCAGTCAGCCCTCACTTCTGTGGGTCTCTGGCTAAGCTGATGAGATTTTATGGCCTTCAGATTTCCTGTCTGAAACATAAGGGCCATCATATTTCTTTCCTTTGTCTCACAGCTCTGGCCTTGAAGCTTGCTGGAGCAAAGGAGACATCCCTGTGGGGGTTGGTTGTGCTATTATTCTCTCACCTTTGGCAACTCACACAGGACTGTAGAGAATCATGGTGTACATTGTGAGCAGCCTAAGGCCAGCTCATCCCACCTCCTGCTCAGAGCAGGGGCAGTCTTCAACTGGTGCCCTCTAGGCCATTCCCTTGTTGTGAATAGCAATAAGGGAACCCAAAATCATACATGGTCCCCAGTGAAAAGCAGTCCTGAAAAAGAGAACATTGCTGACTCATTGAGGTGATTTTGCTGTTCTTTGTCTTTCAGGGAATGATGTACCTGGAAGAGAGGAGGCTTGTCCACCGAGACCTGGCAGCCCGGAATGTCTTGGTGAAATCGCCAAACCACGTGAAGATCACTGACTTTGGCTTGGCCAGGCTTTTGGAAGGGGATGAGAAAGAGTATAATGCTGATGGAGGGAAGGTGAGTCCTGAACAGAGAATCATAGGATCATAGAATCACAGAGGGGTCTGGCTTGGAAGGGACCTCCAAAGGGCAGCCAGTCCAAGCCCCTCTGCAGTCAGCAGGGACATCCCCAACTAGATCAGGTTGCCCACAGCCCTCTCCAGCCTCACCAGGCATGGAGCCTCAACCACCTCCCTGGGCAACCTGTGCCAGTGTTCCACCACCCTCCTGGTGCAGAACTTGTTCCTCACATCCAATCTGAATCTGCTCTGCTCTAGTTTGAAGACATTGCTCCTGGTCCTGTCCCTGCAGGCCTTTGCAAACAGTCTCTCTGCAACCTTCTTGTAGCACCCTTTGGGTACTGGCAGGTTGCTCTTAGGTCTCCCTGGAGCCTTCTCTTCTCCAGGCTGAGCACCCCCAGCTCCTTCAGCCTGTCCTCAGAGCCAAACTGCTCCAGTCCCTTCACCAGCCTCATTGCCCCTCTCTGAACATGCTCCACAACCTCAATGTCCCTCTTGCAGTGAGGGACTCGGGGCTGAACATCTGGGGATGTTAGAAATGAGGTGAGGCTAAAAAGTAATATGGGGCAAATGTCTGGCTTTAAAATCACCCTTGAGAGAGCTTTTTAGAAGCCTGGCATTCAGCATGGGATGGGAGGCTTGGATGCAAGAAACAGCACAGGGCCACTGACAGACTTTCTTACAGAGTTAACAGGCCACAGGGATTCACTGCCCTGGGGAATAACTTCAGGAGGTTTGTCACAGTGTGATATACATTTATTTATTACAGAGAACAATCCTCACTGTCAGTACAGGCTGGGGGAGGAGGGGATAGAAAGCAGCCCTGAGGAAAAGGACTTGGGGGTGCTGGTGGATGAGAAGCTGGCCAGGAGCAGGCAGGGTGAGCTTGCAGCACAGAAGGCCAAGGGCAGCCTGGGCTGCATCCAAAGCAGCATTGCCAGCAGAGCCAGAGAGGGGATTCTGCCACTTTGCTCTGCTCTGCTGAGACCTCACCTGCAGTGTTGTGTGCAGGTCTGGAGCCCTCAATACAGGAAGGACCTGGACCTCATGGAGCAGGTCCAGATGAGAGCAAGAAAAATGCTCAGGGGGTTGGAGCAGCTCTGCTATGAGGAGGGGCTGAGGGAGCTGGGGGTGTTCAGGCTGGAGAAGAGGAGGCTGAGGGGAAACCTCATTGCTCTCTACAGCTCCCTGAAGGGAGGTTGGAGCAAGGAGGGGGCAGCCTCTGCTCCTTGGTGGCAAGAGACAGGAGGCAGAGGAAATGGTTCCAAGCTGTAGCAGGGCAGGTTCAGGCTGGATGCTGGGAAATACTTCTTGCCAGAGAGGGCTCTCAGACACTGGAAAGGTCTGCCCAGCAGCCTGTGGAGCTGATGCTTAGGGTCATGGTTTGGTGTTGAGCCTGCAGTGCTGAGTGGAAGGTTGGACTGGATGAGCTTGGAGGTCTCTTCCTACTGGATGTTTGCTGTGATTCTGTAATGCATTATGAAATTCAGAAGGCTGTAGGTAAAGACTCTAAGTGCATGCCACTGCCAGCTGCTCCCTGAGCATCTTTCAATTCTACATTTCAACCTGTCACAAAATCCCAAGGGATTCTGCTTCTCCTGTCCCTTCCTTTCCCTGAATGTTCAGTTTGCTTTCTGCCTACTTGCTAGCTGTGTTTTTCTGTGCTCACTTCTGCCCTTGTCTGCTATCAACAGCTGTTGCCAGTGTGTGCTTTGCTCCTGGAGGAGCTGCTGCCATTCTCTTGGGGCTGCTGCACTTGGCAGCTGCCCCAAGGGTTACAGCAGCATCTCAGTCAATGAGGTGAAGAGCTTGAAAGGAGTCACCAGTGCTTTCCCCTTTCCCCAGTAAAGAGACCTCCTGGCTGGGAAGGTGGAGTTTTGGCAGTTTTCCCTGGTCCCTTCAGTTGTCTAATCTCCACTTCAGTAGCCACTCTGCCTCTTCCCTTCATCAGCCAGTGAATGACAGGAAATGAGCTGCTCCTTGTGAACTAGCAGTTCCCTGGCAGCTGCTGTAAGCTCATCAAGCCAATCACGGTGGTGGGAATTCTGGAGCAGGATTTGCATGTCAGATGCATCACATTCCAGAGAAGCATCCTGTCAGATCCAGAAGACATTTGCAATTCAAAGTTGTATGGACAGCCTCCTAAGGCAGATCCAGACTAGATCAAAGGAAAATGTTTTTCACCATCAGGACAGTTGAAGAGTGATCAGGTTGCTTAGGTTGGAGCAATTTTCATCCTTGGAGATTTTCAAGTCCAAACTAGTATCATAGAATTGTCAGGGTTGGAAGGGACCTCAAGGATCAGCCAGTTCCAACCCCCCTGCCTTGGGCAGGAACACCTCACACTAGAGCAGCTTGCTCACAGCCACATCCAACCTGGCCTGAAAAACCTCCAGGCATGAGGCTTCCACCACCTCCCTGGGCAACCTCTGCCAGTGTCTCACCACCCTCATGGGGAAGAACTTCTTCCTAACAGCCAATCTCAATCTACCCACTTCTAGTTTTGCTCCATTCCCCCCAGTCCTATCACTCCCTGACACCCTCACAAGTTCCTCCCCAGCTTTCCTGTAGCCCCCTTCAGATAC
The DNA here is from genome assembly GCF_014839835.1 of Dryobates pubescens. Taxonomy (NCBI): domain Eukaryota; kingdom Metazoa; phylum Chordata; class Aves; order Piciformes; family Picidae; genus Dryobates; species Dryobates pubescens. The sequence continues at coordinate 3,800,220 of NC_071648.1, read as the reverse complement.
TGGAAGGCCACAAGAAGGTCTCCTCAGAGCCTTCTGCTCTCCAGACTGAACAACCCCAACTCTCTCAGTCTGTCTCCAGAGCAGAGCAGCTTCAGCCCTCTGCTCATCCTCATGGCCCTTCTCTGGACACCTTCCAGCACCTCCAGAGCCTTCCTGGAATAGAGGCTCCAGACCTGGACACAGAGCTCCAGGTGGGGTCTCAGCAGAGTGGAGCAGAGGGGCAGAATCCCCTCCCTGGCCCTGCTGGCCACACTTCTCTTGCTGCAGCCCAGGCTCTGCTTGGCTCTCTGGGCTGCAAGTGCTCACTGCTGGCTCCTGTTGAGCTTCTCCTCCTCCAGCACCCCCAAGGCCTTTTCTTCAGGGCTGCTCTCAAGCCAGTGCCTGCCCATACTATTTTGGTGCCTGGAATTGTCCTGACTCAGCTGCAGGACCTTGGACTTGGTCTTGTTGAACCTCATGAGGTTGGCTTGGGCTCAGCTCTGCAGCCTGTCCAGGTCCCTCTGGATGGATCCTTTCCCTCCAGCCTGTCAGCCACACCACACAGCTTGGTGCTGTTGGTGCCTCAGTGCCACTGCCCATGTCACCAATGAAGATGTTAAACCAGATGAACTTGATCTGATCTCATAGCTGAACCTGCTTTGAACCTGGGGTTGGCCAAGATACTCTTGAGGTCCCTTCCACCCTGAGTTGTCCCATGATGAGCAGTGCAGCTTTGCTACTTCAGCAGTTCCTCCAAGTTTGGAGCTACCCTGTTGTACTTAATGGGAAGGAAGGCAAGAGAGTTGTTCAGAATGTAGTGGAGGAGGATGAAGTGTCCTCACAAGTGCTAAGCCAGCTTTTATTAAAGAGTGCTATTTTTTGCCACAGCTGTATAGGTTATGCTCATTACTCAACTGCATGGAAGGTATTTTCATGAGGATTTGAATGAAGACACATCCTCTGCTTTTCCACCCACCAGCTGTTCAGATTGTGCATGCAGCTCCCTCTCTCCCTGGTGTCATTCCATAGCTCCCAATGGGAGGCAACCTGTACAAGTTCATGCAGGGTGAAAATCTGCTGTTACTGTATGTCCATGAGAGATCAATGGTCTGCAGGACTGTGCCTGACAGGCCCAGCTCAGGAAGAGGGAACACTGTGGACCTGATTTTAACACAAACTCAAGAGGGGGAACCTAGTGCCCAACCTGGGGCTGTGTTTGCCCACACCAGCCTGGTGGACAACAAGCTCTGCATGGGACAGCAATTTGCCCTGGTGGCCAAGAAGGCCAAGGGGATCCTGGGGTGCAGAGGAGTGTGTCCAGCAGATCCAGGGAGGTTTTCCTCCCCCTCTATTCTGCCCTGCTGAGGCCTCCCCTGGAATCTTGCATCCAGTTCTGGACTCTCCAGTTCAGTATGGACACATGGATGTGCTGGAGAGTCCAAGGGAGGGCTGCAAGGATGCTGAGGGGACTGGAGCACTGCTTGGGGAGGAGAGGCTGAGAGCCCTGGGGCTGTTTAGTCTGGAGAGGAGAAGACTGAGAGGGGATCTGATCAATGTCTATCAATAGCTGAGGGCTGGAGGGCAAGAGGGAGGGGACAGGATCTGCTCAGTTGCAGCCTGTGATAGGACAATGGGCACTGGATATAAACTGCAGCACAGGAGGTTCTACCTCACCATGAGGAAGAACATTTTCACTGTGATGGTGTTAGGTAGTGGTAGGACTGGGGGGAATGTAGGAAAACTAGAAATGGGTTGGTTCAGATTGGATGTTAGGAAGAAGTTTTTCCCCAGGAGGGTGGTGAGACACTGGCAGAGGTTGCCCAGGGAGGTGGTGGAAGCCTCAGCCCTGGAGGTTTTTCAGGCCTGTCTGGATGTGCTGTAGTGTGAGGTGTCCCTGGCCATGGCAGGGGGGTTGGAACTGGCTGAGCCTTGAGGTCCCTTCCAACCCTGACAGTTCTATGATTCCATGGTTCTATAATTCTCAGGTCACTTTTCTCTTGTCTTTCCCTAGATGCCAATTAAGTGGATGGCTCTGGAGTGCATACACTACAGGAAGTTCACCCACCAGAGTGACGTCTGGAGCTATGGTAATCCTGCACACCTAAACCTGTGCCTCTTTATCCTTATCACAGGATGCAAGGGGTTGGGAGGGACCTCTGGAGACCACAGAGGCCAACCCCCATGCCCAAGCAGGGTCACCTTACCATCTCAAAACGGCTTGGGTTGGCAGGGAGCCCCAAAGGTCACCGAGTCCACTCACCCTGCAGCAGGCAGGGACATCTTCTGATGGCACTTTGGCATCTTGGCATTACAGGAAGCCACAGACTGTAAAAGCAAGATGCCAGCCAGCCACTGCCACCATCAAACTGCAGCCAGCAGCCACAATTTGGGTGGATGTGTTAAAGAGATCCTCTTTTCTTAGGGGATGTCATCCCAAAGGGATTTGCTCTTCCTTCTTTTTTATCCCCCTTTTTTTTGCCTTTTTTTTTCCCTTTTCTTTTACCTTTCTTTTCCTTTCTTTTTCCTATCTTTTTCTGTTCCCCTTTCTGCCCCCTATTTTTTTCCTTTTCTTTTACCTTTCTTTTCCCTTCTTTTCCCTAGATTTTCCTATTTTTCCCTTTTCCCCCCTATTTTTTTCCTTTTCTTTTACCTTTCTATTCCTTTATTTTTCCTATATTTTTCTATTTTTCCCTTTTTCCCCCTATTTTTCCTTTTACCTATATTTTCCCTATATTTTTCTATTTTTCCCTTTCCCCCCCTATTTTTTTCCTTTTCTTTTACCTTTCTATTCCTTTATTTTTCCTATTTTTTCTATTTTTCCCTTTTCCCCCAATTTTTTCCTTTTCTTTTACCTTTCTATTCCTTTATTTTCCCTATACTTTTCTATTTTTCCCTTTTTCCCCCTATTTTTTCCTTTTCTTTTACCTTTATTTTCCTTATACTTTTCTATTTTCCCCTTTCCCCCCCTATGTTTTCCTTTTTTTCCCATTCTTTTTAAAAATGATTGTTTCATTTTCCTGTTCCCCCTTTTTTCCTTTTTTCCCCTTTCCCCTCCTTTTTCCATTTTTTTCCTTTTTAAAAATCTTTCCCCATCTTATGCTCTTTTCCCCCATTTTTTCCTTTTTTCCTATTTGCTTTATTTTTTCCTTTCCCCCCTTTTTTTCCCTTTCCCCCCATTTTTAATTTTTTTTTCATTTCCCCCCTTTTTTCTTATTTTCTTTATTTTTTCTTTTTTCCCATTTTTCTTTTTTTCTTCTCCATTTTTTGCCTATTTTCATATTTTCTTTATTTTTCCTTGTTTCCCCCTTTTCCCATTTTTCTTCTTTTCCCATTTTTTGCCTTTTTTCATATTTTCTTTAATTTTCCTTTTTTTCCCCCATTCCCATTTTTTCCCATTTTTTGCCTTCTTTCATATTTTCTTTATTTTTTTCCCCTTTTCCCCTTTTTCTTTTTTTCCCCATTTTTTGCCTTTTTTCATATTTTCTTTTTTTTTCCTTTTTCCCCCCCTTTTCCCATTTATTTCCCATTTTTTGCCTTCTTTCATATTTTCTTTTTCCTTTTTTTCCCCTTTTTTCCCTTTTCTCCCCAGGTTTTCCTTTTTCATTTTCCCCCTTTTTCCATAGTTTCTGTACTTTCCCCTTTTTCTCCCCTTTTCCCCTCTTTTTTCCTTTTAAAAAATCATTACTCCTTCTTTTCCCTTTTTCCTTTTATTTTCCCTTTTTTCGCCCTTTCTTCCTTTTTTATCCTTCATTTTTTCCCTCCCCCCCTTTTTCTCTTTCTTTCCTTTTCTTTTTTCCTTTTTTCCCTTTTCTTTTTTCCTTTTTTCCCTTTTTTCCCCCTTTTTTTTCCCCTTTTTTTCCCCTTTCTTTCTCTTTCTTCCCCTCCCCCTTTTTTTTCCTTCTCCTTTGTTTCCATTTCTTCTTCTTTTTTTAATAATCTCTTTTTGACCATGTAACTCTAAACAGCAGTTGTTACTTGTCTCCTGGGTTACCTCCCTGCTCACTGAAGTCTATTATCTTGCTGTCCCTGCTGGGATGGCTGCCGTAAGGTCTGGGCTGATTCAGCTGATTATTATGACAGAAGAAGACCTTTTTTGAGCACAGCCACAGAGGCCTAAAAATACAGCTACAGGTCATCATTCTCAGCAGCCCTTTGAAAATCTTAACTCTGAAAGGCCATGGATGTCAAAAAGCATTTTCAAGCTTATAGAACTTTCTGTACCAACAGGCAGATGAAAGGGAATTTGTCATAACACAGAGCAAGAGAATGAAGAGAAAGAGACAGAGTCACAGAAACATTGAGGTTAGGAAAGACCCTCAGGATCTCCAAGTCCAACCCAGAACCCTACTCTACAAGGATCACCCTTAAACCAGAGCCCCAAGCACCACAGCCAAACCACCTTCAAACACATCCAGCCTTGGGGACTCCACCACCTCCCTGGGCAGCACATTCCAAGCCCTGACCACTCTGGATGGGAAAAAATTCTTCCTCCTCTCCAGTCTGAAGCTGCCCTGCTGCAGCTTGAGGCTCTTCCCTCTTCTTCTATGGCTAATGACCTGTGAGAAGAGACCAGCACCAAGCTCTCCACAACCTCCTTTCAGGGAGCTGTAGAGAGCCAGGAGGTCTCCCCTCAGCCTCCTCTGCTTCACACTAACCATCCCCAGCTCCTTCAGTTGCTCTCCATCAGATTTCTTCTCCAGGCCCTTCCCAGCTTCCTTGCCCTCCTCTGCCCTGGCTCCAGCACCTCCACATCTCTCTTGTCTTGAGGTGCCCCAAACTGGACACAGCACTCAAGGTGTGGCCTCCCCAGAGCTGAGTGCCAGGGGACAATCCCTTCCCTGCTGCTGCTGTGTCCAGCTCTCAAGCTAGCTAGCAGGTCAGCTCGCGTGGACTCTGCACACACGCCAAAATGGGAGTCATGTTTGATTACCAGATATTCATCAGTGTTAATTCCTTTATCCAGCCAAGCTGCTGTGTCACATCTGCTGAGCTGTCTGCCTCTTTATCCATTACAGCTGTTTTTAATAAATCATCTCTACCTTTGTAAGTGCAATTTTTCAGCAGTGTCTAGGGCTCTGGACTCCTGTTTGCATTTCTTGATGCCATATCATAAAGTCACAGAGCATTAGAGGTTGGAGGGGACCTCCAGAGATCATCCAGTCCAACCCCCCTGCCAGGGCAGCATCACCCAGGGGAGTCTGCACAGGAATGCATCCAGCTGGGGTTGGAAAGGCTCCAGAGAAGGAGACTCCACAACCTCTCTGGGCAGCCTGCTCCAGGCCTCTGTCACCCTCACTGCAAAGAAGTTTCTCCTCACGTTTAGCCTAAACCTTCTCTGGTCAAGTTTGTATCCTTGGCTTATTACTGTGCACCACCCACAAGAGCTTGGCCCCCTCCACTTGGCACCCACCCCTCAGGTGTTGATGGACATTGATCAGATCCCCTCCCAGCTTTATCTTCTCTAGAGTAAGAAGCCCCGGGCCTCTCAGTCTCTCTTCACAGGGCAGATGCTCAAGTCCCCTAAGCATCCTTGTGGCCCTCTGTTGGTCTCCTGCACAAAGGTGTGCAGTGCTGTTCATTGCTTACTTTTCTCTGGGGGTAGCAGCAGAAGATAGTGTTTGCTGTGAGTGGTTAGCTGCCCTCTTCTATTCAGCTGAGGAAAAACATAGGGAAGTTAAATCAATCATGTCAAGCGGCTCTTTCTCCTCAGAGTCTCTCCACCCTGCATCACTTAGGATAAAATATGCCTCTGTTTATAAAGTTCACTTTAAATGCATGAAGCCCAGGGTATCTGTAATCAGAGAGGACAGGAGCCAAAACAATTGGCAAGCTGTAGTTGCTGAACATCAAAGAAGAGGTAAATGAGTGTGAAATAGATGTGTGTTTCGTACAGGTGGCAATTCTGCCCAGCACCTTTCCCATTAGCATGACAGATGCCACAATATGGTCACTGATCTGCAGGCACATTGGAAATGACCTTTGCAATAAAAAGAAGAAGTTGAGCTGTGGTGAGAGCAGCTTTGGCAGGACTGAAAGTTTGTGCTGGGGGTCGAATTCTGTTCCTCGTGATATACGAGCCTGAGTTCCAGCTCGGATGCCAAAACAAATCCTATGGCTGTTCAACAAGGAGAATCTTGGGGGGTTGCAGCACAGCACTGTCATAACTCAAATCCATTATGTTATTTAAGGCAAAGATAGCACAAGTGGCTGGGAATGACTTACAAGGCAAAGGCAATGACATCATTGCTCAGTGCTCTGCCTCGGTGGGAAATTGATGCTCCGAGTGAGGGAACATCTGTGGGTTTCCCCCTTAAAATAATAGAGTCCATCAGCCATCCATTCTCCCTTCTGCTGTGATAAAAGGGTGTGAGGCATTTTTTTTGTTACTGCCTCCATTTCCTTCAGTGCCACTGATTTGTCTCAGACCTTCCTGTCGTGCCTCAGATCGATCGTGCTGCTTCTCACACCCATAAAGTGAAGAAGAGATTGCAGCTCAGAGCTTGGTGCTGTGAGAAACTGTGAAGGAATCCAAAGAGGATGGCCTCAATTCTCTTCTTTTCTTTTCTTCTTGTTTTTTTCCCCCTGTTTAGGAGTAACTATCTGGGAGCTGATGACCTTTGGTGGGAAGCCATACGATGGAATCCCCACGCGAGAGATCCCTGACCTCTTGGAGAAAGGAGAGCGGTTGCCCCAGCCTCCCATCTGTACCATTGATGTTTATATGGTGATGGTGAAGTGTAAGTCCTTGCCACTTCTGCAGTCCCTAGAACACTGGCAGCTGTGGTACTGGGGAACAGGGCAGGCTGCTTCAAAAGAGAGGCCTCCCAAGGCCCTCTCAACTCCATTTAAATGCTGCCTGCACCTTTTGTTGCAGTTGCAAAAGAGAAAAGAGTTGAGCCACGAAGGGTTGAGTTGCCTCAGCTTCTTATTACTGTCAGATGGTATCTCACAGCCTTCCTGTGCAGCCAGAGTTGTATGATTGTCATTGTAAATCCTTGCCATTTCCATGACAATTGATTCTGATGTTAAGAAATGATAGCATTAGACATAATTATGGGACGTGGCTACCCAACCAGGGAAGGTTGGAAGGAGAAAGGCTGCTTCCAAATACTGAGGAGAGCAAGCACAGAGGTGTTATTGTTAGTAGCAAGAATGATGAGTGCAGTGGCAATAATGAAAAGGGAAATTAAATTAATACAAGAAATGCTACAGGGAGGATAAATTTTTATCAGGCTCAGTCCAGTACAATAACTTTATGAATACTTCTGCTCTGGCAAAAAGGAAAACAGCCTGCACGTGGTTTCTCCCTACCCTTTTACCTCCAAGATGCCCACACGAGTGACAGGGTCCCCCAAGGCTGTGCTTCTAATTTAAAAGGAGTTAGGAACATCTCCCTGGTGTTTGTAATTTAATTTAGGTGAGATTAACATGCAGACAACCTCATCCATCTCCTGCAGGCCGTTCCCTTTTTGCTCTGTACCCAAAACCCACCCTCCCCCACACAACCCACTGAAAGGAAGGCAACACAACCAGAGCAGAGAAACAAAACCCTTCTGGAAACAGTTGGGTGGAAATGGTCTGAAGAGTGCAAGGGGCTTCACCTTGGCTGGGTGCAAAAGGTGTTCCACCTGATCAGATTTCTGATGAGTGTGAGGAGGAATCTCAGTGGGCAGAGTCTAATAGATGGAAGGTGGCAGCCAGCCATGCAGACCAAGGCCTTTGTCTTTGTTTTAACTCTGTTGGTCACTTCTTCAGTTAAATGCTGTGAAGGAGGTAAGGCCTGGTTCCTTGAGTCTTCCTGGAGGAGGAGAACATGTTCTTGGGAAAGTGACTGATAGGATCTTCCATTAGCAAGAGCTGCCTTTGAGGCAGAGTTAGTTGCTGGTGGTGACTTGCTTGTTTTGCAGACAGCTTCAGCAGGGATTGGGAATTATTGTTCTGAATGGGTGCTTCTTGGAGAGTGGAGGGCAAAAGAATCCCTCTTCCTGAATGAAAATAGCATCCAATTCTTTGTGTGGAGTCTGTGATGCAGACACATGAGTGCAGAGTGACCTGGAAAGTGGTTGCCAGGTCAGGCATCCTGCACAGAATCACAGAGCATTAGGGGTTGGAAGGGACCTCGAAAGATCATCCAGGTCAACCCTCCTGCCAGAGCAGGGTCACCTAGAGCTGAACAGCTCATGTTTCATCTAAGGTACTGTGGAACAGTAGGTCAGTGAAAGTAAAATAGAATGGAATGGAATGGAATGGAATGGAATGGAATGGAATGGAATGGAATGGAATGGAATGGAATGGAATAGAATGGAATGGAATGGAATGGAATAGAATAGAATAGAATAGAATAGAATAGAATAGAATAGAATAAACTGGGTTGGAAGAGACCTTCAAGATCATCGTGTCCAACTTAGTAGTAACTTTGTAATAAACCTCCTAGTCCAAGATCAGATTTTTAGGGTGTCAGGGAGTGATGGGACTGGGAGGAATGGAGCAAAACTAGAAGAGGGTAGATTCAGATTAGCAAGAAGTTAGCAAGAAGTTCTTCCCCAGGAGGGTGGTGAGAGACTGGCAGAGGTTGCCCAGGGAGGTGGTGGAAGCCTCATGCCTGGAGGTTTTGCAGCCAGGCTGGATGTGGCTGTGAGCAAGCTGCTCTAGTGTGAGGTGTCCCTGCCCATGGCAGGAGGCTTAGAACTGGCTGATCCTTGAGGTCCCTTCCAAACCTGACAATTCTATGATTGGAGAGGTTGGACACATCTATAACAAGAGGCAGTCAGAGCTGACATCTCAATGGACAAAACAGGCACAGGAAGTTGCAAGGCATTGTTGTTGTCTCTGTTTTGGGGGTGAGGAACAGGAGCTCAGAGCAAATTGAGAAGTGTCCCAGTTTGGGCTGGGTGCCTGTAAAAAGGAACCTCAAACTTGCAGTCCTCCAGAAGGTGCAGAATGTCCAGCAGGTGTGCTGGAAGTGTCATCTTTGTGTGGCTTCCCACAAATCCTGCATCTCTGTAAATCTGCCTGCAAAGTCATTGTCTTCCTTCCCTTTCTCCTCCCTGGAGGCAGTGAGCTCCCTGATCTGGTGTGGGGAAGGATGGCTCCAGTCTTATCCAGCCTTCAGGTCATGAATAATTTTTACTGCATAGTCTTGGCCTGTTTAGGTCTAATGCCAGGGACCAAGGGGAGGCAGTTTCAGGCCTGCCCAGGCTGAATCCAGCCTAGCAGTGGGGGAGAAGAAAGAGCCCTGGGGTGTGTGTTAACCCCAGGTGGGCAGACAAGGAGCACTGGGTTTGTGGTCTGATTTGGTGGAGGTTTTGTGTGAAGCCTTTTGGCTTAATGAGCTTCTCTGTCAACCCCAGATCAGCCTTCCTCAGTGTTTGATATGCTTTGCTATGCTCACCACTCTGCATTGCAACATTGCAGTATTGTAGCTTGTGAATGCATTTTCCACTTAAGCTTTCTCATACTCCAACCCTGTGTGTGAAGTGGTTTGGTTTTGCTCCAGGGGCATCAGAGCAATCTGTCCTGCTCTAAACCAGGACAAAATGACATCCATGCATTGTGGAACAGCCCAAATCCAGATGTTTTCTCTAGCTCAACCCAGATGTTTTCCATCCTAGATGCATCACAGGGTTCTAGCTTTGCATTCTTCTGGGCTCTCTAGTGCAGCTTTTCTTCAGGCCAGAGCTATCAAGGGCTTCATCAAGGCCTTCACATTTGTGGCTGTTTAAGAAGAGGATGATTTCTTCCCTTGACAATTAACTCTTTTCCTTCTCACCTTTCATCTGTCCCCAGGCTGGATGATTGATGCAGACAGCAGACCAAAATTCAAGGAGCTGGCTGCTGAGTTCTCCAGAATGGCTCGAGACCCTCAGAGGTACCTGGTAATTCAGGTGAGCAGCTCTGAAACATCAGGGGGAAAAAACCAAACAGACAAGCATTCTGTCTGCCCAACCTGACTGCTGAGGGGGTGGCCTTTCACTCTCTTAAGGTCAAGGTGTTCTTGATTTTCAAGCAACCAGTGACTGTGGCACTGTACAAGAATGAAGTAGAACGGCCAGGGTCAGTGCCTCCAAAACAATGTACAATAGAACAATAGAACAATAGAATAGACCAGGTTGGATGAGACCTTCAAGATCATCGTGTCCAACCCATCAACCAATCCAGCACCACCTAAACAACTAACCCATGACACCAAGCACCCCATCAAGTCTCCTCCTAAATACCTCCAATGATGGTGACTCCACCACCTCCCCAGGCAGCACATCCCAATGGGCAATCACTCTCTCTGTGTAGAACTTCTTCCTAACATCCAACCTAAACCTCCCCTGGCGCAGCCTGAGACTGTGTCCTCTTGTTCTGGTGCTGGCTGCCTGGGAGAAGAGACCAACCTCTGCCTGTCTACAACCTCCCTTCAGGTAGTTGTAGAGAGCAAGAAGGTCACCCCTGAGTCTCCTCTTCTCCAGGCTAAGCAACCCCAGCTCCCTCAGCCTCTCCTCACAGGGCTGTGTTCCAAACCCCTCACCAACTTCATTGCCCTTCTCTGGACACCTTCCAGCAAGTCAACCTCCTTCCTAAACTGAGGAGCCCAGAACTGGACACAGGACTCAAGGTGTGGCCTAACCAGTGCAGTGTCCAGGGGCAGAATGACCTCCCTGCTCCTGCTGGCCACACTGTTCCTGATGCAGGCCAGGATGCCATTGGCCCTCTTGGCTGCCTGGCCACACTGCAGGCTCATGTTCAGCCTACCATCGACCAGTAGGACCTGCTCTCAGCCACTCTGACCCCAGCCTGTAGCACTGCCTGGGGTTGTTGTGGCCAATGTGCAGCACCTGGCACTTGGATGTGTTCAATCTCCTGCCCTTGGACTCTGCCCATCTGTCCAGCCTGTTGAGGTCCCTCTTCAGAGGGACCTGTAATAGTCATTGAATGCAGTGGTTTGGAAAGGACTTCTGGAGATCATCCAGTCCAGCCCCCCTGCAGTGAGCACTGACATCTTTAGCAGACCAAGTTGCCCAGAGCCCCATCAAGCCTGACCTTGAATGTCACCAGGGACGGGGCCTCCACCACCTCCCCGGGCAACCTGTTTGAGGGTTCCACCACCCTCTTCCCAGAGAGAGTTGTTGACCACTGGGATGTGGTGCCCAGGGTGGTGGTGGAGTCCCCATCCCTAGAGGTGTTCAGGAGGGGATTGGATTGGAGCCATGGTTTAGGTGTTAGGGATTAGGTCATAGGTTGGACTTGATGATCTCTGTCTGAGGTCTTTTCCAACCTGGTTGGTTCTGTGGTTCTAATCACAGAATAGTCTGGGTTGGAAGGGACCTGCAAAGGTCATCCAGTCCAACCTCCAAAGCAGACAGCAGGGACATCCTCAACTAGATCAGGTTGCCCACAGCCCTCTCCAGACTCACCTTGAACATCTCCAGGAGCCTCAACCACCTCCCTGGGCAACCTGTTCCAGTGTTCCACCACCCTCCTGGTGCAGAACTTCTTCCTGATGTCCGATCTCAATCTGCTCTGCTCTACTTTGAAGCCATTGCCCCAGGTCCTGTCCCTGCAGGCCTTTGCAAACAGTCTCTCTGCAGCCTTCTTGCAGCCCCCTTCAGGTCCTGGCAGGTTGCTCTTAGGTCTCCCTGGAGCCTTCTCTTCTCCAGGCTGAGCACCCCCAGCTCCCTCAGCCTCATAGCAGAGCTTCTCCAACCCCTTGATCATTTTCATGGCCCTCCTCTGGCGCTGCTCCATCAGGTCCATGTGTGCAGGGCACTCAGTATGCAGCCCACAGCACAGCCATCACTCCACCCACGGCCTAACGACTCCTGTGGAGTGGGAGGCCATCCTTTAGCCATGCAGTTTAGCTCAGCATCATTTCTGTGGGCTGTTAAAGGTTTGGGATATGGCATAGGGGTTGCTTTTGGGAGCTGCTTTGTGGCATCAAGCAAAGTGCAGCACTGATGTGCCTCTCCAGCCTGAGGATGCCATTTCAATAAAGATACCTATTATTGTTGCTGCTGTTGCTCCCTGGCTGGGGTTTGATTGTTTTGCAGCCCTGTTACATTCTGCAGAACTTTCCATATATAGGCAGAGAGATTTGAGAGGGAAGTTTAGCCTCTGAGCCCCTAACAATACAAATTACAATGAGGCAAAGAGCCAGACCCAGCAGTTTCCATGCTATTTTAACCCCTCCCCACATGTGAATGCTAATAGCTGAGGTATTTCACAGAATACAGCAGGTCTTGATGGGGCTAGGGTCAGAAACTGAGCTTGGGGGTTAAAAACAGGAGGAAAAAGAAATACTCTGTCACAGGAACAGCAACAAATGGCTTGACTTGATTTATCCAATGCAGCATTGCCAGCAGAGCCAGAGAGGGGATTCTGCCACTTTGCTCTGCTGAGACCTCACCTGCAGTGCTGTGTGCAGGTCTGGAGCCCTCAGCACAGGAAGGACATGGACCTGATGGAGAGGGTCCAGAGGAGGGACATGAAAATGATCAGGGGGTTGGAGCAGCTGTGCTCTGAGGACAGGCTGAGGGAGCTGGGGGTGTTCAGCCTGGAGAAGAGAAAGCTCCAGGGAGATCTAAGAGCAACCTGCCAGGACCTGAAGGGGGCTGCAAGGAGGCTGCAGAGAGACTGTTTGCAAAGGCCTGCAGGGACAGGAGCAGGGACAATGGCTTCAAAGTAGAGCAGAGCAGATTGAGATTGGACATCAGGAAGAAGTTCTGCACCAGGAGGGTGGTGGAACACTGGAACAGGTTGCCCAGGGAGGTGGTTGAGGCCCCATCCCTGGAGATCTTCAAGGTGAGTCTGGAGAGGGCTGTGGGCAACCTGATCTAGTTGGGGATGTCCCTGCTGACTGCAGAGGGGTTGGGCTGGTTGAGCTTTGTAGGTCCCTTCCAACCCAGCCCATTCTGTGATTCTATGCAGTTACTCTGTTTCAGCAATCATATTCCTGGTGGAAGACAAAAGAAAAGGAGAAAAGAAAAGCTGTGGATGTGGTGCTTCAGAGCAAAGCAGCATGTGATGATTCTCTGATTCTATGTCTCTATGAGTCTTTGATTCTATGACTCTGTGATTCTATGACTCTTTGAATCTATGACTCTTTGACTCTATGACTCTTTGACTCTGTGACTCTCTTTGTATGACTCTCTGTGTGGTCCCTCAGCCTGGCTGCCAGGGCATGAAGGTTAGTTCCCCTCTGGGGGGCAAATTCTTCCATCTGTTGACTGTTTTCCTCTCTCTCAATGCAACCTGTTTAGGGAGATGATCGAATGAAGCTCCCAAGCCCAAATGACAGCAAGTTCTTCCAGAACCTTCTTGATGAGGAAGACCTGGAAGATATGATGGATGCTGAAGAGTATCTTGTTCCTCAAGCCTTCAACATCCCTCCTCCCATCTACACCTCCAGGACAAGGATTGATTCCAACAGGGTAAGAAGGAGCCCTGGCAGGAAGTGCTGGCTCTTATCAAAGCACAGGTGGAGGCTGAAGTGCACCAATCAAACCTAGCCCAGGGCTGCCTCAGGAATGACAAGCTCCCTTTGGAAGGAGAGCCACTCTGACAGTGCTGTCAGTGGGTGCCCTCCTCATTGTGCCTCAGTGAATGCTAAATTCACAGCTTGCCCTTGAGTGAACAAAGGCTCAACCTGAGCCACCTGTCCTGAAGGCACAGCTGAGGCTTGGGGAGTCCAGCAGTGATGCTTCTCAGTCGTGGTCCATCCTGGCCAGGAGCTGCACAGCTTTGATCCTCCCATCCCTGCAGTGCTGTGGTCTTGGCAGGGCTGGCAGTGATGTAAGGGAGGGCAGCTGGAGTAGGAAGCTAATGCTGCTGTGGTGTCTGGAGCCAGGTTTCAGCTCCTTGCCCTATCTGTTGGTGAGACTTTCATGACTCTCCCTCACAAGCACCTGGGGTTTTGTGCTGAGCAGGTCACAGATTTCAGCATGGTGACCTGCCTAACATCCTGGTCAGAGGAGGAAATGCTCTTCAGCTTGCAGTGGTAGCTGAGGCGCAGAGAGTGTTGTGGTAGAATTCAACCCACATAACTGGAACCATCAGAAGGACAGGGATAGCCTCTAAGCTCTTCATCTAGGCTTCATTTCCTGTCATTGGAGAAGGGGGAGTGCCCCCAGGGGGTGATTATTGCTGCCTGTCTTGGACATTTACAGGGGGGAAGTTACTTTCTGGAGGTGTCTTTCTCTATCCACTGACTACTGACAGCTCCAGAGCAGACTCAGACCTGATGTGTGAGTCCTTGTGAATTCAGTCCTGCCTCTTTTGCTAGGCCAAGGGGCAATGGATGGAAACTACAGCACAGGAGGTTCCACCTCAACATGAGGAGGAACTTCTTCACTGTGATGGTCACAGAGCACTGGAACAGGCTGCCCAGAGAGGCTGTGGAGTCTCCTTCTCTGGAGGCTTCCCAGCCCTTTCTGGATGTGTTCCTGTGTGACCTGTGCTTGATTCTCTGCTCCTGCTCTGGCAAGGGGGTTGGACTGGAAGATCACCAGAGGTCCCTTCCAACCCTGTGATCAGCCTCTGTGGCACAGCAGCCCTGCTGCAGGTGGAGATTTGAGCTCCTCTTTCCAGAACCCCTTTTCATCCCTGACCTCCCTGCCCACAGCTCTGCCCTCTGCCTGCTCCTGTGCTTGGTGCCATCATTTTGGTGGCCTGGGTGCAAGTTCTTCTCACCAAACTAAAAGGTGGTGAAATCCATCACTAATGTGAGGACATTTGCACAAGCCTCAGAAGTATTTGGTAATCAGGGCCCTGTTTGTTGTTTTGATTCTGTGCTCCTTTCATTTGGAGAGTCACATTTTAAATACTCCCTGGAGCCTCACTGAAATGTCAGTGTTTGTTCCTCATGTTCAGAAACCTTTTGGACATTTGCTCCTAGCCAGGATGCTTCCAGATTCATACCCTGCTCTGAACTGATTACACCACATGAGGCAGGGAGGAGGGAAACAATGGAGCCAAGAGTGCATAAACCACAGCTGACCATGCAGCTCTTTCAGCTCTCATGAATAAATCAGTGCTGCTCTGGAATAAGGAAGACAAAATCTGATCTTAACTAATACCCAGCCAGTTCACAAGGAAACTGCTGCTGTTTTCAAAGACAAGGAGAGCAGAGGTCATTGGAGGGAAGGATCCATCCAGAGGGACCTGGACAGGCTGCAGAGCTGGGCCCAAGCCAACCTCATGAGGTTCAACAAGACCAAATGCAAGGTCCTGCAGCTGGGTCAGGGCAATCCCAGGCACTGATACAGGCTGGGCAGGGACTGGCTGGAGAGCAGCCCTGCAGAAAAGGCCTTGGGGGTGCTGGGGGAGGAGAAGCTCAGCAGGAGCCAGCAGGGAGCACTTGCAGCCCAAAGAGCCAAGCAGAGCCTGGGCTGCAGCAAGAGAAGTGTGGCCAGCAGGGCCAGGGAGGGGATTCTGCCCCTCTGCTCCACTCTGCTGAGACCACAGCTGCAGCTCTGGGGCCAGCTCTGGAGCCTCTGTGCCAGGAAGGATCTGGAGGCTCTGGAGGCTCTGGTGACTTCATTCTACCACATCTTTGGGAACTGTACTCCCAGGAGCAGAAGCCTGCAGGCAGTGTGGCCACAGCAGTGCCCTCAGTGCCCTCAGCCTGAGACTGATGCAGCTCCTAAATGAAAATCAGCATCCTAGGCTAAATTGGATTCTTTCATTGCATCTGGAGCTCTTCAGTTGCAATTTTCAGCCTCTCAGCTTTCCCCCAGCTTTTCTTCTCCCTTGTCTAGAGATAGTCTGGAAATATGGAGGTTTGGAAGCTCAGTGCTTCTGCCAGATAAGCTAAATCCTCAGCAGTGCTTCCAGGAGCACAGGGCCCCAGCTAGCTGTAGAGAGTCCTCCATTCACAGCCATTAGCTGATTCATTCAGGTGTTTGTAACCAGGGCTGTCCTGTGTGGACAGAGATAATCCTCAGCCAGGAAGCATTGTGTGTACCCCAGGATGCTCTTTCTCTCTCTCAATACTTGGCTAATTCCTGCTGAAAGCTGTCCCTGCTGTTTATGACTTGTGGATACTGCCTCTGTAATGTGAGTCCATATGCTGTATATCAGGGAAGCACCTGCCAGCCCTGCCATTAAACATCAGGCTGTTGTTTTCTGAGGTGTGTAATTTATCTGTGCAGGGAGAAGCTGTTCTGCCTGGCTACAGCAGGCTCTGGCACGACAAAAGGCAATTCTCAGCTCCCTGTGTAGGGGCTGGGGTGCAGCAGTCCTGCCTGCTGTGGGGTCAGGCCTGGCAGTGCTTTGTGCCTGAGCATCTGTATATGAAAAGGTTGTTCCAGAGAGAAACCAGACAAGAAGCTATCTCTATGACTCTCCTGAAGAAAAGGCCTTGGCGGTGCTGGGGGAGGAGAAGCTCAACAGGAGCCAGCAGGGAGCACTTGCAGCCCAGAGAGCCAAGCAGAGCCTGGGCTGCAGCAAGAGAAGTGTGGCCAGCAGGGAGGGGATTCTGCCCCTCTGCTCCACTCTGCTGAGACCACAGCTGGAGTTCTGTGTCCAGTTCTGGAGCCTCTATTCCAGGAAGGATCTGGAGGTGCTGGAAGGTGTCCAGAGAAGGGCCACAAGGATGAGCAGAGGGCTGGAGCTGCTCTGCTGTGAGGACAGACTGAAGGAGTTGGGGCTGTTCAGTCTGGAGAAGAGAAGGCTCTGAGGAGACCTTCTTGTGGCCTTCCAGTATCTGCAGAGGGCTACAGGAAAGCTGGGGAGGGACTTTTGAGGGTGTCAGGGAGGGATAGGACTGGGGGAATGGAACAAAAATAGAAGTGGGTAAATTCATCTTGGATGTTAGGAAGAAGCACCCATGAGGGTGGTGAGTGACTGGCAGAGGTTGCCCAGGGAGGTGGTGGCAGCCTCCTGCCTGGAGGTGTTTGCAGCCAGGCTGGATGTGGCTGTGAGCAACCTGCTCTAGTGTGAGGTGTCCCTGCCCATGGCCGGGGGGTTGGAACTGGCTGAGCCTTGAGGTCCCTTCCAACCCTGACAATTCTGTGATTCTCTTCTTTTTTTGGTGCTGGGTGAAGGAGCTGCAAGTTATGAGGCTGAGCAGGATGGTACCACCTCTGCATTCACTCTAAAGAAGGACCACACTCACATCTCATGTTCAGTCTGGAGTTTGCCACCCCTCTGCTTCTGCAATATCTTCTCAAAGATACTATGAGCAAATCTGTCCTTAGATTTGATGCTTATTAACTGTAACCTCTCAGGTCCTTGACCTTTTTATTTGTTTCTATCCCATTTCTTTAATTCCTTCTCCTTAAAAGGTGATAAAAAACATTCTTAAAGTCTTAGTAGTCTGAGGACTGGGGTTTGGTTTGGTTTGGTTTGGTTAGTTTTGGCTTTATACCAGACTCTGTGTTTCAGTGAAACCACAGAATTGTCAGGGTTGGAAGGGACCTCAAGGCTCAGCCAGTTCCAACCCCCACTGCCATGGGCAGGGACACCTCACACTGCAGCAGCTTGCTCACAGCCACATCTGTTGTGGCCTTGAAAACCTCCAGGGGCTTCCCCCACCACCTCCCTGGGCAACCTCTGCCAGCGTCTCACCACCCTCCTGGGGAAGAACCTCTTCCTAACATCCAATCTCAATCTCCCCACTCCTAGTTTTGCTCCATCCCCCCCAGTCCTATCACTCCCTGACACCCTCCAAAGTCCCTCCCCAGCTTTCCTGCAGCCCCCTTGATGCCAAGGCAGATGAACTTGTGAATTAATTGGGTCTTGCCTCTTTCACAGCATTTCAGAAGATTACAGTGGCACTAACTCTCTCAGCTCCCTTGCTTCTTGCAACCCTGCTTGATTAGTTCATTAGATGTTCCATGCTGCTTATTTTCCCAGCAGAGTTGAGGCAGCAGTGTTGAGGATGATGCAGTGGCTGCCACCAGTCCTTTAGGGTAATTCTGGAAGTCCTACCAGGCTCTCTTTCAAGATCTCAAGTTTCCATTTTTCTGCTTGCCTAAGTTTTAATGACATCCTGATGGCAGGAGGCCTCTGTCTGTTCCACTCTTTCATGTTAGGCAGTAGCTGTGAGTGTTTTGGTGGTGCCCAGTCAAACAGCACAAATTCTTTACCCACTGTAACTTCTTTCCCCTCTCAAACTCTTCTGTGTCTGTTTCTGACCTTTGTTGGAAATGCAGAAAGCACAGGACCATCATTCTCAGAGCATCATAGAATGGTTTGGGTTTAAAGGGACCATAAAGATCATCCAGTTCCAGCCCCACTGCCATGAGCTCCCTACTAGCCCAGGTTGCTCAAGGCCCCATCCAGCCTGGCTTTGAACACTTCCAAGGTTGGAGCCTCTGCAACTTCCTTGTGCAACCTGCTCCAGTGCCTCACCACACTCACAGTGATAAAATTCTTCCCAATCACAGAATCACCAAGGTTGGAAGAGACCTCAAAGGTCATCAAGTCCTCATTACCCTTCACCCTGTCTGCCTTTGTAAACAGTCCCTCTCCAGCCATCCTGAGGCCCCCCTGCAAGTACTGGAAGGCTGCTCTAAAGTCTCCCAGGAGCCTTCTCTTCTCCAGGCTGAGATCCCCAGTTCTCTCAGCCTTTCTTCATAGGAGAGGTGCTCCAGCCCTCAGATCATCTTCATGGTCCTCCTCAGCATGCACTCCAACAGTTCCATGTCTGACTTTTTGTGTTGGGGTCTCCAGATCTGGGCACACTGCTCCACTGATGGTAGAAAGTAGAGGGGAAAGAAAGGGAATCATAGAATATTCAGGGCTGGAATGGACCTCATCCAGTTCCAACCCCCCTGCCATGGGCCAGGGACACCTCACACTACAGCAGCTTGCTCACAGCCACAGCCAGCCTGGCCTGAAAAACCTCCAGGCATGAGGCTTCCACCACCTCCCTGGGCAATCTCTGCCAGTCTCTCACCACCAGTACATGGGGAACAACTTCTTCCTAACATCCAATCTCAATCTACCCATTTCTAGTTTTGCTCCATTCCCCCCAGTCCTATCACTCCCTGACACCCTCAAAAGTCCCTCCCCAGCTTTCCTATAGCCCCCTTCAGATACTGGAAGGCTACAAGAGGGTCTTCTCAGAGCCTTCTCTTCTCCAGACTGAACAACCCCAACTCTCTCAGCCTGTCCTCACAGCAGAGCAGCTCCAGCCCTCTGCTCATCCTCGTGGTCCTCCTCTGCATGCACTCCAACAGTTCCATGTCTGTTTTGCTGTGTTGGGCTCTCCAGAGCTGGACACACTCCTCTGTGTGGGGCCTCAAGATGAGTGAAGTAAAGGGGAAAGAATCCCCTCCCTTTTCTCCATGAGAAGCAGGGGGTGAATCCAGACTGCTGCTAGTCCACACAATTCTATTGCACTGAGTGAAGGGAGTGCTAAGCATAGCCATGCAAAAAGAGACTAAAATACAGGAGGGGTGATTTTTTCCCCCTTCCCCCTTCAGTTTGACTAATTTACATGAAAGCTGAAAGCTTCTCAAAAAGACTTATAAAGTATGTAGATTTGGCATGTAGGTATTTAACTACCCTTTAAAATGTGCTAAGTTTGCCAGAGGAAAGGAAGAAAGTTCAGACAGAGGGCTCTAAACAGAATAGATGATGTTGGCTCCTGACAGAGAGTGCTTTGCATGTTGCTTTAGATTAGGGTCATAGAATCATAGAATCAGTAAGGTTGGAAGAGACCTCAAGGATCATCAAGTCCAACCTGGCACCCAACACCTCGTGGCTACTAAACCATGGCCCCAAGTGCCACATCCAGTCCCCTCTTGAACACCTCCAGGGATGGGGACTCCACCACCTCCCTGGGCAGCACATCCCAATGGCTAACAACTCTCTCTGGGAAGAACTTTCTCCTCACCTCCAGCCTAAACCTCCCCTGGCACAGCTTGAGACTGTGTCCTCTTGTTCTGGTGCTGGTTGCCTGGGAGAAGAGACCAACCCCCACCTGGCTACAACCACCTTTCAGGTAGTTGTAGAGGGCAATGAGGTCTCCCCTGAGCCTCCTCTTCTCCAGGCTAAGCAACCCCAGCTCCCTCAGCCTCTCCTCACAGGGCTGTGCTCAAGGCCTCTCCCCAGCCTTGCTGCCCTTCTCTGGACACCTTCAAGTGTCTCAATGTCCTTCTTAAACTGAGGGGCCCAGAACTGGACCCAGGGCTCAAGGTGCAGCCCAACCAGTGCAGAGTCCAGGGGCACAATGACTTCCCTGCTCCTGCTGGCCACACTATTCCTGATGCAGGCCAGGATGCCATTGGCCCTCCTGGCCACCTGGGCACACTGCAGGCTCATGTTTAGGCATGCATTCAAGCTTGACCAGAGAAGGTTTCAGCTCAACATGACGAGAAACTTCTTTGCAGTGAGGGTGACAGAGGCCTGGAGCAGGCTGCCCAAAGAGGTTGTGGAGCTTTTAAACCCTCACCTGGATGCATTCCTGTGCAGACTCCCCTGGGTGATGCTGCTCTGGCAGGGGGCTTGGACTGGATGATGTCTGGAGGTCCTCTCCAGCCTCTAATGTACTGTGGTACTGAGATATTAGCTGTTTTCTGTCCCATTGAAGCAGACAGATGTAATGTGGGATGGCATTTTGTTTGCTACAGGTTTAATATGTACTTAATAACAAATCACCACCTTCCAGTGCTTCCTGGTGAGACCCACCAGGAGTTCATGCTCGGTGGAATTGATGCAAGAGGCTGTAGCTGTGTTTTGCTTTCCATGCCATGGCAGGGAAATTTATTGGGCTTTAATATCAACTGGTTTAAAATCAGGCAGCATCTGCTTAATCCATGAATAGCTGCTGGCTGTGTTAGCAGTCAAGAGAGCTCACAGCTGGTCCATTTTTCTCTTCTCTCTTGAAAAGGAAAAGCAAAAAAAAAAGGGGGTGGTGGGGGGGGGGGGAAAGTCAATAGATATAAAGAGAGTAAGTAATAAATATTTCTCCACTGCACTGATGAGGCATTCTTGGAAAAGAGCAAGCTAAACAACTCTGCATAATTCAGGAGAGGGAAAAGTGGACTAAGAGTCAGGAAATAATTATGAGAGCTGGGAGAAAAATCTTCCTTTGGTGCCTTAGCTTTGAAGCAGAAATTGTGGGGGGGGGGGGGGGGGAAACTAGCCTTCTGCTGAGGAATCAGAGCTGTCATGTGCTTAAAATAATGAAAGCACCTGAAAATACAAAGGGGGCCCTGATTTGGACAGGCAGCTGGCAGGGCTCCAAGGAGCTGTCATCCAAACACCTGCCTGCCCAAGATGGTTATGGATCAGGAGCAACAGAGGGCCTTCCACAGTGGCCCGTGGCAAGGGGACATGGCAGTGTGCCCAGGTGGCCAAGAGGGCCAATGGCATCCTGGCCTGCATTAAGAATAGTGTGGCCAGCAGGAGCAGGGAAGTCATTGTGCCCCTGGACTCTGCACTGGTTGGGCTGCACCTTGAGTCCTGTGTCCAGTTCTGGGCCCTTCAGTTTAAGAAGGACATTGAGAGACTTGAAGGTGTCCAGAGAAGGGCAACAAGGCTGGGGAGAGGCCTTGAGCACAGCCCTGTGAGGAGAGGCTGAGGGAGCTGGGGTTGCTTAGCCTGGAGAAGACGAGGCTCAGGGGAGACCTCATTGCCCTCTACAACTACCTGAAGGGGGGTTGTAGCCAGGAAGGGGTTGGTCTCTTCTCCCAGGCAACCAGCGCCAGAACAAGAGGACACAGTCTCAAGCTGTGCCAGGGGAGGTTTAGACTTGAAGTGAGGAGAAAGTTCTTCACTGAGCGAGTCATTCGTCATTGGAATGTGCTGCCCAGGGAGGTGGTGGAGTCCCCATCCCTGGAGGTGTTCAGGAGGGGATTGGATGTGGCACTTGGTGCCATGGTCTAGTCATGAGGTCTGTGGAGACAGGTTGGACTTGATGATCCTTGGGGTCTCTTCCAACCTTAGTTATACTGTGAGACTGTGAGACTGTGACTCCTGCAATGCTGCTTCCAGTGTATGGTAGCAGGAGCACTCTGGAGCATCCTGAGCCCAGTACTGCTCTTTCTAAACATACCTGGGATAGGGATAAATGCCAGCACAGCCTGGCATGCCCATCTGCTAGCCAAGGCAGAGTCTGTCTGTCACAGGATCACAGCACCACAGTACATTAGAGGTTGGAAGGGACCTCCAGATGTCATCCAGTCCAACCCCCCTGCCAGAGCAGCATCACCCAGGGGAGTCTGCACAGGAATGCATCCAGGTGGGGGTTGAAAGGCTCCAGAGGAGACTCCACAACCTCTTTGGGCAGCCTGCTCCAGGCCTCTGTCACCCTCACTGCAAAGAAGTTTCTCCTCATGTTGAGCTGAAACCTTCCCTGTTCAGGTTTGTGTCCATTGTTCCTTGGCTTTTTGCTGCACACCACTGAAAAGAGCTTGCCCCCCCCCTCCACTTGACCCCCAGCCCTCAGCTATTGATAGACATTGATCAGATCCCCTCTCAGCCTTCTCTTCTCCCTACTAAACAGCCCCAGGGCTCTCTTCACAGGGCAGATGCTCAAGTCCCCTAATCATCCTCGTGGCTCTGCCTGGGACTCTCCCCAGCAGGTCTCTGTCTCTCTTGAGCTGTCCTGTAGAAATGCTGTGGCAGGGGAGGGCAAAAATGCCCAGAGCTATAATAAGAGTCTCCAAAAGATGTGGTGGAGAGAAGTGGGAGGAGGCACAGCTGAAGTTTAGATTTAGAGTGTTAAAAAAAGGAGAAAGGATTCTTTTCTCCCAATCAGTTGGGTGGTTATTTATTTTAGTGTATTATTGCCACCAGAGCCTCAGCCCTGCTTTAAAATCAAACCAGCATTTCATCAAGCAGCCTATTCTTTGCCATAAGAGACCAAGAGTGCACAATTACAGATTTCTCTTCCCCCTTGCATAATAAAATTGGGAGATTATCATCAAGTTTCTATTCAGATTTTTAGGAAGGAATTTCTCCCCACCCCCACCCCTCCCCCCCCCCCCTTTTATTTTTAACCCCCCTCTTTGTCTGTAAGAGCTCCCTGTTCAGGCCAGCCTGCTGTAATGATTACTGCTGGAAAGGCTGCAGTGGAGATGTGCTCTATTTCATTCTCAATGAGGGCTGATGGCATTTTGAGAGGCTCAGAATATCCTTTGATTACTGTATAAGGCAGCCTGGGGAAGGTGGCTTAGGAGGGGGCTGCTGCTCATCAACTTTCTTTTGTGCTTTTTCTCTCTTTTCCTTCTTTTCCCCACCTCCTTGTCTGCCCTGTCACAATCACAAATGATGACCATGTTGTGGTTTCAGTCCTGTTTCCCCCTCCTTGCCCTGTTTGGGGATTTGAAGCTTGAGGCTTTTTTCAGAAGAGGAGCTGCTGCTGCTGCTGTATTTTGGACAGATGCTGCAGCATATGAATAGGAGCAGTGCCTTGACCCTTCTCTCCCACAAGGAATTGTTAGAGCAGCCAGGAAATCGTGGTGTTGTCTCTCCCCAGCTGTGGGGAGCTGGCCTCGTGGTGGAAGCTGCCATTGACTGCAGAATGTCTTAGACAATGCATTAAAAAAGGAGCTACAGAAAGCCAGTGGTGAGTGACAAGGAGGACATGGGAGTAAAAGTGATTGACAGGAGAAGGCAGACACAGGCAAGCTGCCTCTCTTCCTGCTCTGTTTGACACTCCTGCTGCCTTAATACAGGGGAAAAGGAGTTCTTGCATCCTCCTTCTTGTCTCATGCTTAGATCAAATCACAGAATCACAGAATCAGCCAGGTTGGAAGAGACCTCCAGCTCACCAAGCCCAACCCATCGCCCACCCCTAACTAATCAACCAGACCATGGCACTAGAGGAGAGGGGATTGGATGTGGCACTTGGTGCCATGGTCTAGTCATGAGGTCTGTGGTGACAGGTAGGACTTGATGATCTTTGAGGTCTCTTCCAACCTTAGTTATACTGTGATGCTGTGATACTAAGGGCCTCATCCAGGCTCTTCTTAAGCACTTCCAGGGATGTAGACCCCAGCACCTCTCTGGGCAGCACATCCCAATGGCTCAATCTCTCTTTCTGGGAAGAACAGAGCAGGGAAGTCATTCTGCCCCTGTGCTCAGCACTGGTTAGGCCACACCTTGAGTGCTGTGTCTCCTCAATTTAAGAAGGACATTGAGACACTTGAAGGTGTCCAGAGAAGGGCAATGAGGCTGGGGAGAGGTCTGGAGCACAGCCCTGTGAGGAGAGGCTGAGGGAGCTGGGGTTGCTTATCATGGAGGCTCAGGGGAGACCTCATTGCAGTCTACAACTACATGAAGGGTGGTTCTAGCCAGGGAGGGGTTGGTTTCTTCTCCCAGGCAACCAGCACCAGAACAAGTCTTGCCTGAAAAGCCTACTGCATGCATCCCTCCATATGCAACCCCCCTGCATCACACATCCTATTTTCATTTAAATCAGGTTCTTCACTTCTCTGGGTGGGGAAGTTAATATTCAGTAGTCTATTAAGCCTGCCCTCTGTCCTAAAAGTTCAGAAGTTCAGGCTGTGTGCTGTCTTCAGACATGCTGCTGCTGATTTACACCAAGACTCAAGGTAAGGTACTTAGCTGAGGCCCCTTTGAGATTTGCATACACATAGATAAGGTGTACTGTCTGGTTCCTCCATTGCTCTTCCAGCTCCCTCTTAGCCAATTCTTCCTCTGTAAAGGCACCACCTCCCTTTAATCCCATCAGTCCTTGAATTCCTTTAGTCCCTTCATCATCCTTGCAGCCCTCCCATGAACTCTCTCCAGCAGATCCCTGTCCTTCCTGAACCAGGGAGCCTGGAACTGGATGCAGTCTTCCAGGTGGGGCCTCAGAAGCTGGAGCAGTTCAGGAAGCACAGGATGGTCCTTGCATTCTTTACTTGCATACTTCTATCTCAGCTTTCCAGTTGAAATGTTTGCAGACATTCTGAGGGGGAGTAATGTGGGAGGGAGCCTGGGGCTTGATCATCTCCAACAAAGATCCATCGATCCCCAGTGGAGCTTTATGGCTGTTGAACTAAGGGTGCTGTAAATTGCTGCATAGCTGCTGTCAAAACCTGGGTATTTTATTGCTGCCCTGCTCTGTTGTTGAATAACAGGGTCCTCTTTCCTCTCACTGGAAAAATCTATGTCCTGTCTGGCTACACTAACTCAGGAGGGACAAGCTGCTGTTTGCTTGCCTGCAGTATGAGATGTACAGCACACACACGTCCCAAAGCAGCTGCAGAGAATCACAGAACAGTAGAGGTTGGAAGGGACCTCCAGAGATCATCCAGTCCAACCCCCCCTGCTAGAGCAGCATCACCCAGGGTAGGCTGCACAGGAATGCGTCCAGCTGGGGTTTGAGAGGCTCCAGAGAAGGAGACTCCACAACCTCTCTGGGCAGCCTGCTCCAGGGCTCTGTCACCCTCACTGCAAAGAAGTTTCTCCTCATCTTGAGCTGAAGGGGAGGGGTCTGGAGCACAGCCCTGTGAGGAGAGGCTGAGGGAGCTGGGGTTGCTTAGCCTGGAGAAGAGGAGGCTCAGGGGAGACCCATTGCCCTCTACAACTACCTGAAGGGTGTTTGTAGCCAGGTGGGGGTTGGTCTCTTCTCCCAGGCAACCAGCACCAGAACAAGGGGACACAGTCTCAAGCTGTGCCAGGGGAGGTTTAGACTTGAGGTGAGGAGAAAGTTCTTCACTGAGGGAGTCGTTCGTCATTGGGATGTGCTGCCCAGGGAGGTGGTGGAGTCCCCATCCCTGGAGGTGTTCAAGAGGGGATTGGATGTGGCACTTGGTGCCATGGTCTAGTCGTGAGGTCTGTTGGGACAGGTTGGACTCGATGATCCTTGGGGTCTCTTCCAACCTTAGTGAGACTGTGAGACTGTGATTCAGTTAGGAAGCCTGAGTGCAGTGCATGTTTCTCCCCATTAGCTCCTGCAGCTCATGTGACTTGTTTCATTCATGTGACCTCCTGTTACCTATCCATCATTCCATTTTTCTTTCCTATCAGAGTGAAATTGGACACAGCCCTCCTCCTGCCTACACCCCTATGTCAGGAGTAAGTATTTCACATTCAAACTTCATCCTTCAGGTCTTCTTCCTTCCTTCACTGTGTGTTTTCTGTTTCACACCACCCCCCCCCCCTTTTTTTTTGCCTTCATAAATGTCCCCAAGCAAAGCCACCAGTGAACAAAGTGTGTCTCTAAGCAAACAGTTGAGGTCTCTCCACTCAGCCTGCCCAGGAGGAGTGTGGAGGCTCCCTCTCTGGATGAGTTCCTGTTCTAGATGCTGCTGCTCTGGCAGGGAGGGTTGGACTGGATGATCTCTTGAGGTCCCTTCCAGCCCCTGACATCCTGTGATGATTCTGTGATTCAGGTGGAAGCTCCATGGGCCCACACCCAAAATGCTGCCAGCTGCCAACTTGCCTTCAAAAAGCATTTAAGGAACAGGCTTGGATGGATCTGTGCAATTTTTTCTTGGTGTTCATAGGTGATGCTGTTTAAATTCCCTTGCCCAATGTCCTTCCTGAGAAGCAGAATGGGAGGTTGTCAGGCAGCAGTATGAACACAGCTCACCAGCCTGGCATGCACTGCCTGGTGGAGTCAGGCAGTGTTGGGGTCACTGTGTGACTGCCACTGCAGGACACCCTAAAAGCAGCAGGCTTCCACAGGAGTAGAGCTCAGAGATGATAATGGCCTCTATCCCCAGGCCCCTTTGCAGAAGGAGATTTCCCTGACATGAGGTTGAAGGGGTTTGTGCAGAAATCAGGGGAGAGCACCAAAGTAACAGGGGGCTAATGCACTTACCTTTTAAAGCTGTGTGTATCCAGCCTCCACCTGTGCAGGGAGGATGTTCCTGCTTCTTTCCCAGCCCCATTTCCAGTCCTGAGCAGTCAGATTCCAGTCCTGAGCAGTCAGATTCCGGTCCTGAGCAGTCAGTTTTACACAGAGAGAGTGATTGCCCATTGGAATGTGCTGCCCAGGGAGGTGGTGGAGTCACCATCACTGGAGGTGTTCAGGAGGAGACTTGACAGGGTGCTTGGTGCCATGGGTTAGTTGGTTGGGTGGTGTTGGATGATAGGTTGGATACAATGATCTTGAAGGTCTCTTCCAACCTGGTTTATTCTATTCTATTGCTTCCCTGCTCCCCTCACTGCTCTGATGGTCCCTCCCTGGGAGGGGAAGCTGGCTCAGCACCCCTGGGCAGGCAGATCCTGTGCCAGTCCGCAGCAGAGCCCAAGTGGCTGCTGGAAATGTGATGGTCACAGGATGGAGAAGGCTTTACCTGCCTGGTGAAATGCAGCCCTGAGCAAGTGTAGCAGGAAAGGCACAGGAGTCTTGCAATGGCAATGTGCTCTGGTGGCCAAGAAGGCCAGTGGCATCCTGGGGTGGATTAGAAGGGCTGTGGTGAGTAGGTTGAGAGAGGTTCTCCTCCCTCCCTACTCTGCCCTGCTGAGGCCACATCTGGAATCTTGTGTCCAGTTTTGGGCCTCTCAGTTCAAAAAGGACCTCAGGGAACTGCTTGGAAGAGTCCAGCACAGAGCCACAAAAATGATGAAGGCAGTGGAACATCTTCCTCACAAGGAGAGCCTGAGGGAGCTGAGGGCTCTGGAGCTTGGAGAGGAGGAGCCTGAGAGGTGACCTCAGTGCTGTTGCTAAAGCTGTGCAGGGTGAGTGCCCAGAGGCTGGAGCCAGGCTCTGCTGGGGGATGCCCAATGCCAGCACCAGGGGCAGTGGTGGAAGCTGAGGCAGAGGAAGTTCCATGGAAACAGGAGGAAGAATTTTTTCCCCTGTGAGGGTGACAGAGGCCTGGAGCAGGCTGCCCAGGGGGGTTGTGGAGTCTCCCTCTCTGGACATCTTCCAACCCCACCTGGATGTGTTCCTGTGTGACCTGCTCTAGGTGATGCTGCTCTGGCAGGGGGATTGGACTGGCTGAGCTTTCAAGGTCCCTTCCAGCCCCTGACATTCTGTGGCTCTCTGATAACTTGCTGTTGAATCTTCTCTCCCCTGGGGCCTTCTTTCTCACACTGCCTCTTCTTTTCCAACAGAACCAGTTTGTGTACAGGGACGGTGGCTATGCTGCGGAGGTGCCAATGCCATACCGAGCTCCTGGCTGCATACCAGAGGCCCCAGCTGCTCAAGGGGCCACAGCAGAGATCTTTGAAGACACTTGTTGCAACGGGACTCTGCGGAAGCAAGTGGCAACCTTGGCCAAGGAGGACAGCAGCACCCAGCGCTACAGCGCGGACCCCACTGTCTTCATACCCGAGCGGGTGGTGCGGGGAGAGCTGGATGAGGATGGCTACATGACACCCATGAGAGACAAACCCAAAACAGGTACAGACTTGTCTGTCTGGAGAAGGTCCTGGTCTACCCTGACTCTATTCTCTCTCTCTCTCTGCAGTTGGGTCGGGGCAATCCCAAGCACCGATACAGGCTGGGCAGGGACTGGCTGGAGAACAGCCCTGGAGAAAAGCCCTTGGGGGTGCTGGGGGAGGAGAAGCTCAACAGGAGCCAGCAGGGAGCACTTGCAGCCCAGAGAGCCAAGCAGAGCCTGGGCTGCAGCAAGAGAAGTGTGGCCAGCAGGGCCAGGGAGGGAATTCTGCCCCTCTGCTCCACTCTGCTGAGACCCCACCTGGAGCACTGTGTCCAGCTCTGGAGCCTCTATTCCAGGAAGGATCTGGAGGTGCTGGAAGGTGTCCAGAGAAGGGCTAAGAGAGGGCTGGAGCTGCTCTGCTATGAGGACAGAGTGAGGGAGTTGGGGCTGTTCAGTCTGGAGAAGAGAAGGCTCTGAGGAGACCTTCTTGTGGCCTTCCAGTATCTGCAGGGGGCTACAAGAAAGCTGGGGAGGGAGTTTTGAGGGTGTCAGGGAGTGATAGGACTGGGGGGGATGGAGCAAAACTAGAAATGGGTAGATTGAGATTGGATGTTAGGAAGAAGTTGTTCCCCAGGAGGGTGGTGAGAGACTGGCAGAGGTTGCCCAGGGAGGTGGTGGAAGCCTCATCCCTGGAGGTTTCTCAGGCCAGGCTGGATGTGGCTGTGAGCAAGCTGCTGTAGTGTGAGGTATCCCTGGCCATGGCAGGGGGGTTGGAACTGGCTGATCCTTGAGGTCCCTTCCAGTGCTCAGTTGCATGCTATGATGGGACAAGGGGCAGTGGATGGTAACTGCAGCACAGGAGGTTCCAGCTCAACATGAGAAGGAACTACTTCACTGTGAGGGTGACAGAGCCCTGGAAGAGGCTGCCCAGAGAGGTTGTGGAGTCTCCTTCTCTGGAGCCTTTCCATGCCTGTCTGGATGTGCTCCTGTGTGACCTGTGCTGGATTCTGTGGTTCTTCTCTGGCAGGGCCATTGGACTGGCAGATCTCCAGAGGCCCCTTCCAAGCCCTAACATCCTCTGAGCCTGTGAGTGTCTTGCTCCCTGCCTTGGCTGACTTCCTTTTCCCCTTCCCTGTAGATTACCTGAACCCGGTGGAGGAGAACCCTTTTGTTTCCCGGCGGAAGAACGGAGAGCTGCAGGCCGTGGACAACCCTGAGTACCAGAAGGCGGCCAACGGGCAGCCCAAGGCGGAGGACGAGTACATCAACGAGCCGCTGTACCTCAACACCTTCGCCAACACCCTGGAGAGCGCCGACTACTTGAAGGGCAACCTGCCGGAGAAAGCCAAGAAGGCCTTTGACAACCCAGACTACTGGAACCACAGCCTGCCCCCGCGCAGCAGCCTCCACCACCCGGACTACCTGCAGGAGTACAGCACAAAGTACTTTTACAAGCAGAACGGGAGGATCCGGCCCGTCGTGGCGGAGAATCCTGAATACCTCTCCGAGTTCTCCCTGAAGCCTGGCACTGTGCTGCCCCCACCGCCCTACAGACACCGGAACACAGTGGTGTAGGGCCGGCGGCCCCGCGGACGTGGGAAGGCAACCCCCTTCGAACTGCCTCACTCCTTCACTCTTCCTCTCCTTTCTCCACCTCTCCCCTCCTTCCTTCCTTCCTTCCTTCCTTCCTTCCTTCCTTCCTTCCTTCCTTCCTTCCTTCCCTCCTTCCTTCCTTCCTTCCTTCCTTCCTTCCTTCCTTCCTTCCTTCCTTCCTTCCTTCCTTCCTCCCTTCCTCCCTTCCTCCCTTCCTCCCTTCCTCCCTTCCTTCCCTTTCTCCCCACAGGCTTCCTCTTCTTGCCAGTTCGCTCATTTTTGATATTTCCAAGTGAAAGGATCTCTTGGAGCTGTTTGCAGATTGGGTTGGGAACAAGGAAGGAAGGAAAGGAAGGAAAGGAAGGAAAGGAAGAAAGGAAGGAAAGGAAGAAAGGAAGGAAAGGAAGAAAGGAAGGAAAGAAGGAAGGAAGGAAGGAACGAAGGAAGGAAGGAAGGAAGGAAGGAAGGAAGGAAGGAAGGAAGGAAGGAAGGAAGGAAGGAAGGAGGGGAAGAGAGCGGACGAAGGCACGCACAAGCTGGCGATTCTTACTTCCCACAGATGCGGAGGGTTGGATGGTTGGAGAAGCCAGATGGCACCAGCCAAGGCTGGTGGCAGTGTTGCCTGCTGTCAAGCTAGTTCTGTGATTCAAGCCAGACGCTGCAGGCTGCTCCCTTCAGCAGGAACTGATGAGGCTCTGCAGCATTCCTGGAAATCCCAGTGCGGTTTCCGTGAGGGGGGAATCCGCACAGGTTTTTATATCGCGTGAGGTAGCGTAGTGATGGAGACTGAAACCCAATTGCTTTCTCTAACACTTCCTACCCCAGCAACTGAAAACAGCTAACCTGGCTTCCCATAATCACTCATTGTGGCTTTCCAAGGAACGATGATGTGACTCTAGTGGGCGGCTAAACCCTTGTCCTGAGCCACATCACGAGCTTGTGCCAAGCCCTAAGCGCAGAGATTCCTACTCGGGACTGGTCCATGCCACGGCCATGTTTGTACACGTGCCAACGTGACAGATGCTTTCAACACACAAAAAACCACAACCCCAACATTCAGGAGAGAGCAACAAAACCACCCCTCCAAGATGTTCCTTTCTGAAGCTAAAAGACACGCCAAGGAACCAAGAGTTGTAAGCAGAAAGCTTTGCTTCCCTCTTTTGTACCTGCTGATCACGATCAAAAGACACAAATCCTTCCCCTCCTAATTCTTCAGGATCTCGAAGGGAGTTGGGGATGCTGTCAGGCAACACTGAGGACCAGATGGAGAGCTGGAGACTTTGATAAGGGTAATGAAGTCTGCTTGGTGTTCTGTGGGGTGCTTGTGGGAAGGGTCCTGCACAACTGGAAGACAGACACTGGACTGGAGATCAACGCACATCGAATTCCACTGGAAAGTTAGTTTGCACTTAAGCTCTGATTTTGTTTGAACTGTTTTCTGGATTTTGAACGAAGCAATATGGAAGTGACCAGCAGAACACAAAATAATCATTTTCACTTAAAAAAAGTAACAATGGATTGTCTGCAAAAGGCTGACTGTGGAAATGCCAAAATGAAGAAACCAAGTCTTTGGAACGCCGTCTACCGGTTGGGAGAGGCCATTGCATTGACCGCTTCGTGGAACGGCGACAGAGCAGCCAGCTCTTAACTGCTGCCACGGGAAGGGCAGCAGAGCAAGCTCTGAGAGGGATCAGAGGAGAAAAAGCGAAGGAGAAAAGCCTTGTTCTGCCTTGCAGCACAGAACAGGATTCTTCCTCTTCTACGAGGCACAGAAGCCGGTGCACATAGGCGGTTTGAGAAGTCACCACGTGCGTGACTGGCAGAGCTTTCTGTCAAAAATGTAAATAAGTATGAGTCAGTCTCCCTGCACTTAGTTATGCTTTCATCAGCCTCGGTTTTTAGGTAGACACCCCCACCCCAGCCCACCCCCTGGCCTGCTCCTCTTTGGAAATACCTTTCAGCCAGAGTTCTGGACGTTTTTAGCAACCTGTGGCGGAGGGAGCCGGCAAGGGAGGCGTAAGGGCCAGAGGCACTGATGGTTTGCTCCAGACACGCCAAGACCCATGTGTGTAAGAGCATTTGTGTACCTAGTTCCCCACCCAAACTCTTAAGGAGCTGTTAAGTCCCCCTGAAGACCTGCCTCTGTCTCTATCCATCATGGCTTTTAAAGGGGAAGAAACAGTACCTGCTGGATGGCAGTCTCGGGTGATACAACAGTGTTTCGGTGTATGCGCTTCAATGCTGGCAGCGTTGAGATCCCTGGGATGACCTAAGCTGGCCACAAAACCAGCACCAACCAAGTGGTCTGGAAATGGCATCCAGCTCCTCCAAATCCCTGCCATCTCAACAGCTTGCCACCTTTAAATGGAGGGAAGCAGATGAAAGAGTTAAAACCCCAAGCAACAGTCACCTAAATCGTGGTGGCTGAGGGGTCAGCTTGACACAGAGATGAAGAGGTTTCAAACCTGGATTGGCTGTTGTGCTTGTAGGTGGGAAACAAACTGTGTATGATCACTGGGTCAAGGGTGGTTCAGCCAGCAGCCTGTTTCTGCCTCAAGGATGTTCAGGCCAGCTTGAACAAGCTGTGGAGATCAGACCTGTAAACCAAGCATGTAGCTGAAGAGTCTGAAAACAGCAAGAGCAAGTGGAGCTCTTTAATGCTTTCAAAAGGAGATGTTGGGTCAAGGGGTACCAAGGTAGCTTGTGCTGGCAGAACAAGCCATACCACTCAACTAGGATAGATGGTTCCAAACACATCATGCCTCTTCCTGGTGCCCTCCTGTAACTCCCCAGGAGCTTGTCAGGAGGCAAAGCCAGGGGCTGGGGTTAAGAAGGGCAGCAAGAGGGCCTTCAAAGGCCGCTTCAGGGAAAGTCTGCCAGCGGCAGCGTGCGCAGGCAAAGGTCTCACAGGCTGGGATGCAATTGCCAAGCTGCAAAGAGAAGCTGTGCAGAAAAACCAGCACAGGAGTGTGAGTGTCCTGTTTGAGCAGCTGGGATTGCATGGGTAGGTGGGGAAAGGGGCTGGTTTGTCCCAGAACAGGTTTTGTAACAGGGTAACTCCTAATAGAGAAAAGTCAAGATCCTGGTCCGGCTGAGGTGCTTGGGTTCAGACAGCTGCCCTCCGAGGCTGCTGGGGCAGAAGAGTGCACAGTGCCACACTCCAGTGGGCTGGTGGTGCTGGGATGTAGCTGCTAATGGAAGGTGAAGCCTGCTGGTTTCCCTTGTTGGAATTGTTGGCGACAGGCCTGCGGAATCATCACATGTAAATAATCGTGGGGGTTTGACAGTTTAGCTTTTGATTTCTGGCAAAACTTGAGTTATTTATTCATTTTCCTCGTTGGCTGTGGGTGTGATGTCATGTATTGAGTAGCATGGAAATGCAGAGGTTCCTTGGAGTGAGGCAGCATGAAGGCCAGAACGGAAGCTACCTTCCGCTGGGGCTCTGGCGGGCGGCGGTGCTGAACTGCTCTTGCGGTGCCTCGAATAGCAGAGGGCAAACAAAGAGTTAGTGAGCACAGAAGTGCCTGATGATGGAAAACTCAACAGGCTGCAGCTTCCCCAATGGGCACTTTTCTCCTGAGCTTCTGGTTTGAGTTGCAGTTGCCAGAAAGGGTCCTTTTGTTGACCTTTATTGGCACATCTGTGCCTGCACGGTGCTGAGTGTCTGGTTAGGTGGTTCTGTTCCACAGTGAGGATGGCAGAATTCTGGGCACAGCCTGTCTAATGGGTGCTGCTTTGGAAGGATTCTGTCTTTGACAAAGGAAGTTTAGCCATGGTTAGGAAAGGAAACCTGAGCAGCAGAGCTGTTTGCCTGCTTTAATCTGATCAGCACAAGTCGCTGGCTGGTCCGAGCTCATCTAGGTGAGTGTGCGTGCTGAAATCATGGCAAATACTCACAGGACTACATTGTGAAAGGTCAGGGGGGTTAATGAACAGCTACAGCTGGGGGGGAACAGCAGATATTTCCACACACAAACTGCATTTTGTCAGCACATAGCAGTGGGCAAGGGCAGCAGCACCAGCATTTCACCTGGCCCTGACTGGCAGAGGCTGTAGGCTGTGGCAGTGCAGTCTCTGACTGGCAGAGGCTGTATGGCTGTGGCAGTGCAGTCCCTGACTGGCAGAGGCTGTATGGCTGTGGCAGTGCAGTCCCTGACTGGCAGAGGCTGTATGGCTGTGGCAGTGCAGTCCCTGACTGGCAGAGGCTGTGTGGCTGTGGCAGTGCAGTCCCTGACTGGCAGAGGCTGTATGGCTGTGGCAGTGCAGTCCCTGACTGGCAGAGGCTGTGTGGCTGTGGCAGCACAGTCCCTGACTGGCAGAGGCTGTATGGCTGTGGCAGTGCAGTCCCTGACTGGCAGAGGCTGTATGGCTGTGGCAGTGCAGTCCCTGACTGGCAGAGGCTGTATGGCTGTGGCAGTGCAGTCCCTGACTGGCAGAGGCTGTATGGCTGTGGCAGTGCAGTCCCTGACTGGCAGAGGCTGTATGGCTGTGGCAGTGCAGTCCCTGACTGGCAGAGGCTGTGTGGCTGTGGCAGTGCAGTCCCTGACTGGCAGAGGCTCTCTCCCATCTTTGCCCTGTGCAGTGACTGACATCTCAAGAGCAGAGACCTGAGTGGGTATCAGCTATTGTCCAAGGCACAAAGGAAGATGCTGAATGAAGGAGAGCAGCCTCTTGCTCTTCCCTAATCTCTTTCAGTGATACTTGGCTTGATTATTATCTACCTGAGGGTTGTCTCTGGCAGAGATGGAGCCACATCTGATTGACTTGCTGTAGTGCAATTGACTGAAGCCAACTACTTTGGAGTTTCCTTCTTCAGCTGTCTTCATACTTTCCTGCCCAACAGCCAGGAGGGATTCTTACATGGCCATTTGCTCAGGTGTAGCAGAGATGTTTGCTTCTTGCTCTCAGAGTGGTTGCCTGTCACAAGCAGGAAACAGTGGAGATAAAGCCAGGTGAGTATCAGCAGTAGGAGCCACCATGCAGGTCTGTTTCAGGTACCCTGATCTCAGCCCAGAAACCCTTTACTTTGTGCAGAGAGCGAGTGGCTTAACCCTGGTTCTACCTCTTCTCTGGTGTAGAATGCACTCCTGGGCTGCAGGAATTGTTTGCAGTCATCTCCTGCCAGCTCTTTCCTGGATGGATGGAGAAATGCCTTTCCTGGCCTGTCCCAGAGGCGATGGTGAGCCCAGGGGCTGCCTGCAAAGGGCACCTGTGTCAGTGTGGTGCTAGGCAGGGCAGCCTGTACTTGATGTGCCACAGATCCAGTGCTGGTTTCCAGACTTGAGAGGGAGTTACAGGGGGGCATTTCCCCCCACCCTCAGGTACCACCAGTCCCAGCCTAGATGCAAGGGAAAAGGCAGCTGGGAGAGCAGCTTGGCCCTGGTTGAGATCTAATGCATTAAGTAGTGTGGAAATGCAGAGTGGCAAGTGGGGCAGCAGCACCAGGACAGGAGCTACCTGCTGTGGGTTTAGCCTTTCCTTAGTCATAGGCAGTATGGGTCAAAGGCTGTCACTTGGGTCAGCCTAGAAATGCAGCTTGAGCTTCTGGGGAGAGCCTGAGGCTGGGCCTGTATGGGAAGCTCAGTAAGGAATATTCTGCTGGGGTCTCTGTGTAGGTGTCCCTGCACCATGGCAGCTACAGGAAGGAGGAGATTACCTGGGCTGCTTTGGAGCACCCAGGAGGTGAGAAGGCTTTGGCACAAGCCAGAAGGAGGTGGCTGATCACATCATTCCCCAGCGCTGCTGAAGGCATCCCATCAGCTGTGCTGCCCCCAGGGAGCCCTCTGCTGCCCCCAGGAGCCCTCTGCTGCCCGCAGGGAGCCCTCTGCACTCTGTGAAGGCATCTCCTGATGGAAGGGGTAGCAGCTGCTGCAGCACCCCTGGGCACTCGCACCCTCTGTATGCAGACACCTTGAGGGGGAGGGGACAGGAGTATCATCAGTGCTCCAGGCCTGGCACCTGGAGCATCACTGCCTGGTGGGGAAGGGTTTTCCCCTCCTTGGGCACCACTGGTGTACCAGGGCTTCCTCCCTGCTTCCCTCATCGCTTCTTGGACTTACTGACCTTGGGAAAGCATTTGCCTTGTTTGGAGGCTGCTGAGCTTGAGGGTGGCAGGTGGAACACAGGCTTCAGCACGAACCACAGCTCTCCTATGGCTCTTCAAGAGTGGACAGTGGCACCTTGAGTTCCCTCCCATGGGTGGTGCTACAGGCAGGCAGCGCACCCGTTCCCCTTGTGACTCTGCCCCTTGCAGTCTGCTCGGTCTGGTTGATCTTGGACCTCTGCTGCTGGCCAAACAGCTCAGCTGTTGTGAGAGAAAATCTGGGGTTTGGGCTCACATTCTGTTTTAGAAAGCCAGGGCACTGCAGAGTGGGGTGGGGTTGGATGGCTTCAGTATTCACACTTCACCAGGTGCCAGGAGCTGCAGTCGTCCCACAGGGCAGCGCCACGGTGTTTGCAGGGCTCCCTCTGGTTTCTGGCTCTTGCTAAGCATTGCACAGGTAGGAAAAGGTCACTGCTGCAGATGGGGCCTTCAAATTGGGCATAAGTAGCAGAAATAAAGCTCAGTGCTTAGAAACACCACTCTGAAGTGTCCAAAACCTGCTTGTCTCCACCTTTGCTTTATTTTATCAGAAGGTCATTTTCCCATACCTCTGCTGGGGAGTGGTGCAGCGCTAGGCTGGGGAGCTGCTTGCTCCTGGGGAAGCTGCTGGCTGTCATCAGGGTATGGACAGTGATGGCTGGGCTCTGCCTGTAGGTTTGGGCCACGCTGAGCAGCCTTTGGGGGAAGCTGGGGATTTCAGGTCCAGCTGATGGGGGTGGGGCCGGCTTGAATTGCAGCCAGAGCCAGGCTGGGAGGTGCTTCCACCCAAGGCCCTCTCCAGCTGGGCCTTGTGCCCAGGGAGCCAGGTAAGGGTGTGAAGGGGGAACCTCAGGACACGGTCTATTAGGAAACAAGGGGAGTCAGAACTGCTTTTCTTTCCTTTTTTAATGTTGAGAGTGAGCTTTGTGGAGCTTGGCAAAGAGGGGCTTCAGGGGGCGGTTTGGGAGGCGGTGTGCAGTGTGAAGAGTTACGTCCCAGTTCTTCTCCCCTCCCCAGTGAAAAACAAACAAACAAAAAGCCATGAAACTGTGCTTCAGACGTGTCATGGATGAAGCCACTGTGGCAGAGGTGCATCCCAGGCAGCAGCCTGTTGCTGGCAGCCCAGCTACGGCCGGGGCACACGCGGACACGGAGCCGCCGGCTGCCGCTGCCCTGAGCGCCTACCAGCGCCGCTTTGCTCCCCGCAACGCCACCGTCCCCGTCCCCTGCCCAGCCCTTGGGCCCTCTTAGGCAGGAAGCACTGTAGGCAGGAAGCACTGTGTTGTCCATAG
Source organism: Dryobates pubescens (assembly GCF_014839835.1). Taxonomy (NCBI): domain Eukaryota; kingdom Metazoa; phylum Chordata; class Aves; order Piciformes; family Picidae; genus Dryobates; species Dryobates pubescens. Next base: position 3,763,054 of record NC_071648.1, on the reverse strand, counting down.
CACTCCGAAGACTAAAGCCTTTTGGGATGACCACAGCGAGAGACTGTGAATGGTATTTTCTAAGTGTAGATAGTGTGCCCTTCTTTCGAGGTAAGGTACTCTGACATATGTAGCATAAAGTGGTACTGCTGTTAAATGGGTCGATTATTAACTGAGCAGCTGTGTAGGGGGTAGCTAACTTTGAATGCACTAAACCACTGCTCACCTGGAGACCAGGGCTGCAGGGAGCTGCTGGGGACTTGCCTTTCGTGGTGGGCTGTGTGCGGAGCGAAACGCAGGTCAAGGGAAAACCTGTGGGGTTTATACAGCAGTGCAGCGTCGGGCACCCGCAGGCTTTCGACGCGCTGCTCACCACGCTTTTAACCCCTTTGGTTTTGCCCAGCTCTTGCCATTTCCCCACCATGGTAAGCTGGGGTTTCTGGAGGGACAGCAGCCCTAAGCTGGAATCTCTTGGGGAGGCAGCAGCCCTAGCATGGGGGGAGAAAAGGGAGGGGGAATATCAGTCTCGTTCTCAAAACCAGAGAGGCCCAGTATGCGTTTCTTGACCTGGCAGTCTCGAACTGTAGACTTTCTCTTTTCTCTGATGAGGCTCAGGTTCCCAGGCATGGGGGGGATGACACTCCTGCCCCCTCAAGAATCCAAGCCCCATCTGGGAGGCAACGCAGGGACAGCACCGATCCCCTGCGAGACACTCCCCTCCCAGGGTGGGGGCAGCTGCCTCGGTGGGCAGCCAGCCCAGCCCAAGGGAAGCAAGCCAGGCAGGCAGGGCAGAAGGGGCTGGGCTTGAGCCCGGTGTCAGAGAGACAAAACAACAACACTTCTGCCTTACCAAGTACCTCCAGAAGAAGGGAAGCAGCAGCGGCGGCGGCGGCGGCGTCGGGGGGGAGCCGCTCCTTTCTCGCAGTGATGCATTCAGAGTTAGCTGCCTTTCTGAAACAAAAATAAACCACAAAACCTACTAAACCTACTGTATGTTACTTTGAAAATGTGAATAGTATTTTTATAGCTTGTTACGAGACACAGCTAGTTGCGTTTGTAAATAAGGGTAATGTTGCTTTTATTTCCCTCGTGGGCGCCATCCTTTGGAACATAATTGTCCTTTAGGGTTGATTTGTATATAGGTAATTTTGCTCGTGATTTAAGCCGCTCCCTCCCCTCCCCTCCCCTCTCTGGTTTTGGTTTAGAAGCCCCATTTTTTGGCATTCTGTGTGATTCTGTGTTCTAGCACTGTTGTGGTGTGTTCAGCCTTTCTGCACTCGCTTCCACAGTAGGGGTATGCCAAGCGTGCGTGGCGTTAACGTTACTTTAACCTTTCCTTTCTCATGCTCAGCTCCCCCGGATTCTGCTCTGCTAACACATTGACCTGGGTTAAGAGTAGCTGCATATTTTAGCATCTTTGCCCTTTACATGGTTCCTCCTTCTGTTCCTTTTGTTCTTTTTTGGTTCCTTTTTGGTTCCTTTTTGGTTCCTTTTTTTTCTTCCTCTTTTTTTTTCTTCCTTGTTTTTTGTTCTATTTTTCCTTCCTTTTTTTGGTTCTTTTTCCCTTCCTTTTTGGTTTCTATTTTGGTTCTTTTTATTTTTTCTTGGTCCCTTTTTGTTACCTTTTCCTTTCCTTCCTTTTTTTGGTTCTTTTTTCCTTCCTTTTTGGTTTCTATTTAGGCTCTTTTTTTTTTTTTTCCTTGGTCCCTTTTTGTTCTCTTTTTTTTTTTTTTCTTCCTTTTTTGGTTCTTTTTTTTTTTGGTCCCTTTTTGTTCCATTTTTAATTCTTTCTCCCCCTTTTGTTCTGTTGCTTTTTCTTTTTTTTGGTCCTTTTTCTTTTTTTTTTTGTCCTTTTTCTTTTTTGTTTCTTTTTTTCTTTTTTTGTTCCTTTTTTTGTTTTGTGCCTTTTTCTTCTCTATTTTTTGGTCCTTTTTCTATTTTTTTGGTCCTTTTTCTTTTCTTTGGTCCTTTTCTTGTTCTATTTTTGCTCCTTTTTTGTTCCTTTTTCTTTCTTTGTTCCTTTTGCTTTTTTTTCTTTGGTCCTTTCTTTGGTCCTTTTCTTGTTCTATTTTTGCTTCTTTTTCTTTTTTTGTTCCTTTTTCTTTTTTTTGGTTCCTTTTTTTTTTTTTGTTCCTTTTTCTTTTTTTGGTTCCTCTTTCCTTTTTGTTCCTTTCTCTTTTTTTTGTTCCTTTTCAGTTTTTGTTCCTTTTCCCATTTTTGTTCTTTTTTGTTTTGTTCCATTTTCCTTTTTTCTTTCCTTTTTCTTTTTTTTTTTGTTCCTTTTTCCTTTTTTTATTCCTTTTTCTATTTTTTAATTCCTTTTTCTTTTATTCATTCTTTTCTCTTTTATTCCTTTTTTTGTCCCTTTTTACCTTTTTTCCTCCCTTTTGATTTTTTTGTTCCTTTTTCCTTTTGGTGCCTTTTTAAATTTTTCCCCCTTTTTTGTTCCTTTTTTCCTTTCATTCATTTTTCTTTCTTTTTTTTTTCAGTTCCTTTTTTTTGATTCTTTTTTGGTTTGTATTTTTTTATTCATTTTTTTTGTTTGTTTGTTCCTTTTTTTTTCCTATTCTTTTTTTCTTTTTACTCCTTTTTTGGTGCCTTTTTATTTCCCCCCTCCCCTTTTTATTTTTCTCCCTTCCTTCCCTCCCCTTTTGTCTCATTTGGAGGCTGGGGAGAAACCTGTGGATCCCACCCCCCCTCCCCCACCCCCCTTTTCTGTGGTTCTATTTTCCCCTGCGTGCAGCCCCAAGTTTCTCCTCATGGCCCTTGGGGGTAGAGCTTTATCTGTTCGTTAAGGCAAACAAACGTAGGCTGCGACCCGCCTTGCATCCACCCCCACGCTCATCCCTGCTGAACAATTTGAGAACTGTTCTGCCTTTTTGTTACATGAATCTGTCAGAAATATATTTTTAATTTAATATAAATGAGATTCAATAAAATATGAACCAAACCCTCTGCACCTCGTGGAATCTCTTGCCGGGGCCTGAGCGTTTCCGGCCACGCAACGGCTAAGCCTCCGTCCTGCCCACAGCCTCCTCGCACCCTACTCGGGGAAAGCCTTGGGCTGGGCACCTTGGCTGGGCTGGGGGTGGCTCCATTCCAACCCAAGTCTGCCCACTCCTTGGCCCTCTGGACTGCTGGAAGGGGGAACCAAAGAAAGAGACTTCACAACCTCTCTGGGCAGCCTCTTCCAGTGCTCTATTGCCCTTACAGTAAAGAAAATCTTCCTCATGTTGCTGTAGTCCTCCTGTCCTCCTGTGCTGTAGTCTCCATCCACTGCCCCTTGTCCTATCATGGGGCACAAGTGAGCAGAGGCTGTCCCTGTCCCCTCCCTGTTGACCCCCACCCCTCAGCTATTGATAGACATTGATCTGATCCCTCTCAGCCTTCTCTTCTCCAGACTCAACAGCCCCAGGGCTCTCAGTCTCTCTTTACAGGGGAGATGCTCAAGTCCCCTAAGCATCCTTGTGGCTCTCCCTTGAACTCTCTCCAGCAGGTCTCTGTCTCTCTTGACCTGGGGAGCCCCAAACTGTTCACAGGATTGCAGCTGTGGTCTCAGCAGGGCAGAGCAGAGGGGGAGCAGAACCTCCCCAGCCCTGCTGCCCACACTTCTCTTGCTGCCCCCCAGGATCCCCTTGGCTCTCTTGGCCACCAGGGTACATTGCTGTCCCATGCAGGACTTGCTTTTGATTCTTAACTCCATCTGTTATCTCCTCACACCTGGCTAAAGGCACAGGGACTATGTTCTGGAAGGCAGAAAGGGCCTGAAAGCATCCAAGCACCAAATGCAAGCCAGAGGATGGAGATGTTAACCTCCTCATTGATTCAGCTGTCTGCACTTTGCATTTCACTGGTATGCACACACTGTTTGTAAACAGGGTAAGAGCCCAGCCAGACTGATGGCCTGGAAGAACTTTGTCAAGAGGTTTCCTGAGGCTGAAGGCATTAAAAGACTCCAGATCTTAACAGTGCTCAGAATAGCAAACTATTCAGAGGTGTGCAAGGAAGCAGCTTCATTTCAGTCAAATGAGGTGGAGAAACAATGGAGCATGTTTCCTCTCACATCCCAAATGTTCTACAGCTTCTAATAGAGACAGAAAGAGGAGGAGGAGGTGAAGGCTTCAGGAGCTATTGTTCAGGTATCATCGTTTCAGATGGTATCTACAGCAACTTGGGACTCATCCTGAGGAGTGACAGCCATGAAGCAGCGGAGGGGCTGGGTCTCCTGCTGCTCCTTGCCGCTTGGATGGCAACACTGGGAGGCCTTGGATGGTAGAAAGGGCTCAGCCCAGGCTTCAGCACCTGCCTGAACAACACACTCAGTAACACAGCTATTCACACAGCTATTCACACAGTTATTCACACAGCTACTAACACAGTTACTAACACAGTTATTCAAACACATATATTCACACATTTATTAACACAGTTATTCACACAGCTATTAACATAGCTATTAACACAGGTATTAACACAGTTAGTTATTAACACAGTTATTCAGAAGCTTTTGACCTCGAGGGAGGTTCTCCTCCCCCTCTACTCTGCCCTGCTGAGACCTCCCCTGGAATATTGTATCCAGGTCTGGGCTCCCCAGTTCAGGAGGGACAGGGATCTGCTGGAGAGAGTCCAAGGGAGGGCTGCAAGGATGCTGAAGGGACTGCAGCACTGCCTGGTGAGGAGAGGCTGAGAGCCCTGGGGCTGTTTAGTATGCAGAGGAGAAGGCTGAGAGGGATCTGATCAATGTCTATCAATAGCTGAGGGCTGGGGGTCAGGAAGGAAGGGACAGGGACAGGCTCTGCCCACTTGTGCCCTGGGATAGGACAAGGGGCAATGGATGGAAACTTCAGCACAGGAGGTTCCACCTCAACATGAGGAGAAACTTCTTGACTGTGAGGCTCACAGAGCCCTGGAAGAGGCTGCCCAGAGAGGTTGTGGAGTCTCCTTCTCTGGAGCCTTTCCATCCCTGTCTGGATGTGTTCCTGTGTGACCTGTGCTGGATTCTCTGCTCCTGCTCTGGCAGGGGGGGTTGGACTGGAAGATCTCCAGAGGTCCCTTCCAACCCTTAACATCCTCTGATCCTGTGAGTGGAGAGAGTGTGGCTGGCTCATAGTACACCACCACTAGCTAAAGAATCTTCTGCTCTTCCCCTCCTCAGAGAGTGCCTGCTGCCTACCAGGGCAATCATATCCCAGTGTAATTGTTGAACAATTGTTCCACACTGAGAAAATATTTCTGATTACAGACATTAACACACTGAGGCATTAGGGCTTCCTCCCTGTAATTACCCTTGAGCTTAGTCTCACAAATGAATTATTGCACTGATCCCTTGGACTAATAGAACCAGGGAAAGGGTGATGAATTGCCTCCAAATCAGATCAAATCATTTAATTAATTTCATGGCTGTGGGGGTGTGGTGAGGAGGAGAAAAGGGGTCAGCAGGATGCTGGGAAGGAAAGTATCTCTCCCTTGGTGATGTCTTTGGAGGCAGGAATACTCAAGCAGGGAAGGATGGGCCTAGGGAAAGGGAAGAGGCACGCCAGGTGTGGAGGGTTTAGGACTCACCCCCCGAGAGGAAGGTGGAGAAGTACCCCCAGAATGAATCACCAGAGCAGCTCAGAAGGTTTGGGAAGCAAATGGAAGCTCTATTTACAAGCAAGCTAAACATCTAGAAACACTGAATGCAATGAGTATGCACAAGATAGAACTACATTTACAACTTAGAAACAACACAAAGAGCCCTCTGGACAAAGCCAGGGGATTGCTGGCAGCTTTCCCTTCTTCCCCCTACCTCTCCTTCCCTTCACAGTAAGTACCACAGAACATGAATGTGCATCAGGAAGGTGCTCTTTGCCAGCCACAGGCATGGGCACAGACACAGACACACTCTCCTGCTCACCTTTCCCACAGGGGGTGTGCCTCACCCATAACAAGGAGCAGATGACACCAAGCTGGGAGCAGGAGTTGGTCTGTTAGAGGGCAGGAGGGCTCTGCAGAGTGATCATGGAATCATAGAATCAATAAGGTTGGAAAAGACCTCAAAGATCATCAAGTCCAACCTGGCACCAAACACCTCATGGCTACTAAACCATGGCACCAAGTGCCACATCCAATCCCCTCTTGAACACCTCCAGGGATGGTGACTCCACCACCTCCCTGGGCAGCACATTCCAATGGCCAATCTCTCTCTCTGGGAAGAACTTTCTCCTCACATCCAGCCCAAACCTCCCCTGGAGCAGCTTGAGACTGTGTCCTCTCCTTCTGTCCCTGGTTGCCTGGGAGAACAAACCAACCCCACCTGGCTACAACCTCCCTTCAGGGAGCTGTAGAGAGCAATGAGGTCTCCCCTGAGCCTCCTCTTCTCCAGGCTAAGCAACCCCAGCTACAGACCCAGGGTCTGTGTTCAAGAGCTTCCTTATTGAGCCTTAGGCGGAAGTGCCCTTGGGGCTGGAACCCTGCTGAATGCAAGGTCTGCTCCTTGCAAACATCACAGAGGATGTTTGCATTCCTGTGTGCTGGGAAGCTAATATCCATGTGCTTGTGGGCTGCCAGGCTTGGGAGCCAGCAAATGTCCTCTAACTGCAATTTCAGCCTGGTCAAGGTAAGTGACCTCTTTCATTAAGTGCTTCCAAATCCCCAAGCCAGCCACGGATGTGAAAAATCTCTGCTAATTGCAGGCCTGCCAGGAGGCCAAAAGAGCAGAGGGGAGACAAGGAGGTGGTTCTCAGCATTGTTTAAAGGCACAGCATCAACACCAGCAGGGGTTTGGGCTGGCACTAACACACATTGGCACACTGTCCTGGGCTCTGTTGTTCAGTTGGAGCTGTAGGCAAAGAGGATCAAAAATTTCGGAGGGCTTGGAATATTGGGGTCTGCCCTTGATGGTCACAGGCTCAGAGGATGTTAGGGGTTGGAAGAGACCTCTGGAGATCTTCCAGTTCAACCCCCCTGCCAGAGGAGGAGCAGAGAATCCAGCACAGGTCACACAGGAACACATCCAGACAGGGATGGAAAGGCTCCACAGAAGGAGACTCCACAACCTCTCTGGGCAACCTGTGCCAGTCTCTCACCACCCTCGTGGGGAAGAACTTCTTCCTAACAGCCAAGCTCAATCTACCCATTTCTAGTTTTGCTCCATTCCCCCCAGTCCTATCCCTCCCTGACACCCTCAAAAGTCCCTCCCCAGCTTTCCTGTAGCCCCCTGCAGATACTGGAAGGTCTCCCTGGAGCCTTCTCCTCTCCAGACTGAACAGCCCCAACTCCCTCAGTCTGTCTCCAGAGCAGAGCAGCTCCAGCCCTCTGCTCCTCCTCGTGGCCCTTCTCTGGACACCTTCCAGCACCTCCAGATCCTTCCTGGAACAGAGGCTCCAGAACTGGACACAGTGCTCCAGGTGGGGTCTCAGCAGAGTGGAGCAGAGGGGCAGAATCCCCTCCCTGGCCCTGCTGGCCACACTTCTCTTGCTGCAGCCCAGGCTCTGCTTGGCTCTCTGGGCTGCATTCACATCCTGCCCCAGTCCCTGCTGCGTGCTGGACACCTGGTACCCTGCTGCTCTCTCCAACAACATCCCAAACGACTTGCACACAGTGCTTAAAGCTTCATGGCTTATTAATAGAAGAGGAATCATCTGAGCAGGTGAGTCCAGCTCTTTCCCTTTTGCATCCTCTCCAATAAAGCACATGTTGAAACTCACTGACCCTTTTTTCCCCCTCCCCCTTTTCCAAGTTCCCTGGCATTATGTAGCAAAAACCAAGCCCATCAGTGTGAAGTGGGCTCTGAGGCAGTTTATTACCACCACCAAGGGAATGGCCAATAACTCCAAAGAGGCAAAGCCTCAAGTGAGCTATGAAGGTCATTTCCTTGCATCCAGAAAGCAGATGCAGCGCTGGCTGTGTCATGCTTCCCCCATCACTACCAACGTGGGCTGCTCCCACTTCTGTCCTCACAAATGGTAAACAATGAAGTCCTGAGGTTTGCTTTTGGTTTCTTTTCCCTTTCTTGCAGATGCTGTTTCACACACCCAGCCCTCCCCCACTTTGCAGGGAAGGCAGGTGAATATTTGCCTGGAGTTTTCCAGCATTGTTTGTACTGCTCTGGATTTAATGGTTGGTTTCCCCCTGTTTGGCATGCCCAGCCATGGCTCCTCCCTGCTGGCCATCACAGAGCCACAGAAACATTCAGCTGGGAAAAGACCCTCAGCATCTCCAAGTCCAACCCAGAACCCTACTCTGCAAGGCTCAGCCCTAAACCACAGCCCCAAACACCACAGCCAAAACATCCTTGAAACACATCCAGCCTTGGGGACTCCACCACCTCCCTGGGCAGCACATTCCAAGCCCTGACCACTCTGGATGGGAAAAAGTTCTTCTTAATCATTGAATCATAGAATTGTCGACGGTTGGAAGGGACCTCAAGGATCATCTAGTTCCAAATCCCCATGTCCAGGCTGAACCTGCCCTGCTGCAGCTTGAGGGTTCCCCTGGATCCTTCTCTCCCCCAGGCTGAACACCCCCAGCTCCCTCAGCCTGTCCTCACAGCAGAGGTCTTCCAGCCCCTGGATCGTCTTTGTGGCCTTCTCTGGACCTGTTCCAACAATGTCTGGCAGGTTATATTTGGTGGTTGAGGGTCTGGGGTTCCTTCTTCTTTCTCCCTAGGCCTCAAGACACCATTTTTAAGCGGCTGGCAGGACCCTCTCTGGGTGTTAGCTGCCTGCCAGTGCTGCCCGCCGGCAGCAAACTCGGCTTGGTTGCCTCACGCACACGCAGCACATCCCTGCCTGCTGCCGCTCCCAGCCACCCAGATCTGCCAATCTAATGGAGATATATGGGCAGGAGAAGCACCTGCTGGAACACTGCTGGCAGCTGGGTACCAAATGATCAGATTTAATCAGCTGATAAATGCTTCACTCCAATTGAGAGTCAAACACCGCTCTTGGAGTCCCTTTATGGATGCCCGACCGGCGCCGGCAGTTTTCTGTCACTGTATTATGTTTGCTAATCCATTATGAACACCAGGGTGTGATTATGGGCTGGCCCCAGGCCTTCTGTGGCAGGAGCACACACCAGAAAGCTCAGAATCACAGAAGCACTCAGGTTGCAAAAGACCCTCAGGAGCACCAAGTCCAACCCAGGACCCTACACTACAAGGATCACCCCCAGACCACAGCCCCAAGCACCACATCCAAAACACCTTCAAACACAGCCAGCCTTGGGGACTCCACCACCTCCCTGGGCAGCACATTCCAAGCCCTGACCACTCTGGATGGGAAAAAATTCTTCCTCCTGTCCAGTCTGAAGCTGCCCTGCTGCAGCTTGAGGCTCTGCCCTTTTCTTCTATGGCTAATGACCTGTGAGAAGAGACCAGCACCAAGCTCTCCACAACCTCCTTTCAGGGAGCTGTAGAGAGCCAGGAGGTCTCCCCTCAGCTTCCTCTGCTTCACACTAACCATCCCCAGCTCCTTCAGTTGCTCTCCATCAGATTTCTTCTCACAGCTTCCTTGCCCTCCTCTGCCCTGGCTCCAGCACCTCCACATCTCTCTTGTCTTGAGGTGCCCCAAACTGGACACAACACTCGAGGTGTGGCCTCCCCCGAGCTGTGTGCCAGGGGACAATCCCCTCCCTGCTGCTGCTGGACACAGCATTGCTGATCCCAGCCAGGAGGCCTTTGGCTTCCTTGGCCATCTGGGCACACTGCTGGCTCCTCTTCAGCTGCTTGTCCCTTAGCACCCCCAGCTTAGAATAGAATAGAATAGAATAGAATAAACCAGGTTGGAAGAGACCTTCAAGATCATCGAGTCCAACCCATCAACCAATCCAACACCACCTAATCAACTAAACCATGGCACCAAGCACCCTATCAAGTCTCCTCCTGAACACCTCTAATGATGGTGACTCCACCACCTCCTTGTTCCACCCAAGGCTGGGGACACATTCCTGTTGGCATCAGGCAGTCACACACTGCTGTGCTATTGCCCAGGGCTCCTGTGAGGAGCAAAGCTGCCAGCAGAGTGGGAATTTCAGTTAAGGAAAAGCCATTACCCTGCTGGGCTGCCTGAGAGCCACTTCACAGCTTTCAGGCACAGCTGCCTCTGCGACAAAGAGCAGGGAGAGGGCTGTGCTGGCTGCTCCCCAGGCCTTGATGGATGTGCCTGGTGGCTGGCAGGGGGCCGCAGCAGTAGACTTCATCATGTTGTGGACTGTGTCTGCAGCAGCTCAAGGATGGGAGATGCAGTACCAGCAGCTAATGCAGCAGCTGGCCACAGCCACCCCCTGAGCCAAAGGAGAGCATTTAGAGACTGTCACATCCAACCTCCCATATGAGTGCCCTGAGCATTTTGTCCCTGGGGGACAGCAAGTTCTGCATGGGACAGCAATGTGCCCTGGGGGCCAAAGAAGGCCAATGGGATCCTGGGGTGCATTGAGACGAGCGTGTCCAGCAGAGCCAGGGAGGTTCTCCTCCCCCTCTACTCTGCCCTGCTGAGATCTCACCTGGAATATTGCATCCAGCTCTGGGCTCCCCAGTTCAGGAGGGACAGGGATCTGCTGGAGAGAGTCCAAGGGAGGGCTGCAAGGATGCTGAAGGGACTGCAGCACCGCCTGGTGAGGAGGGACTGAGAGCCCTGGGGCTGTTTAGTCCAAAGAGAATCCATCTTCCATCCAGAGAATCCTTTGCCAGCTCCATTTGGTTTTCTATATATTTTTATTTATCCCTTTTCCTTGTACCTTTGTAACCTGCCTTTTACTTCTATACCTTTTATTCTTTGTTAAACTTACCTTTTAACTTCTAAATTGTCATAGAATCATAGAATCAGCCAGGTTGGAGAGGACCTCAGAGATCATCAAGTCCAACCCATTGAGTTCTGTGTCCAGTTCTGGGCCCCTCAGTTTAGGAAAGATGTTGAGATGCTGGAAGGTGTCCAGAGAAGGGCAACAAAGCTGGGGAGGGGTCTGGAGCACAGCCCTGTGAGGAGAGGCTGAGGGAGCTGGGGTTGCTTAGCCTGGAGAAGAGGAGGCTCAGGGGAGACCTTCTTGCTCTCTACAACTACCTGAAGGGAGGTTGCAGCCAGGAAGGGGTTGGTCTCTTCTCCCAGGCAACCAGCACCAGAACAAGAGGACACAGTCTCAAGCTGTGCCAGGGGAGGTTTAGGCTGGAGGTTAGGAAGAAGTTCTTCCCAGAAAGAGAGATTGGCCATTGGGATGTGCTGCCCAGGGAGGTGGTGGAGTCACCATCCCTGAAGGTGTTTAGGGGGACACTGGCTGAGGCACTTGGTGCCATGGTTTAGTTGATCAGATAGTGTAGGGTGATAGGTTGGACTTGATGATCTCAAAGGTTTCTTCCAACCTGGTTAATTCTATTCTATTCTATTCTATTCTATTCTATTCTATTCTATTCTATTCTATTCTATTCTATTCCATTCCACTCTATTCTATTCTACTCTATTCTATTCTACTCTACTCTATTCTATTCTCTTCCATTCCATTCTACTCTATTCTATTCTATTCTATTCCATTCCATTCTACTCTATTCTATTCTATTCTATTCTATTCTATTCTATTCTATTCTATTCTATTCTATTCTATCCTATTCCATTCCATCCCATTCCATTCCATTCCATTCCATTCCATTCCATTCCATTCCATTCCATTCCATTCCATAATACCTAACCCCTCATGACTAACTAAATTGATGCAGGACTCTTCATTCCTTGTCTTGCCTCTCCCTTCTTCTCCTGCCTAACTGTCTTTCCTACCAGGAAAGTGGAAGGGAGGGAGGGGAGTCAGCCTAAATCTGTTCCACTGGGCCTTTGGGCTTCAGGGAGAAGCTTCAGCCACAACAGGGCTGCACAGCTGCCCTGTCAGCCACAGGACATACGTGTCTGGCAGTGCTCCAGGTGGACACAGCCCCCTTTTCCCAGCTGCACCACTTCCCCAGGGCTGTGCTTGGGTTGTAGCAGCTGTGAAAGGTGGCAGCCTGGCAGGCCATCCCTTTCAGAGCCTCGGGGAAGCCTGAGCTCCCCCACACCTTTCATCTCCCAGGAGCAAACCTGCAAAAGGTGGCAGAGAGCTCAGCTGCAGGTGAGAAAAGCTAATGGAGGGGGAGGTTCACACTCAGCAGCACACTGCCTGCAGCAGCTGCTTCCAGGGTCCCCAGCAAGGTGATCTGCCAGGCGCCACGCTGCCCTCCTGGCCGCGGGTCAGGGCCAAGTCCCTCTCTCAGCATCACGCCGGTGCCATCGAAGGCAGCAGGAAGCAGGCAGGGGGAGGCAGGGAGAAGCTTTTGTTAAGAGTGTGGAAATTTTGGGTAAAAATGAAAACAAATTGCTCTAAGTAAACCATTTGTCACAGTCTGATTACTCTGCTGCCACTCTGGGAGCACCAATTTGTCATGCTAGATCAGGATAACAGCAGGCTGCCTGCAGGAAGTGGCGAGCTGCCTTCTGGCTTTTTGTTGCTTGCAAACAGTGAGGGCAGTGGGGATCTCCTGGGGCTCCCTCCTGGTGCCACATCCCTCCTGCTGGCACAGGGACAAGCCTGGGGACCTGCATCTAGCGTGGCACTGCCAAAGTGCCCCTACTTCCCAGCCAGCACCTCCACCTCCTGGTGCTGCAACTTTGCCTGGGACCTGCTGGATGTGGTACTTCCACCTTGCATTCGGAGATGTGCTGGGCTGCAGCAGGAGAAGCGTGGCCAGCAGGGCCAGGGAGGGGATTCTGCCCCTCTGCTCCACTCTGCTGAGACCCCACCTGGAGCACTGGGTCCAGTTCTGGAGCCTCTGTGCCAGGAAGGATCTGGAGGTGCTGGAAGGTGTCCAGAGAAGGGCCAGGAGGATGAGCAGAGGGCTGGAGCTGCTCTGCTCTGGAGACAGACTGAGAGAGTTGGGGTTGTGCAGTCTGGACAGGAGAAGGCTCTGAGTAGACCTAATTGTGGCCTTCCAGTATCTGCAGGGGGCTACAGGAAAGCTGGGGAGGGACTTTTGAGGGTGTCAGGTAGAGATAGGACTGGGGGGATGGAGCAAAACTAGCAGTGGGTAGATTTAGATTGGATGTTAGGAAGAAGTTCTACACAGAGAGAGTGATTGCCCATTGGAATGGGCTGCCTGGGGAGGTGGTGGAGTCACCATCCCTGGAGGTGTTTAGGAGGAGACTTGACAGGGTGCTTGGTGCCATGGGTTAGTTGAGTAGGTGGTGTTGGATGATAGGTTGGACACCATGATCTCGAAGGTCTCTTCCAACCTGGTTTATTCTATTCTATTCTACAAAGGGGATTTCTTTGCCTCCACAGAGGCCATTTGCTGCATCACGTCAGCCTGCCAGCCAAACTCATCCATTCACCTTCATCATATTAGCCACAAGCACCTGTCGAGAGCTGAGCACAGCTCTGGCAGCGAACACCCGGCAAGGCAGCACTGAGAGACAGAGAGAGAGAGAGAGAGGAGTGCTCTTAATTCAAAAGGCAGGCTCAGTGCCTGCTCCTCAACTTCAAAGAGCACAGAGCCATTCCTCTCCACCGTGGCCCTGCACATTCCAATTGATCTGCAACCAACCTGCGCCCTCCGAACGCTGCTGCTGCCGGCTCTGAGCCGCAGTGAAAAATCCATTTGCTGGAAATGAAAGTTGCCAATTAAAATCTGGCTGTTTATGTTCCTTCAGGGAGCTGAGGAGGGGGAGGCAGAGAGAAAGGAAAGAGCCAAATAACTCATTAGGTGATCTATATTGTGCCAGTGCAGTTGGCAATTCTAATCAGCCTAATAAGACTCTCCCCACTTACATAAGCCCTTCCATTTCAGGGAGCTCAAAACACTTTGCAGCCATTAATGATGCTAGCTTCATAACGTCCCTGACCTCATTTACAGGTGAGGGAATTGATGGGGAAGAGAAAAAACACCACCATTTGCTGGGAGCAGGTAACTTTCACTCTGTAACTGCCTGCAGAGTTGGCACAGCCGAAGTGAAAGCCCAGGGGCTGCTCCGTGCTCGCACCCTGTGGGAGGGCAGCAAGAAGCCAGCCCCCAAAAAGGGCTGCTGAGAGTTGTGTGAGCAGGGCAGGCCCACCTGCAAAGCTGCTGGCAGAGAGCCTTGCCTCATGGGAATCTCTCACCCTGCAGATGTGGCAGACTCTGATTGAACCTCAAGAGGTTCCCAGATGAATCTCCTGAGGCTCGACGAGAGCAAGTGCAGGGTTCTGCAGCTGGGCTGGGACAATCCTCACTGTCAATACAGGCTGGGGGAGGAGGAGCTGCAAGTTATGAGGCTGAGCAGGATGGTACCACCTCTGCATTCGCTCTAAAAGAAGGACCACACTCACATCTCATTTTCAGCCTGGAGTTTGCCACCCCTCTGCTTCTGCAATATCTTCTCAAAGATATTATGACCAAATCTGTCCTTAGATTTGATGCTTAGTAACCATTCTGTGTTTCTGTGAAACCCTGGGAGAGCAGCAGCACCAAAGGCAGGATGATCAGTTGAACACTTTGCATGTGTGCACCCCAGGGAAAGCAGGGGTTGAGTGGCTGCCACCATGGACTTCTCAGGAGCAAATTGTGTCCAACCCAAATGATTTCTTCTTCTGAGAGGCTGCTAATTTCTGTGGGTAGATGAACAGCAGCAGAGGTCACATATCCTGACTGTAGCCACACTTGGGACTTCATGGGCTTTGAGGTCTCTTCCAACCTTGGTGATTCTGTGACTTTGTTGCAGCAGCCTCACAGCTGAAGTAAGGAAGTGTGGGGATCTCACCTTGCAGGGGGAATGCAAAATGGACTTGGAAAGCAGCTATCAATATTTCAGCATCAAAATCACAGTATGGATCCATGCCTTCCATGGGGAGCTGCCCTGGGTCCAGAACTACTCAATACCTGAACTAATGATCTGGATGATAAAACACAGAGCATGCTTATGAAGTCTGCAGCTGATGCCAATCAAGGGAGAGCAACACATCCTTTGGAGAGCAGACCTGGGGCTGAAAATGATTTAACAAACACAAAAGTGCTCCTTAGCAGGGCTGGGGGCTCCTTCTGCCTGTGAGGTACAGGAGAAAAGCCTCCTGCTCTCCTCAGCAGGTCCTTGGTGAAGGACCACTTTGGACATTGCATTTCTAGACAATCAGATGCCACCCAGCAAGAGTTTAGGTTGCAGCACTGAACAGGATCAGAGGGCCAGAAAGGAATATATGGAAATGACTGCAAGTTATTCTGCCCCCTGTGCTCAGCACTGGTTAGGCCACACCTTGAGTCCTGTGTCCAGCTCTGGACTCCTCAATTTAAGAAGGACATTGAGAGACTTGAAGGTGTCCAGAGAAGGGCAATGAGGCTGGGGAGAGGTCTGGAGCACAGCCCTGTGAGGAGAGGCTGAGGGAGCTGGGGTTGCTTAGCCTGGAGGAGAGGAGGCTCAGAGGAGACCTCATTGCTCTCTGCAACTACCTGACTGCAGAGGGGGTTGGACTGGATGACCTCTGGAGGTCCCCTCCAACCTAGCCCATTCTACAGCTCCATGATTCCATGGCTCAGCCCTTCCATCACCATGAATGTGATGCCTCTGAAGAGCCTGCAGAGACATTTACATTGGCAGCCTAAATTTTAGAGTTGAGCAGAGTGAGAATGTTACCTTCAAGTCAGGGAGGAGCTTGTTGGGGCTTCCAAAACTTTTCTCCTGCAATTAGAAACTTCTTTTTTCCTCCTTTGCAGCCACTCCTGCATCTACTGGAGGGAAGACTCATCCCACAAGCTCTCCTTTGTGTGCCTCTTCTCCACCTGGCCACGTTCTCCTCAACACTGGAATTAACTTTCTTCCACACACCCCTGAGATTCCCCTCCTGCCCAGACAGCCAAATAATGTTGGTCCTGATTTGAATTCTGAAAAGCACACCAAAAAAAGGGGATTTCCCCCC
This sequence comes from Dryobates pubescens, assembly GCF_014839835.1. Lineage (NCBI taxonomy): Eukaryota > Metazoa > Chordata > Aves > Piciformes > Picidae > Dryobates > Dryobates pubescens. The sequence goes on along the minus strand of NC_071648.1, from coordinate 3,747,196 downwards.
CTCCCTACACCCCTCCCCCCCCCCATTATTAGTGGAAGAAAAACCTATTTAGCATATCTAAATGGAATGCAGAAGATCTATAAACCTGCACAATAGCGATCATGGAGGAGCTGCAAGATGGAATTACTCTCTCAGGGCTTTTAGCAAGGCAGTTATCATAACTTGAGCAGGAAATCCACCCAGAAAGCACTCAGAGAATTCAGTAACCCCCACACTGCTCCTCTGGAAATAATTCCCCATGCAGCGGTAAAAGCTCTCTGTTTATGACTCCATAATTCAGGTTGTGTTAGCAATTAGCAGCCAGAGTTCCAGCAGAGTGCTGCACTGCTGGAGAGTTAGAGGAAGTTGCCAGACTGCTGCCTGATGGGGCTGGAAGAGAGGGATCACAGTGTCACCAAGGTTGGAAGAGACCCCAAGGATCATCGAGTCCAACCTGGCACCACAGACCTCATGAGCAGACCATGGCACCAAGTGCCACATCCAATCCCCTCTTGAACCCCTCCAGAAAGCAAGAACCTGGTGAGAGAATCCTCTCTTGAGCATGTAAATCACCTGGGGATGTGCTGATGACATTAAGCACTGAGGAGAGTCTCAACAAAGATAGGATCATCCTGAAGGACCCTTCCTGCTGTGTCAGCTCTGCTCACCCAGACAGCAGCTGCTGCTGGTGGGCAGTGAATGGCAAGGAGGGGCAGAAGCTGCTCAGCACAGATCCCTGCCAGCACACAGGAATGTGGCAGAACAAGAGGACACAATCTCAAGCTGCACCAGGGCAGGTTTAGGCTGGAGGTCAGGAAGAAGTTCTACACAGGGAGAGTGATTGCCCATGGGAATGTGCTGCCCAGGGAGGTGGTGGAGTCAACATCCCTGGAGGTGTTTGAGAGGGGACTGGATGTGGCACTTGGTGCCATGGTTAAATAGTCAGGAGGTGCTGGGTGCCAGGTTGGACTTGATGATCTCTGAGGTCTTTTCCAACCTTATTGATTCAATGACTCTATGATTCTATGGACCAGCCTCCTGGACTGACAGCCACCCAGGGAAAGGCATAAGGACCTCCCATGCTTAGTGTAGCTCAGCTCCAGGGGGTTCCTACTGACCTCCAATAAAGGCAAGGCAGGAAGCTGCTTCCCACATGGGCACAAATAACTGCTGTATGCTTCAGGGGGATTAAAACAACAACTGCCAAGGTTAAAAGCAGCAAAGTCTGTCCCCTGGTGAGGCCTTTGTCAGAGGGTGATGGCTGGCATCAGGTATTTTATTCTTGCCATCTCCAAAGCTCTCCTAATTAGATGCTGCAATGTGGATTTCGTTGTGGAGAAACCAGTTTAATTACTGCTAACACTCATGGGGGGAATTACTGCTGTGCCTAGAGCAGATCAGCAGTCTGCTGCCTCATACCCTCAGCAGGAGGAAAATCCACTTGTGTCCTGCTGCTAAACATGCATTTTGGTGTTTATCAATTGAGCTCTTGCAAGTGAGAGATAGCCCACCCCCTTCTGAGCAATACAGACTGGGGGAGGAGGGCATAGAAAGCAGCCCTGAGGAAAAGGACTTGGGAGTGCTGGTGGGGCAGAAGCTGGACAGGAGCAGGCAGGGTGAGCTTGCAGCACAGAAGGCCAAGGGCAGCCTGGGCTGCAGCCAAAGCAGCATTGCCAGCAGAGCCAGAGAGGGGATTCTGCCTCTTGGCTCTGCTGAGCCCACACCTGCAGTGCTGTGTGCAGGTCTGGAGCCCTCAACACAGGAAGGACATGGACCTGATGGAGAGGGTCCAGAGGAGGGCATGAAAATGCTCAGGGGGTTGGAGCAGCTCTGCTCTGAGGACAGGCTGAGGGAGCTGGGGGTGTTCAGCCTGCAGAAGAGAAGGCTCCAGCGAGACCTAACAGCAACCTTCCAGGACCTGAAGGGGGCTACAAGAAGGCTGCAGAGAGACTGTTTGCAAAGGCCTGCAGGGACAGGACCAGGGGCAATGGCTTCAAACTAGAACGGAGCTGATTAAACTGGATGTCAAGAAGAAGTTCTGCACCATGAGGGTGGTGGAACATTGGAACAGGTTGCCCAGGGAGGTGGTTGAGGCTCCATCCCTGGAGGTATTCAAGGTGAATATTGCACCAAAGTGCAGCAATAGGAACAGCACCAAAGTGCTACAATAGGAACAGCACCAAACTGCAAGCATGGAAACTGCACCAAACTGCAGCCATGGGAACTGCACCAAACTATGGTAATTGCATGAAACTGCAGCCATGGGAACTGCACCAAACTGCAGCCATGGGAACTGCACCAAACTGCAGCCATGGGAACTGCACCAAACTGCAGCATGGAAACTGCACCAAACTGCAAGCATGGAAACTGCACCAAACTGCAGCAATGGGAACTGCACCAAACTGCAGCCATGGGAACTGCACCAAAGTGCAGCCATGGGAACTGCACCAAAGTGCACAATTGGACCATCACCAGACTGCAAGCATGGAAACTGCACCAAAACTGCTACAATGGGAACAGCACCAAACTGCAGCCATGGAAACTGCACCAAACTGCAGCCATGGAAACTGCACCAAAGTGCTACAATAGGAACAGCACCAAACTGCAAGCATGGGAACTGCACCAAACTGCAGCCATGGGAACTGCACCAAACTGCAAGCATGGAAACTGCACCAAACTATGGTAATTGCATGAAACTGCAGCCATGGGAACTGCACCAAACTGCAGCCATGGGAACTGCACCAAACTGCAGCCATGGGAACTGCACCAAACTGCAACCATGGGAATGCACCAAAGAGGGACCAGCAGGACCCACACTCAGGACTACCTGCTCCCTTGCTTACCTGCTGCTGCTGTCAATACATTTTTTCCTGCTGCCTGACAAGAATTTCTCCTGCTGCATCCTGTTCCTGTAGCCTCTTGTCCTGTTTTAATGCAGTCCTGGGAAGGGTCTAAAGCCTCCACCTCTGTAATGGCTGCCCTTCAGTCTGCAGTTAGCCCACCCCATACACAAACCTTCTCTACTGGGGGCTGAGCAATCCTACCCTTGACTTCCATGGCTTCTGTGCTTCATCATCCAAACACCTCCATGGTCCTCCACACACCTCCAGGGTCCTGCACTGTATTCACTCTAGTTTCTCAGCATCTCTCTTGCAGCCTCCAAAGCAGACATACTCTCCCCTAGGGCACAATCCCTGATGGTCTTTACATAGAAGAGCTGAAATGAGAAGTGACAAACACAGCTGCTGTCTTTTGAAATCCTCACAATCATCCACTGCCAGTGAGGAAACCCAGAACTCCCCAGTCCCACCCAACAACAGCTGAGAAATTCAAGTAATTTCTGCCAGTCCTTATCAATTGCCTTCTGTACCTGGGCAGGTAGAAGACACATAGAGGCTGGGAGGGGATCTGCTGGAGAGCAGCCCTGTGGAGAAGGACCTGGCAGTGCTGGTGGACAACAAGCTCTGCATGGGACAGCAATGTGCCCTGGTGGCCAAGAAGGCCAAGGGGATCCTGGGGTGCATTGAGAGGAGTGTGTCCAGCAGAGCCAGGGAGGTTCTCCTCCCCCTCTACTCTGCCCAGGTCAGGCCCCACCTGGAATATTGAATCCAGTTCTGGGTTCCCCAGTTCAGGAGGGACAGGGATCTGCTGGAGAGAGTCCAAGGATGCTGAAGGGACTGGAGCCCTGCCTGGTGAGGAGAGGCTGAGAGCCCTGGGGCTGTTTAGTCTGGGAAGGTGAAGGTTGAGAGGGGATCTGATCAATGTCTATCAATATCTGAGGGCTGGGGGTCAGGAGGGATGGGACAGGCTCTGCTCAGTTGTCCCCTGGGATAGGACAAGACGCAATGGATGGAAACTGCAGCACAGGCGGTTCCAGCTCAACGTGAGGAGGAACTTCTTCACTATGAGGGTGACAGAGCACTGGAAGAGGCTGCCCAGAGAGGTTGTGGAGTCTCCTTCTCTGGAGCCTTTCCATCCCTGTCTGGATGTGTTCCTGTGTAACCTGTGCTGGATTCTCTGCTCCTGCTCTGGCAGGGGGCTTGGACTGGTAGATTTCCAGAGGTCCCTTCCAACCCCTAACCACCTTGGATCCTGTGCTTTCCAAGCCTTATTGCCCATCTTGCTACCTGCAGAGTGTTCAGAGTTTATGGGCTCATGGTATAAAGGGCATGACAATTTACAATACCCTTGAGAGCTTTCCCAGAGGGCTTTCAGCCAGACACTGCCCAAATCCTGCAGTAGGACATGAGCATGCTCTTTGGGCCATGCATCCCTGCACTATGTGTTGCTTCTGCAACTGGCATGCAGAAAAATCTGTTACAGAGCTTGCCACTTCCGCGTGGGACTGTGTGAGCTGGAGAATGGAAAGAAATAAATCCTTTCTTGTGCTAGGAAAGTGCTTGAGCAAAAGTGAATTAGGCTCAAAGGACCCAAATGTTAAAGCTTCCCTTCACCACAGGACTCATTTTGCTGCAGGGAAGCAGTGGTTTGTGCTCCCACAGGATCCAAACCTGGTTTATTTCCTTCTTGTTTGTTGCATGCCAGGCATTTGGACCAGTTCAGAGCTATTTTGTCATTCCACAGGGCCAGAGCAGCAGAGAGGGACTCTCTAATGCCACAACTTGACCCAGTGCCAGAGAGGAGACTCCCAGGGCCAGCATGCTCTCCCCTTTCATTTCACAGCTGAGCCAGGGCTGTGCGAAACCACTGCAGGGGAACAAAGCCTGAGGCACTGCAGGGCTCTGAAGTAATGGGGAAGGACAGAGAAACAATCTGAAGATTGAAAGAGCAATTCCAAGCTGCAGCTAGACACACCTTGAGGAGTTAGGCATTTGCTGTGAGAAACAACTGCTGTAGGCACTAGAATAGGATAGAATAGAACAGAATAGAGTAAATAGAATAGAGTAGAATAGAGTAGAATAGAGTAGAATAGGATGGAATGGAATAGAATAGAATAGAATAGAATAGAATAGAATAGAGTAGAGTAGAGTAGAATAGGATGAAATAGAATAGAATAGAATAGAATAGAATAGAATAGAATAGAATAGAATAGAATAGAATAGAATAGACCAGGTTGGAAAAGACCTTCAAGATCATTGTGTCCAACCTATCATCCAACACCACCTAATCAACTCAACCATGGCACCAAGCACCCTATCAAGTCTCCTCCTAAACACCTCCAGTGATGGGGACTCCACCACCTCCCCAGGCAGCCCATTCCAATGGGCAATCACTCTCTCTGTGTAAAACTTCCTCCTAACCTCCAGCCTAAACCTCCCCTGGTGCAGCCTGAGACTGTGTCCTCTTGTTCTGGTGCTGCTTGCCTGGGAGAAGAGACCAACCTCTGCCTGTCTACAACCTCCCTTCAGGTAGTTGTAGAGAGCAATGAGGTCTCCCCTCAGCCTCCTCTTCTCCAGGCTAAGCAACCCCAGCTCCCTCAGCCTCTCCTCACAGGGCTGTGCTCCAAACCCCTCCCCAACTTTGTTGCCCTTCTCTGGACACCTTCCAGCAAGTCAACCTCCTTCCTAAACTGAGGAGCCCAGAACTGGACACAGGACTCAAGGTGTGGCCTAACCAGTACAGTGTACAGGGGCAGAATTACCTCCCTGCTCCTGCTGGCCACACTGTTCCTGATGCAGGCCAGGATGCCACTGGCCCTCCTGGCTGCCTGGGCACACTGCTGGCTCATGTTCAGCCTACCATCGACCAGCACCCCCAGGTCCCTCTCCACTCTGACCCCAGCCTGTAGCACTGCCTGGGGTTGCTGTGGCCAATGTGCAGCACCTGGCACTTGGATGTGTTCAATCTCCTGCCCTTGGCCTCTGCCCATCTGTCCAGCCTGTCAAGGTCCCTCTGCAGAGCCTCTCTGCCCTCCAGCAGCTCAACTCCTGCCCCCAGCTTGGTGTCATCTGCAAATTTCCTGCTGATGGACTCAATGCCCTCCTCCAGATCATCAATAAAGATGTTAAAGCTAGCTTCTCTGGTTTTTAATGCTCTCCAGTTGACAGCCAGCACCTTGCAAAACACATGGTGGCATAAGGCCAAGCACATTACAGAGCCACAGCCTGGCTGCTTTTTGCTTATATAGAAAGTTCATAGCCAGCCTGATAATCATGGAATCCAGGCACATAGTACCCCAGAATCACAGAAACATAGAATCATAGAATGGCTAAGGCTGGAAGGGGCCTCAGAGATCATTTACTCCAACCTCCCTGTCATGGGCAGGGACACCTCTCTCAACAAGACTTGGCTGCTCAAGGCTTCCTCCAACCTGGCCTTAAACACCCCCAGGGAGGAGGCATCCACAACCTCCCTGGGCAGCCTGTTCCAGTCTGAACCTCATACTGTAGAACTTCTTCCTCAGCTCCAGTCTAACCCTGCTCTGCCTCAGCTTCAAACCATTCCCCCTTGTTCTGTCTCTAGACACCCTTAGGGAAAGTCCCTCTGCAGCCTTCCTGTAGGATTTGTGCAGGTGCTGGAAGGCAGCTGTAAGGTTCCCCTTGAGCCCTCTCCTCTCCTCTCCAGGCCCCCAGCTCCCACAGCCCATTCCCCTATCAGGGCTGGCTCCAGCCCTTGGACAGTGCTTGTGGCCCTCCTCTGATCTCATTCCAACACCTCTGTGTCCTTCTTCTGCTGGGGACACCAGATAGAACGAGATGATGTCCCTCTGCTGGCAGACACCTCTCCCCAGCAGCAGAAGGGGTTGCCTTCATAAAAAGCCTCTTCCTGGCTATGGGCTGCTTGGGGATGTGAGGCTGGAAAGCTGTGACTTAGAGAGGCACCTGGGGAGACTGCTTGCCAGCCAACTGAACACCAACCAGCAGTGCCCCAGGGGCAAGAAAGCCAATGGCATCCTGGCTTGGATCAGAAGCAGGGTGGGCAGCAGGGACAGGAGGTGACCATCCCCCTGTGCTCAGCACTGCTGAGGCCACACCTGAAGAGCTGTGTTCAGTTCTGGGACCCTCACTCCAGGAAGGACATTGAGGGCCTGGAGCCTGTCCAGAGAAGGGCAATGAGAGAAGGGCCTGGAGCCCCTGGGCTATGAGGAGGGGCTGAGGGAGCTGGGGGTGTTCAGGCTGGAGAAGAGGAGGCTGAGGGAGACCTCATTGCTCTCTACAGCTCCCTGAAGGGAGGTTGGAGCAAGGAGGGGACAGCCTCTGCTCCTTGGTAGCAAGGGACAGGAGCAGAGGCAATGGTTCCAAGCTGCAGCAGGGGAGGCTCAGGCTGGGTGCTAGGAAATATTTCCTCAAGGCTGATCTTGGAGGGCTCTTCCAGCCAGATGGATTCTGTGACTCTGTGATTCACTCTGCTTCTACCCAGGTGTTCCCAGAGCTGACAGCCTCACTGGTGGCAGGGGGAGGAGTAGGAGGAATCTGCAGATTTCTCTGCAGAAACCAAGCCAACAAGCAGAAACGTTACAAAATAAGGGGCATTTCTTTAGAGGAAAGAGGGGGAAGGACAAAGAGAAAATAAGCACTTCTGGAGCACTGAGTGATCATTTATCTTTGCTCACCAGTAGCCTTTGTGAATGCAATTGCTCTGCTGAACTTGGCACACTGCCTGTAACATTTGAGGACCTTGCTGCCTAAGCAAAGAGTCTCTCCTGAATTCATTCCATTCACAGGTTGTTGCCTGACAAAGGAGAATGTCCTTTTTCATGTTCCTCATCTAAGGAAGCTCATGGGATAATAGAAACAGAGCCCTTAGCCCTCAAAATAAGCTTTTGTATCACATTACCACAGCACCACAGTACATTAGAGGTTGGAAGGGACCTCCAGAGATCGAACAGTCCAACCCCCCTGCCAGAGCAGCATCACCCAGGGTAGGCTGCACAGGAATGCATCCAGCTGGGGTTGGAAAGGCTCCAGAGAAGGAGACTCCACAACCTCTCTGGGCAGCCTGCTCCAGGCCTCTGTCACCCTCACTGCAAAGAAGTTTCTCCTCATGTTGAGCTGAAACCTTCTCTGGTCAAGTTTGTCTCCATTGGTCCTTGGCTTATTGCTGTGCAGCACCCAAAAGAGCTTGGCCCTCTCCACTTGACCCCCAGCCCTCAGCTCTTGATAGACATTGATCAGATGCAGTGAAGAAAGGAAAACAGCTCTGGGTTTGTTGTTTTGTTTTGTTTTGCTTTCTTCTTAGCATGATGAGAGCCTTGAGCTCCAATAATGCTCTTACCCATGCCTTGATATGGTGACATTAGCACTGGTGCATGCAGGAGGTCTTCAGCTTTTATTGGAGCATCAAGCAAAGGCAATAATCCAAACAGTTTTATTCTCCTGTAATTAAGAGACCACATGCACATCCCTTCATGGCAGCATCAAAAGGTCTTGCAGCATCACCCAGCAGCTATGGTATTTGCAAAGGGGAGGGTGGAAGGTTTTTTCCCCCTACACTGCCCTGCTGAGACCACACCTGGAATATTGCATCCAGTTTGGGGCTCCCCAGTTCAAGAGAGACAGAGACCTGCTGGAGAGAGTCCAAGGGAGAGCCAGGAGGATGCTTAGGGGACTTGAGCATCTGCCCTGTGAAGAGAGACTGAGAGCCCTGGGGCTGTTGAGTCTGGAGAAGAGAAGGCTGAGAGGGGATCTGAGCAATGTCTCTCAATAGCTGAGGGCTTGGAGTCAAGTGGAGGGGGCCAAGCTCTTTTGGGTAGCAAAACTAGAAATGGGTAGATTGAGATTGGATGTTAGGAAGAAGTTGTTCCCCAGGAGAGTGGTGAGAGCCTGACACAGGTTGCCCAGGGAGGTGGTGGAAGCCTCATCCCTGGAGGTGTTTGCAGCCAGGCTGGAGGTGGCTGTGAGCAAGCTGCTGTAGTGTGAGGTGTCCCTGGCCTTTGCTTGGGGCTTGGAACTGGCTGATCCTTGAGGTCCCTTCCAACCCTGACAATTGTGTGGCCAAAGGGTACAACCCAATACTCAGCCTTGTTAAACCTCATGCCCTTGGACTCTGTCCATCTGACCAGCCTGGCAAATTCACTCTGCAGAGCCCTACTACCCTCTAACAGACCAACTCCTGCTCCCAGCTTGGTGTCATCTGCAGACTTGCTAATGGTGGACTCAATCCCTTTGTCCAGCTCACCAATACAGATATTAAACAGGGTTGGGCCCAAGCCTGACCAGTTTTTCTCATGTCCTGGAAAGGGATGAAGAAGAAACTTCCATTAACACTGCCTCAAACTTTAGCACTGATGTGGCTACACCTGCACTTTAGCTCAGAGATGCCTGAAGACTGGAAACTCACACCCAGTGCTTGCCCTCAGGAGAAGGCAGCTAAGAAGCCCTCTAAGGAAAGCTCATGGATGGGCACTGGGGAAATCTGGAGCAGCCAGAAGGTTATTAGTGGGTTTGGAAGGGCTTGAAATAGGCTTTCTATTAAAAAGAAGGCTTTGGTGTAGATACTGTGTGCCAGATAAAGAAAAATCAGTTTCCTGCCTCAGCCTTAAGGCCTTTGTGGATACCAAGACAAGGGAATTTGTGCTGCCCTGAAGTAATTTGTGGTATTCAAATTTCCTGATGGCTCCTAAAAAGGGTTTAAGTAATTAAGATTTTGCATTTGCATCTGAGGTTGGTATGCTGGGTTTTTTTTTCCCCCTTGTCTTCTCCAGAGAGGGACAAAAGGCCCTGCAAGATCTCATTCTCTGTTCTCTTCCTCTGAATTAATGAGATTCTTAAAGCCCCCAGTAAGAGAACTTAAAATCAAATGAGATTAAAAATGGCAGTCAATAAATAAAAAGAAGAAAGTTAAAGGAAATAAATGAAATGGAAAAGGAAATGAAACATTGCAGTAAATAAATGGATGAAATAAATCAAATAAAAAGAAATAAAAGGGAATAAAGCAATGAAATAAATTAAATAAAAAGAAATGAAAAGAAATAAAATAAAACAATGAAATGAATAAATGAAATAAAAAGAAATGAAAAGAAATAAAACAATGAAATAAATAAATTAAATTTAAAAACTATGAAATAAATAAAATAAAAAGAAATAAAAAGAAATAAAGCAAAACAATGAAATGAATAAATGAAATAAAAAGAAAGAAAAAGAAAAAGAACTAAAATAAAACAATGAAATGAATAAATGAAAGAAAAAGAAAGAAAAAGAAAAAGAACTAAAATAAAACAATGAAATGAATAAATGAAATAAAAAGAAAGAAAAAGAAAAAGAGCTAAAATAAAACAATGAAATGAATAAATGAAATAAAAAGAAAGAAAAAGAAAAAGAACTAAAATAAAACAATGAAATGAATAAATGAAATAAAACAATTAAATAAAAGAAAACAATGAAATAAATTAAATAAATAAAAAGAAAGTAAAAGAAAAAGAACTAAAATAAAACAATAAAATTAATAAATGAAATAAAAAGAAATAAAAAGAAACAAAATAAAACAATGCAATTAATAAATGGGAAAAAAAGAAATAAAAATAAACAAAAAGAAACAAAACAAAACAATGAAATGAATAAATGAAATAAAAAGAAATAAAAAGAACTAAAATAAAATAATGAAATGAATAAGTTAATTAAAAATAAACAAAAAGAAATAAAATAAAACATTCAAATAAGTAAATGAATTAAAAAGAAAGAAAAGGAAACAAAATAAAACAATGAAATTAATAAATGAATTGAAAAAGAAAAAGAAACAAACTAAAACAATGAAATGAATAAATGAAAGAAAAAGAACTAAAATAAAACAATGAAATGAATAAATTAAATAAAAATAAAATTCAGCAAATAAATAGAATAAAACATGGCAATAAATAAATAAATTAATAAAATGAAATCAAGAAAATCAAGAAAAAGAAATAAAATGAAACAAACCCACTGACATGAATAGATGAAAAGCAAAATTCAGCAAACAAATAAAAGCAAACAGTGCAATAAAAATGAATAAAATGAAATCCATGAAAGCAACAAAAATGAATAAAAGGAAGCAATGCAGTCAATCAATTAAGTAAAAAAGAGAATTAAGTAAACAAAATAAAACATTGGAAAACCAGAAAGGAATAAAATGAAATCAATAAAATAAACAAAATGCAATGAAGCCATAAAAGAAATAACTGAAATAAAACTACAATTCAGCAAATAAACAAAGCATTGCAATAAATAAAGGAATAAAATGAAATCCATGAAATCAATAAAAATAAATAAAAGGAAACAACAAAGTAAGCAAATTAAATAAAAAACAGAAGTAAGTAAATAAATAAAATGAAACCTTGCAAAAACAAGAGGACACAGCCTTAGGCTGCGCCAGGGGAGGTTTAGGCTGGAGGTTAGGAAGAAATTCTACCCAGAGAGAGTGATTGCCCATTGGAATGGGCTGCCTGAGGGGGTGGTGGAGTCACCATCACTGGAGGTGTTCAGGAGGAGACTTGATAGGGTGCTTGGTGCCATGGGTTAGTTGATTAGGTGGTGTTGGATTGGTTGATGGGTTGGACACGATGATCTTGAAGGTCTCTTCCAACCTGGTCTATTCTATTCTATTCTATTCTATTCTATTCTATTCTATTCTATTCTATTCCATTCCATTCCATCCTATCCTATCCTATCCTATCCTATCCTATTCTATTCTATTCTATTCCATTCTATCCTATCCTATTCTATTCCATTCTATTCTATTTTCTATTCCATCCTCTTCTCTTCTCTTCTCTTCTCTTCTCTTCTCTTCTCTTCTCTTCTCTTCTCTTCTCTTCTCTTCTCTTCTCTTCTCTTCTCTTCTCTTCCCTTCCCTTCCCTTCCCTTCCCTTCCCCTCCCTTCCCTTCCCTTCCCTTCCCTTCCCTTCCCTTCCCTTCCCTTCCCTTCCCTTCCCTTCCCTTCCCTTCTCTTCTCTTCTCTTCTCTTCTCTTCTCTTCTCTTCTCTTCTCTTCTCTTCTCTTCTCTTCTCTTCTCTTCTCTTCTCTTCTCTTCTCTTCTCTTCTCTCTTCTCTTCTCTTCTCTTCTCTTCTCTTCTCTTCTCTTCTCTTCTCTTCTCTTCTCTTCTCTTCTCTTCTCTTCTCTTCTCTTCTCTTCCATTCTCTTCTCTTCCATTCTCTTCTCTTCTCTTCTCTTCTCTTCTCTTCTCTTCCATTCTATTCTATTCTATCTTATTCTATTCTATCCTATTCTATCCTATCCTATTCTATTCTATCCTAAAAAAAAAAAATGAACTGAAATACATAAAATAAACAAAATAAAATGAAACAATAAAGTAAATAAAATAAATAAATAAAACAAAATAAATAAATAAAACAAAATAAATAAATAAAACATTGCCCAAAAAAACCCCACATAAAATAAATAAATTCAATAAAAATAAAATTGAGCCAAAAAAATACAACGAACCATTGCAATAAATAAAGGAGTAAAATGGAATCCATGGAATCAATAAAAAATAGATGAAAGGAAGAATAGATGAAAGTCAATAAATTAAATAAAAAAGAGAAGGAAGCAGCTAAATGAAATGAAACCTTGCCAAAAAAAAAATAAAGGAATGAAATTAAATATGTAAGAGAAATGAAATGAAATGAAGCAATAAAGTAAATAAAGCAAATAAAAATAGAATTAACTAAATTTAAATAAAATGAAACAGAACATTGCCAAAAAAAAAAAAAGAGAACAAAATGAAATAAATAAAATAAACAACCTAAAATGAAACCCTAAAAGAAATAAACCACACAAAATGAAACCCTAAAATGAATAAAATGAAGCCATGCAACAAAGAACTGAACTAAAGAATAAAACTAAGCAAATAAATTAAATAGTGCAAAAACAAAGGAATAAAATGAACAAAATCAAAGGAATGAATAAAATAAATAAAGTGGAGTAAAAAGAAAATGCAGCCAATAAAATGAAACATTGCAAAAAGTAAAAGGGAGCACAGGCAGCTCAGTAGGTAGAGTAGGTAGAGCTCCTTCTATGCTCAGGTGACTGTCTGGTGGATGTGGGGCAGGCTGTGGATGTGGTCTGCCTGGACTTCAGCAAGGCCTTTGACACTGTCCCCCACAGCAAGCTCCTGGCCAAGCTGTCAGCCCCTGGCTGGACAGCAGCTCTCTGAGCTGGGTTAGGAACTGGCTGGAGGCTGAGCCCAGAGAGTGGTGGTGAATGGTGTCACAGCCAGCTGGCAGCCAGGCACCAGTGGTGTCCCCCAGGGATCAGTGCTGGGCACCATCCTCTTTAACATCTTCATTGATGATCTGGATGAGGGCATTGAGTCAGTCATCAGCAGGTTTGCAGATGACACCAAGTTAGGAGCAGATGTTGGTCAGTTAGAGGCCAGAAGGGCTCTGCAGAGGGATCTCGACTGACTGGACAGATGGGCAGAGGCCAACAGGATGGCATTCAACAACTCCAAGTGCCAGGGGCTGCACTTTGGCCACAGCAACCCCAGGCAGAGCTACAGGCTGGGGTCAGAGTGGCTGAGAGCTGCCAAACAGAGAGGGACCTGGGGGTGCTGATTGACAGCTGCCTAAACATGAGCCAGCAGTGTGCCCAGGCACCCAAGAAGGCCAATAGCATCCTGGCCTGTATTAGGAATAGTGTGGCCAGCAGGAGCAGGGAAGTCATTGTGCCCTGTGCTCTGCATTGGTTAGGCCACACCTAACCAATGTCCTGTGTCCAGTTCTGGGCCCCTTAGTTTAGGAAGGACATTGAGAGACTTGAAGGTGTCCAGAGAAGGGCAACAAGGCTGGGGAGAGGCCTTGAGCACAGCCCTGTGAGGAGAGGCTGAGGGAGCTGGGGTTGCTTAGCCTGGAGAAGAGGAGGCTCAGGGGAGACCTCATTGCCCTCTACAACTTCCTGAAGGGAGGTTGTAGACAGGAGGGGGTTGGTCTCTTCTCCCAGGCAACCAGCACCAGAACAAGAGGACACAGTTTCAAGCTGTGCCAGAGGAGGTTTAGACTTGAAGTGAGGAGAAAGTTCTTCACCGAGCGAGTCGCTCACCATTGGGATGTGCTGCCCAGGGAGGTGGTGGAGTCCCCATCCCTGGAGGTGTTCAAGAGGGGATTGGATGTGGCACTTGGTGCCATGGTCTGGTCATGAGGTCTGTGGAGACAGGTTGGACTTGATGATCCTTGGGGTCTCTTCCAACCTTAGTTATACTGTGAGGCTGTGAGCATGAGACCCTTCATCTCAGGGTTGTGGGTTCAAGCCTGCAGTGGGCAGGCAGCAGTCTGGGGACACAGTCTCCAGCTGTGCCAGGCTCCAGACAATCAATGCCCCTCTGGTAGTGAGGGACAAAAGTTGGACCAGGTCTTGTAACAGGAAGCCCCAAACTGTGGATCTTACCAGGGTGCAACTGTGGGGAACTCAAAGTTGCCTTTGAGCCCTCTTCTCTACTTAGGAAACCAGAAATGGGTAGATTGAGATTGGATGTTAGGAAGAAGTTGTTCCCCAGGAGGGTGGTGAGAGACTGGCAGAGGTTGCCCAGGGAGGTGGTGGAAGCCTCATCCCTGGAGGTTTTTCAGGCCAGGCTGGATGTGGCTGTGAGCAACCTGCTGTAGTGTGAGGTGTCCCTGCCCATGGCAGGGGGTTGGAACTGGCTGAGCCTTGAGGTCCCTTCCAATCCTGTGATTCCATGAGTAGCTTGCATTTCTATTCTGCATTCTGCCTACACTGAAGCTTGGTGGAAACTGGTCACAAAATGGTTACACTGAACTGAAGACTAGGCAGAAAGGCAAGTCAGGGTATTGACTCAACAGTCAATTCCTGCATGAATACCAAATGTGTTTTCCCTCCTTAGCACTCTTCTTTTCACGTGTGCTTTGCCAAGGGGCATTGTATATTGGATATTCAGATGTGTTTCAATCCCATAATGGTTTTGTAGTCATGCATAAAAGGATGGAACACGGAGTGTGGTTTACTGAAGTGCAACCCTGCCAGCACTGAGGAGCTATTTTTAATGTTCCCAACACATGGAGCCTGGGCTGAAAGGCATTTGTGCAACTCCCCTTTGTTGTAGCACCAGCTCCAGCAGAACATCAACATCTGAAAGCATCTCTCTTGCTCCTGAAAGCAAAAGCTACCTTGAAGGCTTTTTCTCACTGAAAGCTTTCCATCTGTTGAAAGAGCAGAGGGATGTGATCTCCTTGGAAGCAAATTAAAGAAAGGCCTCAATGGAAACTATTTTTCATCAGAATCTTACCCCTTGAGCACCTCCTCAACAAGTTGCTGGACTTTAGGACATTGAGACACTTCAATGTGTCCAGAGAAGGGCAATGAGGCTGGGGAGAGGTCTGGAGCACAGCCCTGTGAGGAGAGGCTGAGGGAGCTGGGGTTGCTTAGCCTGGAGAAGAGGAGGCTCAGGGGGGACCTTGCTCTGTACAACTTCTCTGGGTAGCCTCTTCCAGTGCTCTGTCACCCTCACAGTCAAGAAGTTCCTCCTCATGTTGAGGTGGAACCTCCTGTGCTGTACTTCCCATCCATTGCCCCTTGTCTTATTTTAAGGTGCAAGAGCCTGTCCCCTCCCTCCTGACCCCCAGCCCTCAGATATTGATAGACATTGATCAGATCCCCTCTCAGTCTTCTCCCCTCCAGACCGAACAGCCCCAGGGCTCTCAGCCTCTCCTCCCCAGGCAGTGCTGCAGTCCCTTCAGCATCCTTGCAGCCCTCCCTTGGACTCTCTCCAGCAGATCCCTGTCCCTCCTGAACTGGGGAGCCCAGAACTGGATGCAAGATTCCAGGTGAGGTCTCAGCAGGGCAGAGTAGAGGGGAGGAGAACCTCCCTGGATCTGCTGGACACACTCCTCTCAATGCACCCCAGGATCCCTTTGACCTTCTTGGCCCCCAGGGCACATTGCTGTCCCATGCAGAGCTGGTTATCCACCAGCACTCCCAGCTCCTTCTCCCCAGGGCTGCTCTCCAGCAGATCCCCTCCCAACCTGTCCTGCTGCAGTTTCTTCTTCCTTCCCAGGTGCAGGACTCTGCAGTTACCCTGTTGGGTTTCTGGGGAGCATAACAGCAGCCTGGGGTGGGCTATGCAGAACTGTATTGGAGACAGTACATCAATATTCATAGCCTGGCTCAGCTGGAGACATTGAACATTTAGCAGTTATGGTTATGATGCAATCTGGTAGCCTTTCATTGCTCACCAGGTAAGGCAGAGCCACGAGTGCCCACAGAGCTGGGTTATAGATGTGGAAATGAGGCATAAACACATTTCATCCAGCAAACAGAGGTGCAGAGAAGTGGAGGACTTTGGGCAGCACATGCTTCTACCTATTACTTTCAAGCCTGGATTTACACCCACTGAACTCAACAGCAATTTACACTAAAGACCTCATGATGGTAGTTTATGTCTGATCTTGGATTGATTGTATCCATGGCCAACATCAAAAGGAGGAGATTCAACAAGGCCAAGTGCCAGGGCCTGCACTTGGGGCACAACAACCCCAAGCAGTGCTCCAGGCTTGGGGCAGTGTGGCTGGAAAGCTGCTGGCAGAAAGGGACCTGGGGGTGCTAAGGGACAAGCAGCTGAAGAGGAGCCAGCAGTGTGCCCAGCTGGCCCAGAAAGCCAAAGGCCTCCTGGCTGGGGTCAGCAATGCTGTGTCCAGCAGCAGCAGGGAGGGGATTGTCCCCTGGCACTCAGCTCTGGGGAGGCCACACCTCGAGTGCTGTGTCCAGTTTGGGGCACCTCAAGGCAAGAGAGATGTGGAGGTGCTGGAGCCAGGGCAGAGGAGGGCAAGGAAGCTGGGAAGGGCCTGGAGAAGAAATCTGATGAAGAGCAGCTGAAGGAGCTGGGGTTGGTTAGTGTGATGGAGAGGAGGCTGAGGGGAGACCTCCTGGCTCTCTACAGCTCCCTGGAAGGAGGTTGTGGAGAGCTTGGTGCTGGTCTCTTCTCACAGGTCATTAGCCCTAGAAGAAGAGGGAAGAGCCTCAAGCTGCAGCAGGGCAGCTTCAGACTGGACAGGAGGAAGAATTTTTTCCCATCCAGAGTGGTCAGGGTTTGGAATGTGCTGCCCAGGGAGGTGGTGGAGTCCCCAAGGCTGGATGTGTTTGAAGGTGGTTTGGATGTGGTGCTTGGGGCTCTGGTTTTGGGGTGATCCTTGCAGAGTAGGGTTCTGGGTTGGACTTGGTGATGCTGAGGCTCTTTTCCAGCCTGGATGTTTCTGTGATTCTGTGAGCAGTTGCCTGAGGGGATGTGCTGCACCACCCCAGCTCTGCTCTTCTGACTTCAATGGGCTTTTGCTGCTGACAACAATCACCTCTGCTGACTGCCTTGGATATTTTGCTGGGGCAATTCTCCTTGTCAGGTACTGACAGATACAGCCTTCCCCTGGCTGATGGTCTCCAGATGAGATTACCACAGAGGGAATTTCACAGTCACACTAGGTTCCCATTCTTTCCCCACCTCCTTATTCTGGCTAAGGATTCAATTTCCCTTCATATGAAAAATATTGCCAGCATCTCTTTCTCATCTAAGCTGAAGGCAACCTCCCTGAGATTGGCTTTGCTGGAAGCCCATCCCCTGAATGCAGTGCTCTTTGAAACCAGCTTTGCAGCTTCCTCCTCAGGTGCAGAAAGCCCTCCATTTTCACTGACTTGTTGTGATTAGACCTTAAATGCTGCCTGCTGATTTCCTCTGTGGGCTCTCTCCACACCAGCCAAAGGGGTGGCAATTTTAATAACACAGCTCTTGGAAGTGATGCTGTTCACAAGTCTGCAGCCACCCCCAGGGAAGGGAGCCATCCAGAGGCACCTGGACAGGCTGCAGAGCTGGGCCCAAGCCAACCTCATGAGGTTCAACAAGACCAAGTGCAAGGACCTGCAGCTGGGCTGAGGCAATCCCAGGCACCAATATAGGCTGGGCAGGGACTGGCTTGAGAGCAGCCCTGGAGAAAAGGCCTTGGAGGTGCTGGGGGATGAGAAGCTCAACAGGAGCCAGCAGGGAGCAATTGCAGCCCAGAAAGCCAAGCAGAGCAGAGGCAATGGTTCCAAGCTGCAGCTGGGCAGGTTCAGGCTGGATGCTAGGAAATATTCCTTGCCAGAGAGGGCTCTCAGCTGTTGGAATGGTCTGCCCAGGGCAGTGCTGGAGTCACCAGCCCTGGAGGTGTTCCAGCAGCCTGTGGAGCTGGTGCTTAGGGACATGGTTTGGTGTTGCCCCTGCAGTGCTGGGTGGAAGGTTGGATTGGATGAGCTTGGAGGTCTACTGCAGACAGATGTTTGCTGTGATTCTGATTCTCTACCCCTTGCCTTCCCTGCTGGATCTGCCCATGTGGATCAGGCTTTGAATCATAGATCCAGCAATCCTGCTCTGATCTCCTTTGTCATGCTCTGCAGTATCTTGTCTAGGTAGAAGCTGAGACCCCACCTGGAGCATTGTGTCCACTTCTGGAGCCTCTATTGCAGGAAGGATCTGGAAGTGCTGGAAGGTGTCCAGAGAAGGGCCATGAGGATGAGCAGAGGGCTGGAGCTGCTCTGTTGTTAGGATGGACTGAGGGAGTTGGGGCTCTTCAGTTGGCTTGCCAGCAGAGACAGACTGTGGTGGGTTGAAATACCCCCCCTACCCCCAATAAAATTGCCAGACCAGCTCTGATGGAAGCAAATGCAGCTCTCTTTCCAAACAAACCAATCATCTAGAAATGTGGAATGCAATGAATATGTACAAAACACTCAATATTTGCATGGATTTACAGTTTAGAATCAACACAAGAACCCCCCTGGACAAAACCAGGGGGCTACCAACACCTTCCTCTTCTTCCCCCCCTCCCTCCCCCCTTTTTCCCTGTACACAGGACATGAGAAAGAAGAGCAGAGGGTAGCTTGTTAGTACTTAGCCACAACAAAGTGGCTCTCACCATGAGAGTGGTGAAGCCCTGGAATGGGTTGTCCAGGGGGGTGGCTGAGGCCCCATCCCTGGAGGTATCACAGTATCACCAAGGTTGGAAGAGACCTTGAGGATCATCAAGTCCAACCTGTCACCACAGACCTCATGAGTAGACCATGGCACCAAGTGCCACATCCAATCCCCTCTTGAACACCTCCAGAAAACAAGAACAAGGTGAGAGAATCCTCTCTTGAGCATGTAAATCACCTGGGGATGTGCTGATGACATTAAGCACTGAGGAGAGTCTCAACAAAGATAGGATCATCCTGAAGGATCCTTCCTGCTCCAGGGATGGGGACTCCACCACCTCCCTGGGCAGCACATTCCAATGACCAATGACTCTCTCAGTGAAGAACTTTCTCCTCACCTTGAGCCTAAAATTCCCCTGGTGCAGCTTGAGACTGTGTCCTCTTGTTCTGGTGTTGGTTGCTAGAGAGAAGAGACCAACCCCCTCCTGGCTACAACCACCTTTCAGGTAGTTGTAGACAGCAAGAAGGTCTCCCCTGAGCCTCCTCTTCTCCAGGCTAAACAACCCCAGCTCCCTCAGCCTCTCCTCATAGGGTTTGTGCTCAAGCACAAGACCAGGTGTTTAAGCCCAGGCTGGCTGAGGCTCTGGCCAGCCTGATCTAGTGTGGGGTGTCCCTGCCCATGGCAGGGGGGTTGGAACTCGATGATCCTTGTGGTCCTTTCCAACCCTGACTGATACTATGATCCTTGTGGCCCCTTCCAACCCTGATACTATGATACTATGACAAAGGAGCACCGCCAAGGTTAGCAGAAGGCAGCAGAAGGCAGCAGCTAGAGCAAAGAAGCACAAAAGAGGAAGAAAGCCCCCAGCTAGTACCAGCTAGAGCAAGAAACTGAAGAGAGCAAGAGATAGTTTACACAAATAACTTCATCTCAGTTATCAGGCCAAAGAGATTACTTAGAACTTATCATTATCTCCCCTTTTACATCCACTGGTAATTTATTTACAGCCCACCACTTTCCTCCTCTGCCTGTGGATTATTGTTTTCTTTCCTAAGCAGGGCCTAAACCTCCCACACAGCCTCACTTAGGAGGCTTAGCCAGCACCAGGAAATCTTTTCATGGGGCTGATCAGAATTTAGATTCCCTAATAACAGCTGGAACAGGAGACCAAATTGGGTTTGATTTGATTTACAGCCCCCGAGCCGCGCTGCAAATGTGTAGCCCTCCTTTCCCGCTCCCAAACCGGTCCCAGTTTGCTCCTGGGTGGTGTTTATGCAGATGCATGTACTGAGTGGTTCATCAAGGTGATTGGCAGGTTGGGCTTGCAGCTTGGAGCTGCTTTACAGAAATGAATCTCCAGCTGCTTTGTGGGTGCCAGGGACAGTGGCACTGAGTGCAGCCTCAGCAGGGTTGCTGCTGACACCAAGCTGTGTGGTGCAGCAGACAGGCTGGAGGGAAGGGATCCAGCCAGAGGGAGCTGGACAGGCTGGAGAGGTGGGCACAAGCCAACCTCAGGAGGTTCAGCAAGACCAAGGGCAGGGTCCTGCAGCTGGGTGGAGGCAATGCCAGGCACAAATGCAGGCTGGGCAGGGACTGGCTGGAAAGCAGCCCTGAGGAGAGAGGCTTGGGGGTGCTGGGGGAGGAGAAGCTCACCAGGAGCTCTCAGTGTGCACTTGCAGCCCAGAGAGCCAAGCAGAGCCTGGGCTGCAGCAAGAGAAGTGTGGCCAGCAGGGCCAGGGAGGGGATTCTGCCCCTCTGCTCAGCTCTGCTGAGACCCCACCTGGAGTACTGCCTCCAGTTCTGGAGCCCCTATTGCAAGAGGGATCTGGAGGGGCTGGAAGGTGTCCAGAGAAGGGCCACGAGGAGGAGCAGAGGGCTGGAGCTGCTCTGCTGTGAGGACAGACTGAAGGAGTTGGGGCTGTTCAGTCTGGAGAAGAGAAGGCTCCGAGGTGACCTCATTGTGGCCTTCCAGGATCTGAAGGGGGCTCCAAGAAGGCTGGGGAGGGACTGCTCAGGATCTCAGGGAGTGCTAGGACTAGGGGGAATGGAATGAAGCTGGAGGTGGGGAGATTCAGGCTGGAGGTGAGGAGGAAGTTCTTCCCCATGAGAGTGGTGAAGCCCTGGAATGGGTTGTCCAGGGAGGTGGTTGGGGCCCTGTCCCTGGAGATATTCAAGGTGAGGCTGGAGAGGGTTCTGGACAACCTGATATATTTGGGGATGTCCCTGCTGACTGTTAGGGGGTTGGACTGGATGAGCTTTGGAGGTCCCTTCCAACCCAGACCATTCTATAGAATCACAGAATTGTCAGGGTTGGAAGGGACCTCAAGGATCAGCCAGTTCTAAACCCCTGCCATGGCCAGGGACACCTCACACTACAGCAGGTTCCTCACAGCCACCTCCAGCCTGGCCTGAAAAACCTCCAGGCATGAGGCTTCCACCACCTCCCTGGGCAACCTCTGCCAGTCTCTCACCACCCTCATGGGGAAGAACTTCTTCCTAACAGCCAATCTCAATCTACCCACTTCTAGTTTTGTTTACATCCCCCCAGTCCTATCACTCCCTGACACCCTCAAAAGTCCCTCCCCAGCTCTCTTTTAGCCCCCTGCAGATACTGGAAGGCCACAAGAAGGTCATCTTTTCTCCAGACTGAACAGCCACAACTCTCTCAGCCTGTCTCCAGAGCAGAGCAGCTCCAGCCCTCTGCTCATCCTCGTGGCCCTTCTCTGGACACCTTCCAGCACCTCCAGATCCTTCCTGGAATAGAAGCTCCAGAACTGGACACAGTGCTCCAGGTGGGGTCTCAGCGGAGTGGAGCAGAGGGGCAGAATCCCCTCCCTGGCCCTGCTGGCCACACTTCTCTTAGAATAGAAGAATAGAATAGAATAGAATAGAATAGAATAGAATAGAATAGAATAGAATAGAATAGAATAGAATAGAATAGAATAGAATAGAACAAACCAGGTTGGAAGAGACCTTCAAGATCATGGTGTCCAACCTATCATCCAACACCACCTAATCAACTAAACCATGGAACCAAGCATCCTGTCAAGCTCTTGCTGCAGCCCAGGCTCTGCTTGGCTCTCTGGGCTGCAAGTGCTCCCTGCTGGCTCCTGTTGAGCTTCTCCTCCCCCAGCACCCCCAAGGCCTTTCCTCCAGGGCTGCTCTCAAGCCAGTCCCTGCCCAGCCTCTATCAGTGTTTGGGATTGCTCCAACCCAAATGCAGGACAATGGTGCAGTCATGGGGGCTTAGATAATCAACCCAGCCATGGATAACAAACCCTGCTGAAGTCCAAAAGGGAAATGGCAGCAGCCAGCCTTGGGATGAAGAGCAGGCAGAAGCCTCTTTAACAGGACACTTCCAACCCAGAGACAGCCCTGAGAGGAAAAGCAGACTCCTTCTGAAAGCTGGCAAGCCAGGGACACCATTTCAATTACCCCAATTGAGAGGACTGTAGAAGGCAAAATACTATAGGTGTGACTAAAAGAAGGCAAAAAATACCCATCTTAGGCCTCTGAAATATACAGCAGGGGAACATTACCATAATAAGCTCTGAGGGGATACAATGAAAACTATTACAGCTGCAGGGAAAGAGACATAAAGATGAGCATAACAATTACCTGCCTGGCAGAGAAAAGGGAAGGAAGGTACATAATTTAGAGTACTGCTGTTACTGGCTGGAAGACAGATATATAATGAAGAGTATTGCAGTTACCTAGTTCTGGCAGAGCTATAATGGTAATCATTAGTTATCTAGCCAGGAGGAGGACATGTAATGTGCAGGATTATTGTACCTGTCCCTAAAGGAGAGCAAGAAAGGGAGAGAGGAAGATGGTGAGAAGCAGCAACTGCTCCCCAGCTCTGGAAGGATTTGCTGCTGGCCATAGCTGTGCTTTGCAGCTGCTGATGCATGGAGGGAGAGGCAGGGGAGGGTGGAAAGTGGCCTGAGTTATGGCATGGGTGCCTGGGAGGAGGCCAGATTGCCAGCTGGCTGGAGCTGATAAAGCTTGCTCGTGTTTGCTGCAGCGCCACACACTTTGGATCTGCTGGGAGGGAAAGGATAGGGGATCTGGATGATGGCTGGGTGAGGCTGTGGCCAGCCTGATCTAGTGTGGGGTGTCCCAGCCCATGGCAGGGGGGTTGGAACTAGATGATCCTTGTGGTCCTTTCCAATCCTGACTGATACTATGATACTGTGATGCTGTGATGTGGGGGCTGCCCCATGAAGCAGGAGCACCACAGCCCTCTGAGAGTCACTATAGGCCATGCCAGCCTTCCACACCATCCCACACCATATATTCTGGTCCCTAGCTGTTGCAATATGGGTTTGAGGGATAGACCACTGGGTGGATAAAGGACCAGCTGGATGACCACAGCCAGAGAGTGGCTGAGGCAGAAGAATAACAGAGAGGTGATTTGGCACAATCAGCACAGCTGCACCAAGGGCAAATCCTGCCTGACAAAGCTGGAGGCCTTCTGTGACAAGGACACAACTTCAATAGAGAAGGGGAGAGCAGCTGACATCATTGACCTGGACCTGAGCAAAGCCTTTGACACTCTCCCACACCACATCCTGGTCTCCAAGGTGGTGCAGGATGGGCTTCATGGATGGACAATTCAGTGGATAGAGAACTGGATTGGTTACAACACCCAAAGGGTGGCTGTCAGTGTGTCCATGGCCAAGGGGAGGCCAGGGACAAGTGGAGTCCCTCAGGGATCAGTGCTGGGACCAGGCTTGTGTAACATCTTTGCTGGTGACATGGAGAGTGGCACTGAGGGCACCCTTAGCACCAAAGCTGTGTGGTGTGGCTGACAGCTGGAGGGAAGGGATCCATCCAGAGGGACCTGGGCAGGCTGCAGAGCTGAGCCCAAGCCAACCTCATGAGGTTCAACAAGACCAAGGGCAAGGTTCTGCAGCTGGGTCAGGGCAATCCCAGACACTGATAGAGGCTGGGCAGGGACTGGCTGGAGAGCAGCCCTGGAGAAAAGGACCTGGGGGTGCTGGGGGATGAGAAGCTCAAGAGGAGCCAGCAGTGAGCACTTGCAGCCCAGAGAGCTAAGCAGAGCCTGGGCTGCAGCAAGAGAAGTGTGGCCAGCAGGGCCAGGGAGGGGATTCTGCCCCTCTGCTCCACTCTGCTGAGACCCCACCTGGAGCACTGTGTCCAGCTCTGGAGCCTCTAGCACAGGAAGGCTCTGGAGGTGCTGGAAGGTGTCCAGAGAAGGGCCAGGAGAATGAGCAGAGGATGCTTCTACCTAGCAAAGATATTGCAGAGCAGGACAAAGGACATGGTCACAGCAGGATTGCTGGATCTATGACTCAAAGCCTGATCCACATGGGCAGATCAAGCAAGGAAGGCAAGGGATAGAGAATTGGAATCACAGCAAACATCTGGTTGGAAGAGACCTCCAAGCTCATCCAGTCCAACCTCCCACCCAGCACTGCAGGGTCAACACCAAAACATGTCCCTAAGCATCAGCTCCAAGGCTGCTGGAACACCTCCAGGGCTGGGGACTCCAGCACTGCCCTGGGCAGACCATTCCAGTGGCTGAGAGCCCTCTCTGGCAAGAAATAATTCCCAGCATCCAGCATGAGAACACCTGGGTAGAAGCAGAGTGCATCACAGAGTCACAGAATTCATCTGGCTGGAAGAGCCCTCCAAGATCAGCCTTGAAGAAATAGTTCCTAGCATCCAGCCTGAGCCTCCCCTGCTGCAGCTTGGAACCATTGCCTCTGCTCCTGTCTCTTGCCACCAAGGAGCAGAGGCTGCCCCCTCCTCACTCCAACCTCCCTTCAGGGAGCTGTAGAGAGCAATGAGGTCTCCCCTCAGCCTCCTCTTCTCCAGCCTGAACACCCCCAGCTCCCTCAGCCAGCCTTGTAGCCCAGGTGCTCCAGGCCCTTCTCCAGCCTCATTGCCCTTCTCTGGACAGGCTCCAGCCCCTCAATGTCCTTCCTGGAGTGAGAGCCCAGAGCTGAACACAGCACTCAAGGTGTGGCCTCATCAGTGCTGAGCACAGGGGGATGGTCACCTCCTGGCCCTGCTGCCCACCCTGCTTCTGATCCAAGCTGGGTCCTTCCTTTGCAGTTTTTCTTGGGGTGCCAGCTGCTGCTTAGCCAAGCCTGTTGCAGAGCATGCAAAATGAGAAGGGTCAGGGGAGGATTTTGGACCTGTGATTCTGTGCCCCTTCCACGTGGCCAGCCCCAGGAAGGCAGGCAGGCAAGGGGCACACTGCCTGGGAGTTTTTCCAAGGGTGCCAGCCAAGCCTATTGCAGAGCATGCAAAAGGGAGAAGGTCAGAGGAGGATTTGGGATCTGTGATTCAGAAAACTATAAAAGGCAACAAACTTGTTTTCAGTTCCCTTTGAAAGGGGCATTACCAGAACAGATACATATTCACAGCCTGTGCTTTGGAGCCAGGGAAGAATAGGGAGATAATGAGGCACAGCAACCATCCCTGGCACAGAGGGATGCCCTGGTGTGCAGCAGGGTTTGAGGAACTCCAGGTGAGGCAAATCCCAGAGGGCTGCTCTGGCTTGGAGTGCAACTGAGGCACAGCACTAATCTCCCCTTTGAAAAGCCTTTTGAAGCCACTTGAAAGCAGGCAACAAAAGGAAAATGCCTGGGGAAAATCAGGCAAAAAGATAAAGCTCTGTGACTTTCCTCACCCCACAGTTAGTTCAGTGTGGGATTATCTATCAGTTTAATTACTTCTGCTTCCCTCTCTATTTTTTTGTATTGCCTTTCTATTGGCTGTTCAGACAGATTATGAGTGCTGCCCTCAGCGAGCTGCCTGAATGAAGATCCAACTAACAGCCCCTCACACCCATGGACATTTCACTGCTAGCCTCATCACAGGGTCAGCAGAGCATGCTGGCATCTTTCATTGCTGTTTGCTTGAAACCAGAATCCACAGAGTCACACAGAATCACAGCAAACATCCAGATGGAAGAGGCCTCCAAGCTCATCCAGGCCAGCCTCCCACCCAGCACTGCAGGGGCAACACCAAGCCATGTCCCTAAGCACCAGCTCCAAGGCTGCTGGAACACCTCCAGGGATGGGGACTCCAGCACTGCCCTGGGCAGATCATTCCAATGGCTGAGAGCCCTCTCTGGCAAGGAGTATTTCCTAGCATCCAGCCTGAGCCTCCTCTGCTGCAGCTTGGAACCATTGCCTCTGCTCCTGTCCCTTGCCACCAAGGAGCAGAGGCTGTCCCCTCCTCGCTCCAACCTCCCTTCAGGGAGCTGCAGAGAGCAATGAGGTCTCCCTCAGCCTCCTCTTCTCCAGCCTGAACACCCCCAGCTCCCTCAGCCCCTCCTCATAGCCCAGGGGCTCCAGGCCCTTCTCCAGCCTCATTGCCCTGCTCTGGACAGGCTCCAGGCCCTCAATGTCCTTCCTGGAGTGAGGGTCCAGAGTTGAACACAGCCCTCGAGGTGTGGCCTCAGCAGTGCTGAGCTCAGGGGGATGGTCACCTCCTGTCCCTGCTGCCCACCCTGCCAATCCTTTGTCTTTCAGCTGTCTGGTGAACACACTCAGACAAAGAGAGGTATAAAGGCAAAGTGTGAGTCAAAGAACCCTCAGCTGAACTCATACACTTTCACACACCATAAATCAAGTTGTGCCACACCAAGTGCTCCTGAAGATGTGTTTATGACAGGATGAGTTTCCAGTTTTGTCCCAAAGGAGGGGGAGGTGATTCCTGACAACCCCATTCCAGGAAGGGTGAGGATGGCCAAACCATGACCACCCATAGTGTGGTCGTTTGAGGCTGTGCCTTTAAGAACAAACACTGCTGGAACACACTGGCTAATGTTTTTGGTACTAGAACCAAAACATTCTGATATTCTAAACGAATTTCATTGGTTGATAAACAAAAATTCAGCTTTAGATTGTGAAGCGGTTGGAAAATTTTTTCCTCAGTTCTGTTCGGTTTGGGAGTTGGGGGAGTTTGGTGTTTCAGCCTGTTCTCCCTGCCTGCTTCTTCTGCGAACTGCTGGACTTGGCCTTCAGATAAGCAAACACTAATCCTGCATGGGCTTTTGAAGCTTGCTAACAACTCTTTTCCTTAGTAACTTGCCTTTCTCTCTCTCTAACCCCTTTTTGGGGAAAAAGGGAGGTAAGGGGGGGGAGAGAGGGGGTTCCAAAGAGGGGATCCCTCCCTGAGGGAGGGATTTTTGTTGTGTTATTTGTCTTTGCTGTGTATTTCTGTGTATATATTGTAAATACCTGTATATATTGTGTTATATATAACCTGCTTTCCATATATGCTTGTAAATATATAGCTTTTGCTCTTCGACTGAGTTAGCTGTGGTTTCTTACTCTGTGGAGGAGGGAGAGCTAAGTCCTCTCTCAACCTACCACATTTATTGGCTGCCCAACTGGGGGCTTGCTGACAAATTAGTTTGATTTATTGCTTGCTTAAGTCGAACGAGCAAACATGAAGGTGTTTTGGCTTTTTGAGCGTCTGTTCTTCTCGGTCTTTGGTGTATTGATCTACAAGTATTGCCTGGGTATGATTATCGATAAGATAGGTAAATATATAATGCAAAAATTATATTTGTGGTTTAAGTACAAGATTCGGCTTCTGTATGATCAGTACCTGGAATTCTTTTATGTTAAAAAGTGCAGGAATGTTACATCTAGCACACTCCCTATTGAGATAAAAGAGTTTAAGATTCCGCTCGGTGAAAGGGTAATTTTAAGTGATGGCTGGGATCCAAAGCTGATTTTCTTGATGTGTGTAGTCCTGCTGATGATGATAATTAATGTGTATTTGTTGATAGCACTGTACCGGGAGAAAAAAGTGTCCAAGGCATGTTTTGTTATAAAACGGAGGGTTAAGAGACGAAAACGCCACCCTAGCTCTGTTTCAGGAACATCCAGTGAGGATGATAATGGAGAATCTGTGTCAGTTAAAGATAAAGCTAAAAAGTCAATCGGCAAGGCAGCTCTGAATAGCAATGGTGATGATTCTGGCAAGCAGCCAGGGGCTACAGTAGCCCCAAACATGGCGGCTCCTGTGTCCCAGGCAGCCACCATTAACGAGGCAAAGTCATTTCCTCCTTCTTCCATGGCAGGAGCGGAAGCGTCCTCCAAAGCAACTAATCTGTCTCAAAGCTTATCAGCTTCTGATAATAAGGCAGCTGGAAACCCAAACACAGCTCCAGTAAAGCAAGTAGCAGTTTTAACAACAAGGAAGGGTAAGACTAAAGCTGATTCAGGAGCTGACGGGGATGCACAGCAAGGTTCTTCTGCTGGGGAGGAAGAGAAAATCTGTCTTAAAAATATAGCTGAGTTATTGAGATCATCAGAGGATCGAGATGCATCTCTTGGTAGGACAGCAGCTAGTGGTGGTGCCTCTCAGCTTAAAGGGATCCTTGAGAGAGTGACAGAAAGGTTGTTTGGACAACAAGTTGAGGAAGAGGAGGCAGAGGAGCAAGAACAAGATGACATAACCGACTGCTCTTCACCCCGGGAGGAGCTTAGAAGTGTAAGAAAAGACTATCTCAGAGCAGATAAGGAGCCAGTTCTCGCTTGGCTTGGTAGATGCTATGATACAGGTGCTCCAGCTCTAATGGTTGGAGACAAGTCAGCAGCCCAGCTAGGAACTCTCTCGAAGGATAATGGAATAGATAGACATCTAGGCAAGGCTCTCGGTAAGGTTAATCTGTGGATACGCCTTCTAATGGCGGTTCTCATGAGATACCCTTCCCGAGATGATCTTCCATGGAATCCTAAGCCCTGGACTACCATAGATGAGGGAATCAAGCGTCTGAGAGAATTTGCTGTTAGAGAGGTACTCTATGGTGAACATGAATCTCTGAATCCTGATGATGTTCCTGTAGGAAATGGTCTTGCTAAAAAGCTCATCAAGCTTGCTCCTTCCAATTATGCAAACATTCTGGCAAGCAGAATTGTAGCAAGAAATTATGGTGGAGCTCCTCTTACGGTTGGCCAATTCACTGATCAATTGAGACAATTGGATGATAGCATGACACGTGTTTCTTTGGTTTCAGCCATTGAAACTCTATCTGGAAAACTGGAGAATTGCATGAAAGAGCTGAAGGATGAATTTAAAAACACCATCTCCCAATTGGCACAAAGAGATGATTCCAATTCTTCCTCCAGGTGGGTACAGGTTTCATCTGTGAGGAATAGACATCCTCCAAGGAGGTCATTCCAAAACAGATCAAACCAAAACAGACCACCAAGGCAGTCACGTAGGACTATTTGGATTACCCTGCGTGATCAGTTTGGTGAGAACATGAACAGGTGGGATGGTCAACCAACTTCTAATCTTTTCAGGAGACTGAGAGAACTGCAAAGTGGCAGAACCCGAGGTAGCAATACCAGAAGGGTAGCTGTTACTTCTACAGTTCCCCAGGACAACTCTAGTAGCTCCAACAGTGGCTCCAGTTCTAACACTGCACAGTGTGCTCGTTGCACCTGTGGACATGTTCCCCATAACTAGGGGTGCCCTGCCTCCCGCCAGGGGGAGGAGAGGGGTAATACAGATAACAGAATCTATTGGGATGTGTACATCCAGTGGCCTGGCACTTCACACTTTCAGAAGTACAGGGCCTTGGTTGACACAGGAGCTCAGTGCACCATATTGCCATCAAATTATCAGGGATCAGAGTCCATAACTATTCTGGGAGTCACTGGTGGATCTCAAGAGTTAAGTAAAGTGGAGGTTAATATAAGCTTAACTGGTAAACAATGGAAAAAGCATACAGTTGTGACCGGACCTGATGCACCTTGTATTTTGGGAATTGATTTTCTGAGAGAAGGGCGTTTCAAAGACCCTAAAGGTTACAAATGGGCTTTTGGAGTAGCTTCTGTAGAAATTGATGGACAAAAACTGAAGCTGTCTGCTAGACCTGAGCTTTCTGATGAATCTGCAGTTGTGGGACAACACAAGATTCAGGACATTAAGTTGCCGGTTGCTTCTCGGACTGTGCATCACAGACAATACAGAACCAACCGTGACTCTTTGTTGCCCATTCAGAATCTGATTCGTCAGTTGGAGAGTCAGAAAGTCATCAGCAAAACTCATTCACCTTTCAACAGTCCAGTGTGGCCTGTGCGAAAGCCGAATGGAGACTGGCGTCTGACAGTGGACTACCGAGCCCTGAATGAAGTAACTCCGCCTATGAGTGCAGCAGTACCAGACATGATGGAACTCCAGTATGAGCTGGAATCCAAAGAGGCCAAATGGTATGCTACCATAGACATTGCTAATGCCTTCTTCTCTATTCCCATAGCAGAGGAATGCAGGCCTCAGTTTGCTTTCACCTGGAGAGGAATCCAGTACACTTTCAACAGACTGCCAATGGGCTGGATCCACAGCTCCAGCATCTGTCATGCAGTGATCCATGATGCTCTGGAGGAAGGTGGTGCTCCAGAACACATCCAGTTCATCGATGATATCATCGTCTGGGGTAAAACTGCTGAGGAAGTCTTCGAGAAAGGTAACAAAATCATGGACATTCTCCTGAATGCAGGTTTTGCCATCAAGAGAGACAAAGTGAAAGGTCCTACCACAGAGATCCAGTTTCTGGGAGTGCAGTGGCAGGATGGACGCCGACACATTCCAGTGGATGTGGTAAATAGAGTCTCTACCATGGCAAATCCCACGAACAAGCAAGAAACTCTACGTTTCTTGGGGATAGTGGGATTTTGGAGACTACACATTCCTGGATACAGTCAGATTGTGAAACCTCTGTATGATGTGACTCGAAAGAGGAACAGTTTCCACTGGGGACCTGAACAACAAGCAGCCTTTGACCAGATAAAGCAAGAAGTAGTCCAAGCAGTGGGTCTGGGACCTGTGCGAGATGGTCCAGACATTAAGAACATTTTGTACACGGCTGCAGGTGACAATGGTCCAACCTGGTGCTTGTGGCAAAAAGCTCCAGGTGAGACACGTGGACGACCTCTTGGTTTCTGGAGTCGAGGTTACAGAGGTTCAGAGGCTAATTACACTCCAACAGAGAAAGAGATTCTAGCTGCCTATGAAGGAGTGAAAGCAGCTTCTGAAGTAATTGGAACTGAGTCACAACTTCTCTTAGCTCCCAGATTGCCAGTTTTGAATTGGATGTTCAAAGGCAAAGGTTCCACACCACATCATGCCACAGATTCCACCTGGTCTAAGTGGATGGCCCTGATAACACAGAGAGCTCGAATGGGAAATCTTGAAAGACCTGGTCTGGTGGAGGTGATCTCAAGTTGGCCTGAAGATACCAACTGTGCTAAACCTCCAGAGGAGAGAGTAACTCGTGCTGAGGAAGCTCCTCCTTACAATGACCTTTCTGATGATGAAAAGAAATATGCTTTGTTCACAGACGGTTCCTGTTGTCTCGTCGGGAACAAGCGAAGGTGGAAGTCTGCCGTGTGGAGTCCAACACGCCGAGTTGCAGAGGCGAAGGATGGAGAAGGAGAATCCAGTCAGTTTGCAGAGGTAAAAGCTGTCCAGCTAGCTCTCGACGTGGCTGAACGTGAGAGATGGCCAAAGCTTTATCTCTACACCGACTCATGGATGGTAGCCAATGCTCTATGGGGTTGGCTAAAGAACTGGAAAAAGAATGGCTGGCAGAGGAAAGGAAAACCCATCTGGGCAGCTGAACTGTGGCAAGACATTGCTGATCGAATCGAGAGAATTCCAGTGAAAGTGAGACACATTGATGCTCACATTCCCAAGAGCAAAGCTACTGAGGAACAGCAGCACAACCATCAGGCAGATCTAGCTGCAAGAGTTTCTCAAGTAGACAAGGACTCTGAACTTGATCTCGACTGGAAACACCGAGGTGAGATATTCTTAGCTCGGTGGGCTCACGATTCGTCAGGACATCAAGGCAGAGATGCAACATACCAATGGGCTCGTGACAGATCCATAGACATTTCCATGGATGCCATCACACAAGTCATCCATGACTGTGACATTTGTGCTGCTATTAAGCAGGCAAAGAGAATTAAGCCCTTGTGGTATGGTGACAGATGGTCCAAGTACAGGTATGGTGAAGCTTGGCAGATTGACTACATCACTCTACCCCGTTCTCGTTCTGGTAAGCAGTACGTGCTTACTATGGTAGAGGCAAACACTGGATGGCTGGAAACTTACGCAGTCCCACATGCAACTGCACGCAACACCATTCTCGGTCTGGAGAGACAGATCCTGTGGAGACACGGAACTCCAGAGAGGATTGAGTCAGACAACGGAACTCACTTCAAGAACAACCTTGTAAAGAGCTGGGCAAAAGAGCACGGTATTGAGTGGATTTTCCATATTCCTTACTATGCACCAGCTGCAGGGAAGATTGAACGCTACAACGGTTTGTTGAAGACCACTCTCAAAGCCATGGGAGGTGGATCTTTGAAAAACTGGGAGAAACATTTAGCACAAGCAACCTGGCTGGTGAACAGTAGAGGTTCAGTGAACCGAGCTGGACCTGCACATTCTGATCTGCTACAGAAAGTAGAAGGTGATAGAGTTCCTGTTGTTAGGGAAAAGAATCTGTTAGGTAAAACTGTTTGGGTATTTTCGCCCTCAGGAGAGGCTAAACCTGTCCGAGGGGTGGTTTCAGCAGAAGGTCCGGGTCACACTTATTGGGTAATGCAAGAGAATGGTGAAATTCAGTGTATTCCACAAAGAGATTTAACTTTAGCTGAGAGAGTTTAATTTCAGAATGTTGTACAGCTACAGCGCGTCCAAAGGAAAGAGTCCCTGAGGAATCTACGGTGCACGAACCCTGAGAACCCTGAGAGCCCTGAGTCAACTGAGAGTCCCTGAGTCCCTGTTTCCCTTTTTCTTCGCTTCGTCTGCGGAGAGACAAACTGTTTTCCATTTTCTTGATTTTGGATTTTCTTGGACTTCTGAATCATCTACATCTGAGTATAGCCGGAATGGACGATGAACTTAATTTACGAACTGTAAATATTGTTCTGGATTGGATGGACAGTACGAACAGCCAATGAAATTGTTTAGAAAGGGGTGGACTGTGGTCGTTTGAGGCTGTGCCTTTAAGAACAAACACTGCTGGAACACACTGGCTAATGTTTTTGGTACTAGAACCAAAACATTCTGATATTCTAAACGAATTTCATTGGTTGATAAACAAAAATTCAGCTTTAGATTGTGAAGCGGTTGGAAAATTTTTTCCTCAGTTCTGTTCGGTTTGGGAGTTGGGGGAGTTTGGTGTTTCAGCCTGTTCTCCCTGCCTGCTTCTTCTGCGAACTGCTGGACTTGGCCTTCAGATAAGCAAACACTAATCCTGCATGGGCTTTTGAAGCTTGCTAACAACTCTTTTCCTTAGTAACTTGCCTTTCTCTCTCTCTAACCCCTTTTTGGGGAAAAAGGGAGGTAAGGGGGGGGAGAGAGGGGGTTCCAAAGAGGGGATCCCTCCCTGAGGGAGGGATTTTTGTTGTGTTATTTGTCTTTGCTGTGTATTTCTGTGTATATATTGTAAATACCTGTATATATTGTGTTATATATAACCTGCTTTCCATATATGCTTGTAAATATATAGCTTTTGCTCTTCGACTGAGTTAGCTGTGGTTTCTTACTCTGTGGAGGAGGGAGAGCTAAGTCCTCTCTCAACCTACCACACATAGCCAGCCATCACCTCCCATGGCCAGCAGGTCAAGGGAGGTGATTCTCCCCCTCTGCTCCACACTGATGAGACCCCAGGGAGGTGGAGGAGTCACCATCACTGGAGGTGTTCAGGAGGAGACTTGATAGGGTGCTTGGTGCCATGGGTTAGTTGGTTGGGTGGTGTTGGATGATAGGTTGGACATGATGATCTTGAAGGTCTCTTCCAGCCTAGTCTGGTCTATTCTATCCTATCCTATCCTATCCTATCCTATCCTATCCTATCCTATCCTATCCTATCCTACTCTATTCTATTCTATTCTATTCTATTCTATTCTATTCTATTCTATTCTATCCTATCCTATCCTATCCTACTCTATTCTATTCTATTCTATTCTATTCTATTCTATTCTATTCTATTCTATCCTATCCTACTCCTATCCTACTCTATTGTAATCTATTCTATTCTATTCTATTCTATTCTATTCTATTCTATCCTATCCTACTCTACTCTACTCTATTCTATTCTATCCTATCCTATCCTATCCTACTCTATTCTATTCTATTCTATTCTATTCTATCCTGTCCTATCCTATCCTATCCTATCCTATCCTATCCTATCCTACTCTATTCTATCCTATCCTATCCTATCCTACTCTATTCTATTCTATCCTATCCCTGTCCCAAGCCCATATGGAGCAGCGCTCACTGTGTCACTCCGCTCCTTTGGGGCTTTCCTAGAGGCATTCTTGGCCCAGCTTTGTCTGTGGCTTTTGCCTCCTTTGGAGCCTACTGCTGCTAGTTTGGGGGCCACTTGCATCTGTCACACCAGGAGGCTGCTTAAAGCTGCTTAATTCTCAGAGCAGTTGGATAGAGGACGAGAGGGAGCAGTGTATCCGAAATGCTGACTTTCAGTGGCAGTTTCACACCACACAACAGCCTGCTCACCGGAGTCAGAGTCTCCCCTGGCAGTATCTGTTGTCTTTGGAAGCTCAGAGGAGCACTGAATCTCTGCTACACCTCCTACATACTGCTCCTAGCTGTCCTGAGGGTGCAATTTTTGTTATATACATCAAAAGCAGAGCATTAGCCTTGGACCTGTTTGTGCCAACACTTCACTTGGGGTAAGCAGTCCCTTACTCCTCTATTATGTCATCAGTTTTGTCCATCCTTCAACAGGAGAGATTTGCAGGGCAGAGTCTATTACCTAAAATGACCAAAGTCACTCCCTGAGAGGGGATCTGATCTGTGTCTGTCAATATCTGAGGGCTGGGGGTCAGGAAGGAAGGGACAGGGAAAGGGACAGGGAAAGGGACAAGCTCTGCTCACTTGTTCCCTGGGATAGGACAAGGGGCAATGGATGGAAACTACAGCACAGGAGGTTCCAGCTCAACATGAGGAGGAACTTCTTCACTGTGAGGGTCTCAGAGCACTGGAAGAGGCTGCCCAGAGAGGTTGTGGAGTCTCCTTCTCTGGAGCCTTTCCATCCCTGTCTGGATGAGTTCCTGTGTGACCTGTGCTGGATTCTCTGCTCCTGCTCTGGCAGGGGGGTTGGACTGGAAGACCTCCAGAAGTCCCTTCCAACCCCTAACATCCTCTGATCCTGTGTGGAGTAGGGTGCTCTAGAGGGTGGTTAGATCCCCCTCACTGCTGCTCCAGGCATTGGCTCTTGTTTTGTCCAGCAGCATCCCAAACTGACAGAGCTGCTGTTGCAATCTGACAGGTAGGTAACACATACAGGAGGAGAGATCCATGACTCAGAGCAGCACTTGCTTGGAGCTGGCTCATTTAGTCACAGGCAGGAAACCAATCCAAGTGCAGTGAGGCTCCTGAAATTCAAATCATAATTATTTATATATATATATATATATATATTTAATAGATTTCATAGTCTGTGCAGGTGACTGTGCTGTGCTCTTCTGTGCTGCAGAAGTTCTCTGGCTCTGAGGCCATTGTTTGTGGCATTCCCACAGGGATGTCTGGGTTTGTAGCATCTGACTGAGCACATTTGCAGGCAGACATGGCCCAGCTCCTCTGCCTGCCCTTGCAGAAGCAGCACAGGCCTCCTCATGTCGAGGTGGAACCTACTGTACTGTATTTTTCCCCAGGCTGTGAAGCTGAGTTCTCAATTATCAACATGCTAAGAGTCCTTGTGCAGGCTCAGGAGGCTTCTGTGTGGCACTTGCTCATTTTGCTGCTGTCATCTCCTGGTCACACAGGATCAGAGGATGTTAGGGGTTGGAAGGGACCTCTGGAGGTCATTGAGTCCAGCCCCCCTGCCAGAGCAGGACCATAGAACCAGCACAGGTCACACAGGAACACATCCAGATGGGTCTTGAAAGGCTCCAGAGAAGGAGACTCCACAGCCTCTCTGGGGAGCCTGTTCCAGTGCTCTGTAACCTTCACAGTGAAGATGTTTTTCCTCATGCTGAGGTGGAACCTCCTGTGCTGTATATTGCCTCTTCCTATCCCAGGGCACAAATGAGCAGTGCTTATCCCCTCCCTCTTGACCCCCAGCCCTCAGACATTGATAGACATTGATCAGATCCCCTCTCAGCCTTCTCTTCTCCAGACTAAACAGCCCCAGGGCTCTCAGCCTATCCTCAGGGGATGTGCTCCAGCTCAGCTCCCTCACTTACACCTGAGAGACATGGGTACCATCTCTTAGCTGTAGGTGTCTGCCTCTGCACACAGTGGGCACACAAAGCCCAACAGGTTGGCTGCCAACATGTGATAAATACCCTTCTCCTCTGAGAGAAAGGACTTGTCCTGAGCTCTGAGTAGGAACACCAACAGAGACAAGGAATAATGTTTGGTCACCCTGTACTCTCCAGTAGCCTTGCATCTGGCAGGACCACCTCTCCATTAGCCACTCATGGCCCCCATCACAGAGCAGATGATTTCCTCTCTGGCACTGCTTAGTGCAAGACCTGAGTCCCACCACCAGGCCCTTGTGCCTGAAAGGGGCAGGCAGGGAGTGTGCTCCTGGAAACAGAGACGCTAGAAATGCGTCTCAGAGACGCTAGAAATCACTTCTGCAAGCTCACTTTCAGCCTCTTGGAGGCCCCACTCCACCCATTCTGGGAACAGGCTGGAAGGGACCTCCAAAGACCTTCCAGTCCAACCCCCCCTGCCAGAGCAGGAGCAGAGAATCCAGCACAGGTCCCACAGGAACACATCCAGACAGGGATGGAAAGGCTCCAGAGAAGGAGACTCCACAACCTCTCTGGGCAGCCTGCTCCAGGGCTCTGGGACCCTCACAGTCAAGAAGTTCCTCCTCATGTTGAGGAGGAACTCCTGTGCTGCAGTTTCCATCCATTGCCCCTTGTCCTATCAGAGGGTGCAACTGGGCAGAACCTGTCCCTGTCCCTGATGAGGGGAGGCTGAGCACCCTGGGGCAAAGAGGGCTCAGCTGTGTCAGCCAGAGGGGGGTGGCAGCAGTGTTATCTCCCTCCTCTTTTTATAGCCTAATGAAAAGGCATAAGAGTGATGCTTTAGAAACAATAGGGCTGACTCACAAGGGATGACTGTGTCTGACTCATCAGGTGTGAGATTATTCCAGAGGCTTGAAGTACATCTACATGCACTGAGGCTTGGGCTGGGGGGGGGTGGGGTGGGGTGGGCATTTTTCATCTCTGGAAGAAGAACACTCACCTTGCATTTCAAGATACACCCAGCACAAAATAACCTCTTCCTTGCCACTGGGTATGTGGCTTACAATATCCAGTGGCCCTTCTGAAATGTTCTCAGCCTCTCAGGAAATGTGGCAATGATCACACTTTCCACATCCCCTGGTGTCACTCTGGACTGTGCCTGATGGATGCTGCAGTGGGAAGTGTAGCTCTCTAAAGGGCAACAAGGCTGGGTAGGGGGCTGGAGCACAGCCCTGTGAGGAGAGGCTGAGGGAGCTGGGGTTGCTTAGCCTGGAGAAGAGGAGGCTCAGGGGAGACCTCATTGCTCTCTCCAGCTCCCTGAAGGGAGGATGTAGCCAGGTGGGGATTGATCTCTTCTCCCAAGCACCCAATGACAGAAGGAGAGGACACAGTCTCAAGCTGCACCAGGGGAGGTTTGGGCAGGATGGGAGGAAGAAAATCTTCCCAGCAAGAGAGACTGGCCATTGGGATGTGCTGCCCAGGGAGGTGGTGGAGTCACCATCCCTGGAGGTGTTTAAAACCAGCCTGGATGAGGCACTTAGTGCCATGGGTGAGTTGATGCTGGGTGATAGGTTGGACCTGATGATCTCTAAGGTCTTTTCCAACCTTGTTAATTCTGTGGGAAGAATTCAAGGAGGAACTTTGGGACTGAGTGCCCTGGATGAGGCACTCAGTGCCATGGGTGAGTTGATTGGATGGTGTTGGGTAATAGGTTGGCCTTGATAATCTCTGAGGTCTTTTCCAACCTGGTTAATTGTGTAAAGCAACTGAAGTCACTAATTTTGTCAGAGACAGCCTGGGAAAGCCAGCCCAAATCCAAGGGCTGGCTTGCAAAGATCCCCAGTGTTATCCTGGGGTTTTGCACTGATCCAAGCTGGCTCTGCCCATTTTGCTTTGAAAGTAGGAAAGCCCAGCTCAGAAATGCCTCTGCAGCGCACAGACACCAGGAGGATTAATGGCCTGGCCCTTTAAGCAGCACAATTAAGTGCTGCAAATCCCTGTGTGATACAGACAGGCACTTTCACTACCTCTCTAACAATCCCTTGTGATCAATCAAGTGTCTTACTCCATTAGAAAAGGAAGATGTCACTTGCCTGGCCTCTGCCAAAGGCATTCTGTCAGTCAGATTGGCAGAGTTGCTAACCTGACCCCCCCTGGAGCAAGACTCAGGATCACCACCAGCCCAGCCCTTGCTCCTTGCCTGGGGAGCATCACTGCTTCCACAGC
Organism: Dryobates pubescens; assembly: GCF_014839835.1. NCBI lineage: Eukaryota > Metazoa > Chordata > Aves > Piciformes > Picidae > Dryobates > Dryobates pubescens. Next base: position 3,708,994 of record NC_071648.1, on the reverse strand, counting down.
CAGAGAAGCCTTTTACAGCTCTTTGTTAGCACAGACATTGCTGGCAAGGAAAGGCAGGGGGGATGGATTGATAAAACTAGCCCCCTTGGATGAAGCCAGTGCACTGCTGATGAGTTCCTCCTATGCTCACCTCCTTCTGGATTACAACCAAAGCTACTTTTCCCTTGAAGTGGCCACCAGCCCTTGGGACTACAGCTGCCAGCATTGTTATCCAGGGCTGTGAGATGTGGTGGCATCATGTCCCATTTGCTTTGCAGCTTGGAGAATGTAAAGGGCTTAAAAGAAGAGATCACAATAGAATGGGAGAGGAGAGTTCACACAGCTGAACTGCAAGGACTGTGTGCAGGTCTGGAGCCCTCAACACAGGAAGGACATGGACCTGATGGAGAGGGTCCAGAGGAGGGCCACAAGAATGATCAGGGGGTTGGAGCAGCTCTGCTCCAAGGACAGGCTGAGGGAGCTGGGGGTGTTCAGCCTGCAGAAGAGAAGGCTCCAGGCAGACCTAAGAGCAACCTGCCAGGACCTGAAGGGGGCTACAGGAAGGCTGCAGAGAGACTGTTTGCAAAGGTCTGCAGGGACAGGACCAGGGACAATGGCTTCAAAACCAGGGACAATGGCTTCAACCTAGAGCAGAGCAGATTAAATTGGATGTCAAGAAGTTCTGCACCATGAGGCTGGTGGAACCCTGGAACAGGTTGCCCAGGGAGGTGGTTGAGGCCCCATCCCTGGAGATATTCAAGGTGAGGTTGGAGAGGGCTGTGGGCAATCTGATCTAGTTGGGGATGTCCCTGCTGAGTGCAGAGGGGGTTGGACTGGATGAGCTTTGGAGGTCCCTTCCAACCCAGCCCATTCTGTGACTCTGTGACTCTGTGATTCTCCTGAATATGTGATTCTGTGATTCTGTGCAAGCAGAGCTCAGAAGATTTGCCTGGGGGCTCTGCTGGCCCCTGTTTCTCAAAAGGCATGTGAAGAGGCTGCCCCAGCAATGTGCTGTGCTATAAATAATGGCTTTGCTGTGCCCACTGTCAGCCATCGAGGGAGTGGAGCAGCTGCTGACAGGAGGCCAAATTGCTCTGCTTCTCCCAGGCAACAAGCACCAGAACAAGAGGACACAGTCTCAAGCTGTGCCAGGGGAGGTTTAGACTCGAGGTGAGGAGAAAGTTCTTCCCAGAGCGAGTCGTTCTTCATTGGGATGTGCTGCCCAGGGAGGTGGTGGAGTCCCCATGCCTGGAGGTGTTCAAGGGGAGATTGGATCACAGTATCACAGTATCACAGTAACTAAGGTTGGAAGAGACCCCAAGGATCATCAAGTCCAACCTGTTCCAACAGACCTCACTTGGCACTTGGTGCCATGGTCTAGTTGTGAGGTCTGTTGGGACAGGTTGGACTTGATGATCCTTGGGGTCTCTTCCAACCTTAGTTATACTGTGAGACTGTGATAGGACTGGGGGGAATGGAGCAAAACTAGCAATGGGTAGATTGAGATTGGATGTTAGGAAGAAGTTCTTCCCCATGAGGGTGGTGAGAGACTGGCAGAGGTTGCCCAGGGAGGTGGTGGAAGCCTCATCCCTGGAGGTGTTTGCAGCCAGGCTGGATGTGGCTGTGAGCAAGCTGCTGCAGTGTGAGGTGTCCCTGGCCATGGCAGGGGGGTCGGAGCTGGCTGAGCCTTGAGGTCCCTTCCAACCCTGACAATTCTGTGATTCCATGATTCCATGAAAACTGCAGGTGGTACAAATGCAGGAGGAGGACAGGTGCCTGCCAGGAGCCCCTGCTTGCAGTCATGGCTCTCTGCTCTCAGCACAGAGGCAGGGAATATATGAAAGCAGGGGAAAAGCAAATTCCTTCACGTGGGATCTGACTGTGCCATTGGTGGGAGGAGGCTGCAGAGCTCTTCCCCTGGAGAAAGCCTCCACATCAGAAGTGACCTCTTAATCCCACAGCTGATTCCCAGGACACCTGCCTCCCACTTGCAGAGACAAAATAAACATCTTTGATCCTGTGCAGGGCTCGACCCTGTATGAGGATCAGGACTTCAGGAAAGTTATTAGAGACTCAGCTCCTGCATTTTCTTTGAAGGGAATAGAGAAAGACAACAAGAAAAAACTTTGCAGCAGGGAAGAGGTAGGATGAGGCTTTTGCTTAGGCAGTGATGTAGCCTTGGCATGCTGTGGAGGTACCAGCGTGCATGTGGAGGAGTCACAGTGGAGCAAGCAGGAGCATCCTTGCCTGCTGCTCCATGGGGAGAGGCATTGCCCTCCTTCAGAACTCTCTTCTGCCTCTGGCAGTCTAAGCTTTAAGGATGATTCCTCCCATGGTGGAGGTGCACAATTTCTACATGGGACAGGCAATCTTTATGAGGGCAGGGAGGCTCTACAGAGGGACGTGGACAGATTGGATCCATGGCCAGCATTAACAGGAGGAGCTTCAACAAGGCCAAGTGCCAGGGCCTGCATTTGGGGCACAACAACCCCAAGCAGTGCTCCAGGCTTGGGGCAGTGTGGCTGGAAAGCTGCTGGCACAAAGGGACCTGGGGGTGCTCATGGACAAGCAGCTGAAGAGGAGCCAGCAGTGTGCCCAGCTGGCCAAGAAAGCCAAAGGCCTCCTGGCTGGGGTCAGCAATGCTGTGTCCAGCAGCAGCAGGGAGGGGATTGTCCCCTGGCACTCAGCTCTGGGGAGGCCACACCTCGAGTGCTGTGTCCAGTTTGGGGCACCTCAAGACAAGAGAGATGTGGAGGGGCTGGAGCCAGGGCAGAGGAGGGCAAGGAAGCTGGGAAGGGCCTGGAGAAGGAATCTGATGAAGAGCAACTGAAGGAGCTGGGGATGGTTAGTGTGAAGCAGAGGAGGCTGAGGGGAGACCTCCTGGCTCTCTACAGCTGCCTGAAAGGAGGTTGTGGAGAGCTTGGTGCTGGTCTCTTCTCACAGGTCATTAGCCCTAGAAGAAGAGGGAAGAGCCTCAAGCTGCAGCAGGGCAGCTTCAGACTGGACAGCAGGAAGAATTTTTCCCCATCCAGAGTGGTCAGGGCTTGGAATGTGCTGCCCAGGGAGGTGGTGGAGTCCCCAAGGCTGGATGTGTTTGAAGGTGGTTTGGCTGTGGTGCCTTGGGGCTGTGGTTTCGGGGTGAGCCTTGTAGAGCAGGGTTCTGGGCTGGACTTGGTGATGCTGAGGATCTTCAGTCTGAATGTTTCTGTGATTGTGTGCATTTATCTGTCAGCTCTGTTGAGCTTCATTACTGCTAAGGGAGCTGCTGCCTTGCTTCCACTGCAAAATGAGACACTCACAGATAGGTGAGGGGGTACCAAGAGCTGTGCAAGGAAAAATAGCTTTGGTATTTACCCAGCACATGAAGAACCCTGTGAACAGCTGTGTCTGACTTACAGCTGCTGTGTCAGGTAGTGCTTCCTTCAACAGTCCAAAGCTTGGTTTAGCTGCTGATCATGTTGCTTGGCTTGATCTTCTGCACAAACACAGCTGTGGGCTGGCATTCTGAATCTGCTGTTATTTCAGCCAAATATCTTCACCTGGTCTTGGAAACAAGGCATTGAGGATGCTGCTTTGCTCTCTAGGCACTAAAACAACCTGTGGAAACCTGTTCCTGAGGGGTTTGAGTGCTGGGGCCTGGTGCATCCAGCATGCAGCTTCCTGCTCTGCTCTGCAGCCAGGCAAAGATTTATGAGGTGTTTGGGGAATAAAGTTTGTATGTGGTGGGGAGAGACCTGTTGGGTTTAGCAGGGAAAAGCCTTCAAAGAGTCACTTCTCTTGCAGCTTGAGCCATCCTTTTCTGTCTGCTGGCAGTGACTGGCAGGGGCAGGTTTCATGGAATCACAGAACAAATCACAGCATAGTCCAGGCTGGAAGGGACCTCCAAAGGCCATCCAGTCCAACCCCTCTGCAGTCAGCAGGGACATCCCCAACTAGATCAGGTTGCCCACAGCCCTCTCCACCCTCACCTTGAATATCTCCAGGGATGGAGCCTTAACCACCTCCCTGGGCAACCTGTTCCAGTGTTCCACCACCCTCATGGTGCAGAACTTGTTCCTAACATCCAATCTAAACCTGCTCTGCTCTAGTTTGAAGCCATTGCCCCTGGTCCAGTCCCTGCAGGCCTTTGCAAACAGTCTCTCTGCAGCCTTCTTGTAGCCCTCTTCAGGTCCTGGCAGGTTGCTACTAGGTCTGCCTGGAGCCTTCTCTTCTGCAGGCTGAACACCTCCAGCTCCCTCAGCCTGTCCTCAGAGCAGAGCTGCTCCAATCCTCTGATCATTTTCATGTCCCTCCTCTGGACCCTCTCCATCAGGTCCAGGTCCTTCCTGTGTTGAGGGCTCCAGACCTGCACACAGCACTGCAGGTGAGGTCTCAGCAGAGCAGAGCACAGTGTCAGAATCCCCTCTCTGGCTCTGCTGGCAATGCTGCTTTGGATGCAGCCCAGGCTGCCCTTGGCCTTCTGTGCTGCAAGCTCACCCTGCCTGCTCCTGTCCAGCTTCTCCCCCACCAGCACCCCCAAGTCCCTTTCCTCAGGGCTGCTTTCTATCCCTTCCTCCTCATCTAGCCTGTACTGATAGTGAGGATTGTCCTGGTCCAGGTGCAGACCCTTGCAGAACTTTCACTCCCAGTGAGTTACTGCCCCTGTGTGTCTTGCCCAGGTGTGCCTTGCCCATCTGTGCCTTGCCCATCTGTGCCTTGCCCAGGTGTGCCTTGCCCAGGTGTGCCTTGCCCATCTGTGCCTTGCCCAGGTGTGCCTTGCCCAGGTGTGCTTTGCCCATCTGTGCCTTGCCCAGGTGTGCCTTGCCCATCTGTGCCTTGCCCAGGTGTGCTTTGCCCATCTGTGCCTTGCCCATCTGTGCCTTGCCCAGGTGTGCCTTGCCCAGGTGTGCCTTGCCCATCTGTGCCTTGCCCAGGTGTGCTTTGCCCATCTGTGCCTTGCCCAGGTGTGCTTTGCCCATCTGTGCCTTGCCCATCTGTGCCTTGCCCATCTGTGCCTTGCCCAGGTGTGCCTTGCCCAGGTGTGCCTTGCCCATCTGTGCCTTGCCCAGGTGTGCCTTGCCCAGGTGTGCCTTGCCCATCTGTGCCTTGCCCAGGTGTGCCTTGCCCAGGTGTGCCTTGCCCATCTGTGCCTTGCCCAGGTGTGCCTTGCCCAGGTGTGCTTTGCCCATCTGTTCCTTGCCCAGGTGTGCCTTGCCCAGGTGTGCCTTGCCCATGTGTGCCTTGCCCAGGACCACAGCGCCAGGTCAGTGTTTGCCATTGCTGCAGCTGCCTGCCCAGGGGTCTCTCTTACTGCCACAGGAGTTTGCCTTTGTCCATCCTTCTTGTGTTTGCACAGTGCAGGCAGCGAAGCCATCCTGTCCCAATGCAGAACAGATGAGGGGCAACAAAAATCAGGCTTCAGAGGTGGTGTTCTCTGGCCTTTGAGCACAGGGTGCTGCGGTGCTAAGGATGATATTCACTGCCACGTGCAGCCCCTGGGACAGCCTGCAGCAAACCCTCCGTGGTGATGGAGTGCCTGGGACAGCCCCTAACCACTTCAGAAGAGCATTTCACCCACAGCAGGGTTTGCCTGTGCTGCACCAAGTAGGAAAACTGTTTGAAATATGCAGTGGGTGTTGAATTATGGATATGCCAGGCCTGAAGAAACCAATGAATCTCTCTCACTCATCATCCTGTATCAAGGGTTTCTGAGTCCCCAGAGAAGGCCTTCAACAGGTACTGCTTACATGTTAAAGACATCAGAAAGCTGTGCAGGTTCTCTGCCTCCTTGCTTCTGTTCCTTATTGATTTGCTTGTTAACAGTGCAGATGGGTGGAGTGAAGCCCCCACCACGCATGGATCTTCAGGGCTGAGTGCCAGAGCTGGGGATCAGCGTGGTGACTCCTGCCACCTCCAGGTGGCTGCTGGCTCCTGGGGGGCTGGTTGCTTCAGAGCAGCTTGCTGAATCGAGCAGGGGTCACATCACTGCTGCATGTAGAAGCTGCCCTGAAAGCAGGGAGATGCAGAGGGCAATGCATGCAGGGACCAGAAAGCATCCTCTGGAGTGTGGGAGGAGGAGGAAGTATGGTAAGGTATGGGTTTGATGGATGGACCCCTGGGTGGTTAAAGGACTGGCTTGATGGCCACAGCCAGAGACACTCTCCCACACCACATCCTGGTCTCCAAGGTGGTGCAGGATGGGCTTCATGGATGGACAATTCAGTGGATAGAGAACTGGATTGGTTACAACACCCAAAGGGTGGCTGTCAGTGTGTCCATGGCCAAGGGGAGGCCAGGGACAAGTGGAGTCCCTCAGGGATCAGTGCTGGGACCAGGCTTGTTCAACATCTTTGCTGGTGACATGGAGAGTGTCACTGAGGCACCCTCAGCACCAAGCTGTGTGGTGCAGCTGACAGGCTGGAGGGAAGGAATCCATCCAGAGGCACCTGGACAGGCTGCAGAGCTGAGCCCATGGCAACCTCATGAGGTTCAACAAGACCAAGAGCAAGGTCCTGCAGCTGGGTCAGGGCAATCCCAGGCACCGATACAGGCTGGGCAGGGACTGGCTGGAGAGCAGCCCTGGAGAAAAGGCCTTGGGGGTGCTGGGGGAGGAGAAGCTCAACAGGAGCCAGCAGTGAGCACTTGCAGCCCAGAAAGCCAACCAGAGCCAACAGGCTAGCCCACATTTATTACCTAGGGGTCTATTGTTGACTGGGCACAGCCTAGAGAGGCTAGGAATTGTTGCTGGGATACTACCCATTAAGGACAAATAAACATAATCTATGGGTAAGAAATAGATTAACAGAATTGTCAGGGTTGGAAGGGACCTCAAGGGTCATCCAGTTCCAACCTCCCTGCCATGGTCTCTTCCAACCCTGACAGTTGTGTGATTCTATGTTCTCTAAGGTCTCTTCCAGCCTAAGCCATTCTGTGGTTGTATGACATGTGATGACTGCCACAGCCTTTGATTTTTGAGTGCAGCTTCACAAACAGACCTCTCAAACACCATTTGGCTGCAGAACTGTAAAGCCTTGTGCAGGGAAGGCTTCACCTGGCTCTCTGAGTGAGAAATGGAAAGGAATCAAAAACCTGATCAGCACTAGCACCAGGCAGGCAAATGATTGGTGAAGTTTAAGCCATTTAATAGAATAAATCCTATTTATCAAGGCCTGCAGGCACAGAGCCTAGCCCAGGCTGGGTTAACTGGGGTCTTGCAGCACATCACAGGTTGATTTGTTTGTGCCTGTGTGATCATTCATGAGCATGCAATTACCTTTTATAGAGATCTGTCTGAGAGAGCAGTCAGGAATGGCAGTGAGAAGGGCCACAGCATCTGAATCAACAGCTCCTGGCTCCCTAAACAGCCTGGGCCATGGTCTAGCCAATGTGCTTGTTGCTCTTGCTCACTCTTGCTGGTCTACGAAGGCCCTCAGCCACAGAATCACAGCAGTGTCAGGGTTGGAAGGGACCTCAAGGCTCAGCCACTTCCAACCCCCCTGCCATGGCCAGGGACACCTCACACTAGAGCAGCTTGCTCACAGCCACATCCAGCCTGGCTGCAAACACCTCCAGGGATGGTGACTCCCCCACCTCCCTGGCAGCACATCCCAATGGCCAATCTCTCTTGCTGGGAAGAACTTTCTAAGACCAAGCATAAATCTCCCCTGGCACAGCTTGAGACTGTGTCCTCTTGTTCTGGTGCTGGCTGCCTGGAAGAAGAGACCAACCCCCACCTGGCTACAACCTCCCTTCAGGGAGTTGTAGAGAGCAAGAAGGTCTCCCCTGAGCCTCCTCTTCTCCAGGCTAAGCAACCCCAGCTCCCTCAGCCTCTCCTCACAGGGCTGTGCTCCAGACCCCTCCCCAGCTTTGTTGCCCTTCTCTGGACACCTTCCAGCACCTCAACATCTTTCTTAAACTGAGGGGCCCAGAACTGGACACAGGACTCAAGGTGTGTCCTAACCAGTGCTGAGTAGAGGTGTAGTGGTTTGAGCCTTAGCTGGGAGTTAAGAGCTCAGATGGGGGCAAGGCTGAGAATCTCTCCCCTGCTCCCCCTTCCTCCCTCCCAACAGAGAGGGGGGAAAAAAAGGGAAGGAGCAAATCCACCAAGCAATAATTTGGAGTTGGCTTGGAAGTAGAGAGGTCAAGAGTTTTCTTTAAGCAATATATATATATACACACACATATATATGTATATAACAATGACAAGTAAGGTTCACAAGGTCAAGGAACAAGGATGGATGGGAGGGTGAAAAAAGCCCCCAAGAATCCAAAACCAGTCTCTCTCTGAAGAGGCACAGAGGCAGCAGGGAGAAGGATCAGGCCTGACCACGTGGCAGAGGAGCAGGAGGGCAGCTGCAGTAGCTCTTGTCTAGGAGAGGCAGGAGCCAAAAAGAGAGCTGATGGCTGCAATGCCCTCCCTTTTATACCCTAGCTGGGCAGGGAAGGGGGAGTGGAACAGACTCAGTTTCCCAGGGGGAAAACACCCTGCAGGGAGGGCAAAGCACTCCCAAGCCCTCCCCCCCTGTGTTCAGGATGGGTGTTAACCCACCACAACAGGGCAGAATGACTTCCCTGCTCCTGCTGGCCAGGCCAGGGTGCCATTGGCCTTCTTGGCCACCTGGGCACACTGCTGGCTCATGTTCAGCTGCTGTCCACCAGCAGCCCCAGGCCCCTCTCTGTCTGGCTGCTCTCTAGCCACTCTGTCCCTAGCCTGTAGCACTGCATGGGGTTGTTGTAAAGGCTCTGTCCTCTCTTGTGAGCTCACTTTCTTTGTGACTGGTGTCCTTCACTTCACTGCAGGCTGTTGCAAGCACTGGGATTGCTTCTCTGACCAAAGTCAAGCAGTTTTTGCCAGATGAAACAAGGGCACCACCCAGGTGTAGCCTAATCCCAGGAAACAGGAGAAGCTAAACCTTTGCTCAGATTGGACCCAGCAGGACAGAGGACTGAAGCTGGAGGGCTGAGTCCTGCCCTGTTGAAGTGATGCCCCCACAAAGAGAGCAGCCAAAGGGCACTGCTGCAGTTGGGGATGTGATCCTCTTCAAGGAGTGCTGCTCCCCCACTTCCCTTCCCCTGTTTATTACAGGAAGAAAGGCAAACAGCAGGAGCTGCCTGATCTTTAGCTATGACCTAGCTGGCTAGAAAGCTTGCTGGCAGTGTCTCCTGTGTTCTCTGTGTAGTTTCTTGATTGCTTTATCTGCTGGTGTGCAGTATTCCTCATTCCTCTGTCACCTGATGTGCAGGGTGATAACAGCTGACATCAAAAGCAAGGATTTTGTCTTAGAAACTCTATCGAGGACAGCACAGGCTTGATGTGGCAGAAGCAATAAGTGCAGCATCTGCTGGTGTGCAGTGAGAAGTCTCTTATCTCTTAAGCCTGTCACTCACAGCCTGGTGCCAGCTTCCCATCCTTGTGCCAGCTCCCCATCCTTGTGCCAGCTTCCCATCCTTGTGCCATGTGCTGGTAACAGCAAAGCAATCACGGATCAGAGGATGTTAGGGGTTGGAAGGGACCTCCAAAGATCTTCCAGTCCAACCCCCCTGCCAGAGCAGGACCATAGAATCCAGCACAGGTCACCCAGGAACACATCCAGACAGGGCTGGAAAGGCTCCAGAGAAGGAGACTCCACAACCTCTCTGGGCAGCCTGCTCCAGGGCTCTGGGACCCTCACAGTCAAGAAGTTCCCCGTTGTGTTGAGGTGGAACCTCCTGTGCTGCAGCTTGCATCCATTGCTCCAGGATGTTAATGATTTGACCTGCAGGGAGCCTTGTCCTGGGTTTTTCTGCAGGCTGGAGTGGGGTGAGGTGGCAGAGGGAGCCCATGAATGCCCTTGCACTGGCTGGTGCCCTTGCACTGGCTGGTGTCCTTGCATTGGCTGGTGCCCTTGCACTGGCTGGTGCCCTTGCACTGCTTGGTGTCCTTTCTCTGCTTGGACCTCATTCCTGTTGATAGATGTGCAGGGTAAGAGCCCAGAGGCTGGAGCCAGGCTCTGCTGGGAGATGCCCAATGCCAGCACCTGGGGCAGTGGTGGAAGCTGAGGCAGAGGAAGTGCCATGGAAACAGGAGGAAGAATTTTTCCCCTGTGAGGGTGACAGAGGCCTGGAGCAGGCTGCCCAGGGGGGTTGTGGAGTCTCCCTCTCTGGAGATCTTCCAACCCCACCTGGATGTGATCCTGTGTGACCTGCTCTAGGTGATGCTGCTCTGGCAGGGGGGTTGGACTGGAGGAGCTTTGGAGGTCCCTTCCAGCCCCTAACACTCTGTGATTCTGAAGGCACAGCAGGAACACCCTCATTAAGGTTGCCAGGAGCTCAAGGGCAGTCAGGTGCCCCTGACTCTGGCACAGTTCCTTTGGCAGCTGTGCTAGCTGGAGCAGGGTTTGGTGCACTTTGCTGCCTGCAGCTGTACCTGTGCTCTGCTTGCTTGCAGATGTTTTCTGCATTAGGTTCTGGCATTTTTGAGCAAGATGGCAATGTGTGACCTGAGATTTGAATTTGCAGCAATGCAGAAGAGGAAGGAGGGCATTTTCTGAAGGTATAAGGGACTCTAGACATATAATATCTAAAAGCACAGTGATTAGATTTTCCTGTCCTCCATATGAAATCTAATAAAGGACCTCAGCTGGAGTCCCTCATTAAATTGTTATTTTATCCAAAGATTTGTCATGGATCCTCCAAGCCAAGCTTCAGATCTAAGGATGAAGCCTCACTTCTCCTGGCAAACTGATTTGTTTAGGCTTGCTGCACTTCTCACAGAGCAGTCCAGGTTGGAAGGGACCTCCAAAGCTCACCCAGTCCAAGCCCCTCTGCAGTCAGCAGGGACATCCCCAACTAGATCAGGTTGCCCACAGCCCTCTCCAGCCTCACCTTCAGTATCTCCAGCCCCAACACCTCCCTGGGCAGCCTGTTACAGTGTTCCACCACCCTCATGGTGCAGAACTTGTTCCTAACATCCAATCTAAATCTGCTCTGCTCTAGTTTGAAGCCATTGCCCCTGGTCCTGTCCCTGCAGGCCTTTGCAAACAGTCTCTCTGCAGCCTTCTTGCAGCCTCCTTCAGGTCCTGGCAGGTTGCTCTTAGGTCACACTGGAGCCTTCTCTTCTGCAGGCTGAACACCCCCAGCTCCCTCAGCCTAGAGCAGAGCTGCTCCAACCCCCTGATCATTTTCATGCCCTCCTCTGGACCTGTACTGTCAGCCCCATGTCCTTCCTGTGTTGTGGTCTCCCGACCTCAATACCTCAATATCTCAAATTCTCCCTGTCAGTTGCTAGAGGTTAAAGAAAAACAGGGAAAAGAATTCCCTGTCTCATCCTGGTTGGCTTTTTTCATGTGTTGCCTACCAGCTGATTGTCCTTATCAGGCTGGAGGTGAGGAGGAAGTTCTTCCCCATGAGAGTGGTGAAGCCCTGGGATGGGTTGTCCAGGGAGGTGGTTGGGGCCCCATCCCTGGAGGTGTTTAAGTCCAGGCTGGATGAGGCTATGGCCAGGCTGATCTAGTGTGGGGTGTCCCTGCCCATGGCAGGGGGGTTGGAACTAGATGATCCTTGTGGTCCCTTCCAACCCTGACTGATACTATGATACTATGAAGGGAAAAGAAGCTCTGACACAGCTGAGCTGGGTGTTTGGACTGCACATGCTGAAAGCCAGCAGAGCAGAGTATTTACAAGCCTTCACTAAACACTTAAATCTATTTGGTGGACCAAAAGGATGTGGAGTTAATTTATTTTTTGTTGAGAGAATGATTTAAGCAAGTTAGCAATTTGTTGACAGAGATGTTGATGGAATTCATTTTGTCTCCCTAAGTGATTGGACAGTGGGCTGAAAGCATTTCCTCCAGCAGAATGAAGGATGTGCCAGGACTGTCAAACAGGTTTGCCTCCAAGGTTCCAGCTCAGTTTGTCAATAAAAGGGCTACAAACTCCCTCTGCCTCCAGAATGAACTCCTGTGTTAATTGTTTGTTGATAAAGGGTGCAAAGCCAAATCACAGAATCACAGAGTCAAGCAGGATGGAAAAGACCTCAGAGAATAGAATGGAATGGAATGGAATGGAATGGAATGGAATGGAATGGAATAAAATGGAATAGAAGAGAATGGAATGGAATGGAATGGAATGGAATGGAATAAAATGGAATAGAATAGAATAGAATAGAATAGAATAGAATAGAATAGAATAGAATAGAATAAACCAGGTTGGAAGACACCTTCAAGGCCATCAAGTCCAACCTATCATCCAACACCACCTAATCAACTAACCCATGGCACCAAGCACCCTGTCAAGTCTCCTCCTGAACACCTCCAATGATGGTGACTCCACCACCTCCCTGGGCAGCCCATTCCAATGGGCAATCACTCTCTCTGTGTAGAACTTCCTCCTAACCTCCAGCCTAAACCTCCCCTGGTGCATCATCAAGTCCAACCTATTCCCTAATACCTAACACCTCCTGACAACTAGACCATGGCACCAAGTGCCACATCCAATCCCCTCTTGAACACCTCCAGGGATGGGGACTCCACCACCTCCCTGGGCAGCACATTCCAATGGCTAACAACTCTCTCAGTGAAGAACTTTCTCCTCACCTCCAGCCTAAACCTCCCCTGGCACAGCTTGAGACTGTGTCCTCTTGTTCTGGTGCTGGTTGCCTGGGAGAAGAGACCAACCCCCTCCTGGCTACAACCTCCCTTCAGGTAGTTGTAGAGAGCAATGAGGTCTCCCCTGAGCCTCCTCTTCTCCAGGCTAAGCAACCCCAGCTCCCTCAGCCTCTTCTCCCAGGGCTGTGCTCCAGACCCCTCCCCAGCTTTGCTGCCCTTCTCTGGACACCTTCAAGTCTCTCAATGTCCTTCTTAAACTGAGGGGCCCAGAACTGGACACAGGACTCAAGGTGTGGCCTAACCAGTGCTGAGCACAGGGCAGAATGACTTCCCTGCTCCTGCTGGCCAGGATGCCCACCTGGGCACACTGCTGCCTCTATGATTCAGAGCAGATTGAATCATAGAATCTTATTGTTTCTATGACTCTGTGATTCATAGAATGATTGAATTCTATGATTCTATGATTCAATCTGCTTATGAGATAGATACATGTGTACACATATATATTTTTCTCCCCCTTGCATAACCAGGGAGCTTTGCCTTCTTTTTTTTTCCCCCCCCAGGGTTATTGTGGTTACAATGGAGTTGATTTCCAGGTGTGTGGAAAGTGTAGCACACAGCAAAAAACCAAACCAAACCCACAACACCAAAGTACTATTTAATAGAAGACTTCTTATGAGCACAAGAAAAACAATACTAAAACCCCCATTCAAATGCAAATGCAGCCCTGCAAGGGTGAAGAAAGTTTGATGTTGGTTTTTTTCCCCCCCCCCCCACTTTTCTCTTCTAGGAACATCTTCATTTTGCTCCAGCCTGGCTCAGTCTTGAGCGAGCTTAGAGCGCCTGTGTGTGTGCAGTGCCAGGCACTGGGGAGTCTGCCTCTGGCCAGAGTCCTGCTCTGTATTTGAGAGGCTTTGGCAATACTGCTTTGCTACAGCTCTCACTGAAATACAGGAGCTTTATTAATCCCTTCAGAAACACACATTGTAGCCCCAAAGGGAGGAAAGCTGATGCAGTGTCTGTCCTGCCTGATGAGACTTTAACAGAGCAGCCAAGCCTGTGGGATGGTTCCCCTACAGCTCTGTCCTGCCTGATGAGACTTTAACAGAGCAGCCAAGCCTGTGGGATGGTTCCCCCACAGCTCTGTCCTGCCTGATGAGACTAACAGAGCAGCCAAGCCTGTGGGATGGTTCCCCTACAGCTCTGTCCTGCCTGATGAGACTAACAGAGCAGCCAAGCCTGTGGGATGGTTCCCTTACAGCTCTGTCCTGCCTGATGAGACTCTAACAGAGCAGCCAAGCCTGTGGGATGGTTCCCTTACAGCTCTGTCCTGCCTGATGAGACTTTAACAGAGCAGCCAAGCCTGTGGGATGGTTCCCTTACAGCTCTGCCCTGCCTGATGAGACTAACAGAGCAGCCAAGCCTGTGGGATGGTTCCCCTACAGCTCTGCCCTGCCTGATGAGGCTAACAGAGCAGCCAAGCCTGTGGGGTGGTTCCCCTACAGCTCTGTCCTGCCTGATGAGACTTTAACAGAGCAGCCAAGCCTGTGGGATGGTTCCCTTACAGCTCTGTCCTGCCTGATGAGACTAACAGAGCAGCCAAGCCTGTGGGATGGTTCCCCTACAGCTCTGTCCTGCTTGATGAGACTTTAACAGAGCAACCAAGCCTGTGGGATGGTTCCCCTACAGCTCTGTGCTGCCTGATGAGACTAACAGAGCAGCCAAGCCTGTGGGATGGTTCCCCTACAGCTCTGTCCTGCCTGATGAGACTTTAACAGAGCAGCCAAGCCTGTGGGGTGGTTCCCCTACAGCTCTGTCCTGCTTGATGAGACTAACAGAGCAGCCAAGCCTGTGGGGTGGTTCCCCTACAGCTCTGTCCTGCTTGATGAGACTTTAACAGAGCAGCCAAGCCTGTGGGATGGTTCCCCTACAGCTCTGTCCTGCCTGATGAGACTAACAGAGCAGCCAAGCCTGTGGGATGGTTCCCTTACAGCTCTGTCCTGCCTGGTGAGACTTTAACAGAGCAGCCAAGCCTGTGGGATTGGTTCCCTTACAGCTCTGTCCTGCCTGATGAGACTAACAGAGCAGCCAAGCCTGTGGGATGGTTCCCCTACAGCTCTGTCCTGCCTGATGAGACTTTAACAGAGCAGCCAAGCCTGTGGGATGGTTCCCCTACAGCTCTGTCCTGCCTGATGAGACTTTAACAGAGCAGCCAAGCCTGTGGGATGGTTCCCCTACAGCTCTGTCCTGCCTGGTGAGACTAACAGAGCAGCCAAGCCTGTGGGATGGTTCCCTTACAGCTCTGTCCTGCCTGATGAGACTTTAACAGAGCAGCCAAGCCTGTGGGATGGTTCCCCTACAGCTCTGCCCTGCCTGATGAGGCTAACAGAGCAGCCAAGCCTGTGGGATGGTTCCCCTACAGCTCTGCCCTGCCTGATGAGGCTAACAGAGCAGCCAAGCCTGTGGGGTGGTTCCCCTACAGCTCTGTCCTGCCTGATGAGACTAACAGAGCAGCCAAGCCTGTGGGATGGTTCCCCTACAGCTCTTATGGGTAACAGACATCATCATCATTATTATTATATCCCACTGGGGAGCTTGGAAATGGCACACAGATATTTGCCTGACCATGAACAGCAACCTGCCTGGAAGATTCCCTGGCAAAGGGCAGCAGAGGTTTAAGGACTGTGTGGCAGGGAAATCAGGCAGCCTGCTTTCCCTGGTGCCACTTTACCTATCCTGGAACTACTCTTTATATCCACCCCAGCTAGTAGAGCCCAGCAGTGGCCAAGGCCAAGCCACTGAATCAGCTTAAACCAATTTCCATCTAGTTCAGACAGATCCCTTCCTTCATAATGGCTCTGCCATCCTGCATGTCACTGCCCTGTCTTCCAAATGGGTCCAGATGGAGTAATGCATTAGAGTGGAAAAAACAACCTTGTGCTGAAGGCTAGGCAGCATGAGAGCCCTGCTCAGGGCCTGAATGCAGCACAGACATTTGGACTCACTCTGAGCATCTTGTATCAGCAGGTTCATTTCACTCCATGACAGGCTTCAGCCTCTCCCCAGCACTGCTCCCTCAAGGCTTTGACAATGATTTTTTCCCCTCCTACTCCAGCTAGATGATGTTAGAGCCTTGCCTTGGTTCATTTTACTCAGATACAAGCAAAACCTAAGACTATAGACTAGAAACAGGCTCTAAGGTACCTGCTGTCGTCAGGGGCACCCCTTGGGTGCTTCTCACCACAACAACCTGCAGGGGATCCAGCACTTCTCTGACATGGAAGGACATGGGCCTGATGGAGAGAGACCAGAGGAGGCCCACAGAAATAATCAGGGAGTTGGAGCCCCCCTGCTACAAGGACAAGATAGGAGCTGGGATAGTTCAGCCTGGAGAAGGGAAGGCTCCAGGGAGACCTAAGAGCAACCTGCCAGGACCTGAAGGGGGCTACAGGAAGGCTGCAGAGAGACTGTTTGCAAAGGCCTGCAGGGACAGGACCAGGGACAGTGGCTTCAAAGTAGAGCAGAGCAGATTTAGATTGGATGTGAGGAGCAAGTTCTGCACCATGAGGGTGGTGGAACACTGGAACAGGTTGCCCAGGGAGGTGGTTGAGGCCCCATGCCTGGAGAGTGAGGCTGGAGAGGGCTGTGGGCAACCTGCTCTAGTTGGGGATGTCCCTGCTGACTGCAGAGGGGTTGGACTGGATGACCTTTGGAGGACCATTCTATGATTCTATGACTCCAAACCAGCCCTTCCTCAACCACACAAAGGTAGGGATGTGGTCAAGGACCTTGGTTTGCCTTAACCTGTACTCAGGTATGGGTAATGCTCCACACCCAGACCTTAAGCAAACAGTTACCTGTGTCAAGAACACTTCAAGGGAAGCAAGCAATAGTGACAGCTCAGAGAAGGAAAGCAGGCAGGCTTTGGGAAAGAAAGCAAAGAGGGAAGTACCTCTGCTCTGAGGACAGACTGAGGGAGTTGGGGTTGTTCAGTCTGGAGAAGAGAAGGCTCCAAGGAGACCTAATTGTGGCCTTCCAGTATCTGAAGGGGGCTACAGGAAAGCTGGGGAGGGACTTTTAAGGGTGTCAGGGAGTGATAGGACTGGGGGGGATGGAGCAAAACTAGAAATGGGTAGATTGAGATTGGATGTTAGGAAGAAGTTCTTCCCCATGAGGGTGGTGAGAGACTGGCAGAGGTTGCCCAGGGAGGTGGTGGAAGCCTCATGCCTGGAGGTTTTCCAGGCCAGGCTGGAGGTGGCTGTGAGCAACCTGCTGTAGTGTGAGGTGTCCCTGCCCATGGCAGGGGGTTTGGAACTGGCTGAGCCTTGAGGTCCCTTCCTACCCTGACAATTCTGTGATTCGAAGTAGGAAGGTGGAAGACTTACAGCTCGTGCTTGTTTGTTCTCTAACTCAGGTATCTCAAACTCTCCAGCACCCTAACTTGGGAATTCCCCTTTGTGAAGGAGAACTTGGGAGGACATGAACAAATGGAAATTCATGTGGCAATGAGCACCCTAATATACCTGAGGAAGGGAGGGGAGGGAAAGGAGCGATTCATTACCGTGGCTCACATGTCATTAGGCATTCAGGAATTCCAAGGCAATATATTTTTCTTCATTGCTTGGACAATAAATCATCAGTCAATTACAGAAAAGGGAGTATCTGGATGGAACAGCAGCCTCTGAGAGAAATACTTCTGGCAGATGAATGACAGGAAAATTTATGGGGAATTCAGTTGCTTGACTGTCCTGCCTGCAGGAGGGAAGGCTCTGCCAATAGCTAAAGCTCTCCTGACAATCCACCCAGCAGACGCTGTCCTTGATGGAGTGAGGGTTCTGGCCTCCCTTGGCTTGATTTTCATTAACCCCCTCCTCCTTTGGCAGCCTGCAGAATGTCTAATGGCAGTGCAAAGGGGTTAGGAAAGAGCCATCCACAGTCTCACAGTATCACTAAGGTTGGGAGAGACCTTGAGGATCATCGAGTCCAACCTGGCACCACAGACCTCATGACTAGACCATGGCACCAAGTGCCACATCCAATCCCCTCTTGAACACCTCCAGGGATGGGGACTCCACCACCCCCCTGGGCAGCACATCCCAATGGCTAACAACTCTCTCTCTCCCTAACTTTCTCCTCACCTCGAGTCTAAACCTCCCCTGGCACAGCTTGAGACTGTGTCCCCTTGTTCCGGTGCTGGTTGCCTGGAGGAAGAGACCAACCCCTTCCTGGCCACAACCACCTTTCAGGTAGTTGTAGACAGCAATGAGGTCTCCCCTGAGAATCCTCTTCTCCAGGCTAAGCAACCCCAGCTCCCTCAGCCTCTCCTCACAGGGCTGTGCTCAAGGCCTCTCCCCAGCTTTGTTGCCCTTCTCTGGACACGTTTGAGTGTACCAAGCAGGTACTGAGCCTGTGCTAGCAGGCCCATGACTAGGAGGTATGAAAAATAGACTCTGTGCTCTCCACTCAGCTGGAGTTGTCCAATCAATCAAAGCCATCATTCAAGGGTCACTGCTATGTGCAAGAGCAAAGCATTTTCAAGAGCAAGAATCATAGAACCAAAGAAACAGTAAGGTTGGAAAAGACCTCAGAGATCATCAAGTCCAACCCATCACCCAACACCTCCTGACTAACTAAACCATGGCTTCAAGGTGTAAGACTCTCCCCTTGCCCTTGCTGAATTCAACAGCAGAGGGGCATTGCAGGAGGATTCCCCAAGGCTGAAGAGGATGGCAGCAAAAAGGCTGTGAGAAACATAGAGTCATGGAATCAAGCAGGTTGGAAAAGACCTCAGAGACCATCAAGTCCAACCTGTTACTTAATATCTAACACCTCCTCACAACCAAATGCCACATCCAAGCCTTTTTTGAACACCTCCAGGGACAGGGACTCCACCACATGCAGCACATCCCAATGGCAAATCTCTCTTTCTGGCAAGAACTTCTTCCTAACACCCAGCCTAAACCTCCCCTTGCGCAGCTTGAGACTGTCCTCTTGTTCTGGGGCTGCTTGCCTGGGAGAAGAGACCAACCCCCTCCTGGCTACAACCAGGTTGCTCAGGGTGGTGGTTGAGGCTCCATTGCTGAAGATATTCAAGGTGAGGCTGGACAGGGCTCTGAGTAACCTGGTCTAGTTGAGGATGTCCCAGCTGACCGCAGAGGGGCTGGGACTGGATGCCCTTTGGAGGTCCCTTCCAGCCTGGACCACTCTCTGATTCTATGATTAGAATCATTAAATGCCCCTAGCAAAGCAGACACATGAAGGCATCTGCAAACATGCTGTGGCACCCTGGCCAGCAGGAATATCTGGTTCTCAGGCAAAGAGACAGTGTTTTATTTAGGTGCTTTGTGGCACAGGTTTGCTTTGTATACAAACCCCTTCCTAGCTGCCACAGGAGTCCATGCCTTCAATATGACACAATTAACACAGAATCATAGAACTGTTAGTGTTGGAAGGGACCTCGAGGCTCAGCCAGTTCCAACCCCCCTGCCATGGCCAGGGACACCTCACACTACAGCAGCTTGCTCACAGCCACATCCAGCCTGGCTGCAAACACCTCCAGGGATGAGGCTTCCACCACCTCCCCGGGCAACATCTTGGTGAGCTCTTGGTCTCACCGAAGCCAGCAGGACCAGAAAGACCATATGCCTTACTAACAGCCAGCTGGATAAAGCTGCACTGCAAAATGATGGTTGCTCTTGGGTCTCCTGCTGAACACAGAGATCCCCTAATAGGAGAAATGTGATCAGGAGATAATCTGCTGCTAAGGCAGCAATCTGCATCCCCCTCAGGGAACAGGCTGCGAGGGGACAGCGGCGAGGATGATGTATTAGCATTTCAAGAAGAGCCTGAAATCACTGCAGTGGAGGCCACTGAGGAATAGCTGAAATTGCTTTATCTTGATCTGCTAATATTTCTGGGGAAACTGCAATATGGGGGAATTGCAGGAAGGCCAAACACCTTGCAGGTGTCGAATTGGGTCGGCAGCTCTGCCGGACCCGCTCGGAGCCTGCAGGAGGGGATAGGCTCCAGTGAAAGGCAAGCATTTCAGTCCAGGACAGGGCTCCTTTGTCAATGCTACTGATAAGTTTTAGGGCAAAGAGAGACACTGAGGGCACAGAATCATAGAGCTGTCAGAACCCTGGGATGTGTAATAGCAGGTCAGCATCTCCCTTCTGCCTGCGTTACAGAAAGCGATTCACCTTCTCTTTCCTCACCAGAGGAGTTGTGTCTCTGTGATTCTGGGATCCCTCCTCTGCTCTCTTTAGAGAAATGCAGACCCTTGGTGGATGCCAAGCTACCCAAAGTCTAATGACAAAACCTCTCCAGCTGTGTACTCACAGATCCCTTGAGGCAGTGCCATGGAATTATAGAATTGTCAGGGCTGGAAGGGACCTCAAGGATCAGCCAGTTCCAACCCCCCTGCCATGGGCAGGGACACCTCACACTACAGCAGCTTGCTCACAGCAACATCCAGCCTGGCCTGAAAAACCTCCAGGGATGAGGCTTCCACCACCTCCCTGGGCAACCTCTGCCAGTCTCTCACCACCCTCATGGGGGACAACATCTAATCTCAATCTTCTCTAGTTTTGCTCCATGCCTCCCAGTCCTATCACTTCCTGACACCCTAAAAAGTCCCTCCCCAGCTTTTCTGTAGCCCCTTCAGATACTGGAAGGCCACAATTAGGTCTCCTCACAGCCTTCTCCTCTCCAGACTAGAGAACCCCAGCTCTCTCAGCCTGTCCTCACAGGGGAGAAGGCTCCAGCCCTCTGGTCAGTGGTTTCAGAAGCAGAACACGATGATCTCAGGGGTCTCTTCCAACATGGTCTGGTCTATTCTATTCTATTCTATTCTATCCTATTCTATTCTATCCTATTCTATTCTATTCTATTCTATTCTATTCCATTCCATTCCATTCCATTCCATTCCATTCTATTCTATCCTATCCTATCCTATCCTATCCTATCCTATCCTATCCTATCCTATCCTATCCTATCCCATTCTTTTCTATTCTATTCCTTTCCATTCCATTCCATTCCATTCCATTCCATTCCATTCCATTCCATTCCATTCCATTCTATTCTATTCTATTCTATTCTATTCTATTCTATTCTATTCTATTCTATTCTATTCTATTCTATTCTATACTATACTATTCTATTCTATTCCATTCCATTCCATTCCATTCTATTCTATTCTGTTCTGCCTGCTCTAGTTGAGGCTGCCCCTGCTGACTCCACAGTGGGTTGGACTGGATGACCTTTGGAGGTCCCTTCCAACCCAGACCATCCTGGGATTCTGTGTGACTTCATAGCCAGGATGAATACTGCATGGCAGAGAATTTCAGGATAGTAAACAAAAGAGCTTAAGCAACTTCCTAATGAGCTGGAATGATTTATAGCTTCTCAGGCTCCTGAGACCTATTTGAATCTCCAACGACTTTCTGCTGCAGGCAGAGTTAATAAAAGCTTGAATATCTAATCCTGGGTTCTCCTCAAATGGAAGTTTTAACTACTCCAAGCATCCAACTGATACACCAAAGCAACCACTAGTGAGCCCTCCAGACACCTGCACTACCAGATAGGCTAAAGTCAAATGAATTCAACAAAAGACATCAAAAGCTTGCACTAAATTGTACTCATTTCACCTCAAAGTGGCTGTCAGTAGATCCATGTCCAAGGGGAGGCCAGGGACAAGTGGAGTCCCTCAGGGATCAGTACTGGGACCAGGCTTGTTTAACATCTTTGTTGATGACATGGGCAGTGGCATTGAGGCACCCTCAGCACCAAGCTGTGTGGTGTGGCTGACAACTGGAGGGAAGGGATCCATCCAGAGGCATCTGGACAGGCTGCAGGGTTGAGCCCATGACAACCTCATGAAGTTCAATAAGACCAAGTGCAAGGTCCTGCAGATGGGTCAGGACAGTCCCAGGCACTGACACAGGCTGGGCAGTGACTGGCTTGAGAGAAGAAAAGGCCTTGGGGGTGCTGGGGGATCAGAAGCTCAAGAGGAGCCAGCAGTGTGCACTTGCAGTCCAGAGAGCCAAGCAGAGCCTGGGCTGCAGCAAGAGAAGTGTGGCCAGCAGGGCCAGGGAGGGGATTCTGCCCCTCTGCTCCACTCTGCTGAGACCCCACCTGGAGCACTGTGTCCAGTTCTGGAGCCTCTATTCCAGGAAGGCTCTGGAGGTGCTGGAAGGTGTCCAGAGAAGGGCCATGAGGATGAGCAGAGGGCTGGAGCTGCTCTGCTCTGGAGACAGACTGAGAGAGTTGGGGTTGTTCAGTGTGGAGAAGAGAAGTCTCCAAGGAGACCTTCTTGTGGCCTTCCAGTATCTGAAGGGAGCTATAGGGAACCTGGGGAGAGACTTTTTAGGGTGTCAGGGCATGATAGGGCTGGGTAGGTTGAGATTGGCTGTTAGGAAGAAGTTGTTCCCCAAGAGGGTGGTGAGATGCTGGCAGAGGTTGCCCAGGGAGGTGGTGGAAGCCTCATCCCTGGAGGTTTTTCAGGCCAGGCTGGATGTGGCTGTGAGCAAGCTGCTGTAGTGTGAGGTGTCCCTGGCCATGGCAGGGGGGTTGGAACTGGCTGATCCTTGAGGTCCCTTCCAACCCTGACAACTCTGTGATTCTATGATATATTCTAGTCACCTGGCATCTGAATGAGTTCAGATGTTCTATTCTATGATTCTAAGTCTGTTGGATGGCACAGGAGTAAAGAAGCTATCAAATACACACATTCTCTCTTGGAGCAGAAGCAAACACTCTGAAAGAGTTCCTTGAGCAGGGGGAGGGTGGGAGGTGGGGGGAGTGGAATGACAGCTTGCCAATGCTTTCTAAGGTTCTTTCTTGTGTTTTACATCATGCCACTGCCTTGCTTCCCAAGATAAATTCCCAAGTGAGCTGTGGCATATGCACATGGTTCCAGAAGCAGGCTTACAGCTGGTCAGACACAACAGAGGATAACTTCACATGGGGTGCAGTCAGAGGAGTATGCCCAGCAGATCCAGGGAGGTTCTCCTCCCCCTCCACTCTGCCCTAGTGAGAGCTCAGCTGGAGTATTGCATTCAGTTTTGGACTCCCCAGTTCAAGAGGGACAGGGATCTGCTGGAGAGAGTCCAAGGGAGGGATACAAGGATGCTGAAGGGCCTGGAGCACTGCCTGGTGAGGAGGGGCTGAGAGCCCTGGGGCTGTTCAGTCTGGAGAATAGAAGACTGAGAGTGGATCTGACCAATGCCTATCAATATCTGAGGACTAGGGGTCAGGAAGGAAGGGACAGGTTCTGTCCAGTTGCACCCTGTGATAGGACAAGGGGCAATGGGTGGAAACTACAGCACAGGAGGTTCCACCTCAACATGAGGAAGCACTCCTTCACTGTGAGGATCACAGAGCACTGGAACAGGCTGCCCAGAGAGGTTGTGGAGTCTCCTTCTCTGGAGCCTTTCCATCCCTGTCTGGATGTGTTCCTGTGTGACCTGTGCTGGATTCTCTGCTCCTGCTCTGGCAGGGGGGTTGGACAGGAAGATCTCCAGAGGTCTCTTCCAACCCCTAACATTCTCTATTCATGAGGTTTGTGGTGACAGGTTGGACTTGATGATCCTCAAGGTCTCTTCCAGCCTTGGTGATACTGTGATGCTGTGTGATACTTCCCCACTCTGCCTGCACCCCATACTCAGCTGCCAGCACCTCCTTCAGGCCATGCCCATGCACACTGGCACAGCATCCAGCACAGCACTGCCTCCCATTTAAACAATTATTTTCTGACTCAAATTGGCCCTGGGGGGGCCTTGCAAAGCTCTCCCATGCAAAATCACTGCAGAAACCTCTCCCAACCTTCCTGAATATGCAAGAGTTCTCCTTTCCCTTTCCTATGGTCCAGACCTCTTCCTGCACAAACAGTGATTTATTATTTCAGCAATAGAAAGCTGCAGAAACAGGCTAATGGAAGTGGCTGAAATTGTAACCACTTTGCCTAGCAATTACACATGTGACAATTTCATTTATCTGCTAGCCCAGCAGCTTAATTTACATCCCTGCTGAATGGTTAATTGTCAAAGTGCACTTTGCTGCAGCAGCAGGGGAGAGCCAAGGCTGGACCAGGCACCTTGAAAGGGGGGGAAAAAAAAAGCCTCTTTCAAGTAAATACCTCTGCAATTAATTATGCTGCTGAAACAGCCAGCAGCAAGCAGGATCAGTGAGGAGAGGGAAGACATCAGGGCATTTACATGTGGAAGGGAAACAGGAGGCTGGCACGGGTGCAGATGAGGCAGGTGACAGCAAAAGTGGTCAGCATGGATTTACCAAGGGGAAATCAGGCTTGACTAATCTGATAGCATTCTGTGATGCCCTTACTGAGTGGGCAGATTCAGGGGGACCAGTGGATGTAGTCTGCCTTGGCCTTAGCAAAGCCTTTGACACTGTCTCCCGTGACATCCCAGTGAGCAAGCTCAGCCAGTGTGGGATGGAAGAGCAGAGCGTGTGAGGGATTAGGAACTGGTGGCACAATAGAGTGCAAAGAGTGGTGGTCAATGGTGCCAAGTCCAGCTGGAGAGCTGTGGACCAGTGGAGTCCTCCAGGGATCAGTGCTGGGTCCAGTCCTGTTCAACATCTTCATCAATGACGCTGGTGAGGGGACAGGCAGACAGAGTCTGCTCAGCAGGTTTGTGATGATACCAAGCTGGGAGGCTTGGCTGAGACTCCTGAAGGCTGTGAGGCCATTCAGAGACTTGGACAGGCTCAGAGCTGGGCAGAGAGGAACCTGATGAGGTTCAACAAGGAGAAGTGCAGAGTCCTGCAGCTGGGGAGGAAGAAGAAACTGCAGCAGGACAGGCTGGGAGGGGATCTGCTGGAGAGCAGCCCTGGGGAGAGGGACCTGGCAGTGCTGGTGGACAACAAGTTCTGCATGGGACAGCAATGTGCCCTGGGGGCCAAGAAGGCCAAATGGATCCTGGGGTGCATCGAGAGGAGTGTGTCCAGCAGAGCCAGGGAGGTTCTCCTCCCCCTCTACTCTGCCCTGCTGAGACCTCACCTGGAATCTTGCATCCAGTTCTGGGCTCCCCAGTTCAGGAGGGACAGGGATCTGCTGGAGAGAGTCCAAGGCAAGGATGCTTCAGGGACTGGAGCACTGCCTGGTGAGGAGAGACTGAGAGCCCTGGGGCTGTTTAGTGTGGAGAGGAGAAGACTGAGAGGGGATCTGATCAATGTCTATCAATAGCTGAGGGCTGGAGGTCAAGAGGGAGGGGACAGCCTCTGCTCACTTGCTCCCTGTGATAGAACAAGGACTTGATGGTCTCTTTGGGTCCCTTCCAACCCCTGGCATCCTGTGATCCAGGTGGCATCTCAAGCGTGCTGTCATCCAGCTCCTGCCCTGCCTCCCCCAGCAGGTATGAGGACACAGCCTGCATTATGTAACACCAATATCTATATTTAGCTGTTTCAAAGCTGGCTGAAATTGGGATGGAAAATCCACACAGGGGAGTTGATGTTTGTTCTTCTTGTTTGTACTTTGGGGTTTTTATTTTGCTCCTTGCAGTTCATCTGGGCTTTAAAGCTTTGGCTTTGTTTGGTTGGATGTTGTTTTTTTTCCCCCACTTCTTTAGTTCTAAGGGTAGAAAAATGACTTAAAGCTAAAAGCAACACAAAGAAAAACCCCACACTCCCCCCCACCAAGCCAGTGAGCAAACAAACAATCCCCCAAAGACAGCAACCCAGCCCATACTCACAGTTGGTTAGGTGAAAGAGGTTTCCAATGACAGTTTGATGAGGAGGCTGATGAAATGCAGTCAGGAGAGACAGCAGCACTGTTTCTGCTCCAGGAGGGTGTCAGGGAGTGATAGGACTGGGGGGAATGGAGCAAATGGCTTCACCAAGGGCAAATCCTGCCTGACCAACCTGGTGGCCTTCTCTGAACAGGTGACAGCATCAATAGCTGAGGGGCAGCAACTGATGTGGTTTGCCTGGCCCTGAGCAAAGCCAAACCACAGCCTGGTCTCCAGGCTGCTGACACATGGGTGTGATGGGTGACCACTAGATGGATACAGAACTGGCTTGATGGCTGCACCCAAAGAGTGGCTGTCCATGGGTCCATGGCCCAGTGGAGGCCAGGGACAAGCAGAGTCCCTCAGGGATCAGTCCTGGCACCAGGCTTGTTCAACATGCTTGTGGGTGCCATGGACAGTGGCATTGAGTGCACCCTCAGCAGGGTTGCTGATGATACCAAGCTGTGTGGTACAGCAGACAGGCTGGAGGGAAGGGATGCATTGAGAGGAGTGTGATCAGCAGAGTCAGGGAGCTTCTCCTTCCCCTCTACTCTGCCCTGCTGAGACCTCACCTGGAATCTTGCATCCAGTTCTGGGCTCCCCAGTTCAGGAGGGACAGGGATCTGCTGGAGAGAGTCCAAGGGAGGGCTGCCAGGATGCTGAAGGGACTGCAGCACTGCCTGGTGAGGAGAGGCTGAGATCCCTGGGGCTGTTTCGTGTGGAGAGAAGACTGAGAGGGAATCTGATCAGTTTCTGTCTGAGAGTGGGGGTCAGGAAGGAAGGGACAGGGACAGCCTCTGCTCACTTGTGCCCTGGGATATCACAAAGGGCAATGGATGGAAACCACAGCCCAGGAGCTCAACGTAAGGAAGAACTCCACGGTGAGGCTGACAGAGCCCTGGAGCAGGCTGCCCAGAGAGCTTGTGAAGTCTCCTCTGGAGCCTTTCCATCCCTGCCTGGATGTGTTCCTGTGTGACCTGTGCTGAAAAATAACATTTTTGCCTTACAAGGAGGACATTGAAGTTGAAGCAAGACTGGAATCAAGATTGCAATCAGAGGGCCCAAACCCTCTCCTGCAACCAGGTTTGACAGACACCAACCAAGAGCACAACGTCGAGGAGAGAATTATCAGAGGAGTTTTGCCAACCAGCTGGAGAAGAATCCCATCTGAAGCCATTCTAATTAGCTGGCTGTTTTAATGGCAAAACTTACATATGAAAGAGGAGAGCTGAGGGTTTCCAAACCAGGCTGGTAATTTATTTAGCCTGCCCAGACTCGCTCAGCTGTTAACCACCGAGGCAGCAGCTACCGCTTTGCATCTCTGCCTTGGAAAATCACCACCCCGAGTAGGAAAAGATCCTCTCTTTTTTTTTGGGGGGTGTTCTCAGGAGCAGCAGAGGCAGCTGGCTGGCTCTTTCCAATCCTTGCTAACATCACTGCCTAATCACCTCACTGAGCGCTGAACCTCAGCTCCGAGCGCGCCGTCTTCTGCTACTAGATTCGAAAAGCTAAGGGAAGATCCTCCCCAAGTGGGATTTGCATCACTAATTATTATGGAATAATTAGGAACAGCAGATGGACTCACTGAGCCTGCTCAAATTCCCAGGGGGCTCAGAGTTTTGGAAACACTGCAGTTGTACTTCTTGCTGGAGCCAGCTTCCTGTCACCAAGGCCCGTGTGGTGGGAGCAGGATGACAGCGAGCCACAGCAATGAGAGTTACACTGACCTACCTAAGCACCCTGAGTTAAGCAATGGCAGGTTCACAGGACCAGAGGATGTTGGGGGTTGGAAGGGACCTCTGGAGGTCTTTCAGTCCAACCCCCTGCCAGAACAGGACCAGAGAATCCAGCACAGGGCACACAGGAACACATCCAGACAGGGCTGCAAAGCCTCCACAGAAGGAGACTCCACAACCTCTCTGGGCAGCCTGCTCCAGGGCTCTGTCAACCTCACAGTGAAGAAAATCTTCCTCATGTTGAGGTGGAATCTCCTGTGCTGTAGTTTCCATCCATTGCTTCATGTACTACCCAAAGCGCAACTGAGCAGAGGCTGTCCCCTCCCTCTTGGCCCCCAGCCCTCAGATATTGATAGACATTGATCAGATCCCCTCTCAGTCTTCTCCTCTCCACACTAAACAGCCCCAGGGCTCTCAGCCTCTCCTCCCCAGGCAGTGCTGCAGTCCCTTCAGCATCCTTGCAGCCCTCCCTTGGACTCTCTCCAGCAGATCCCTGTCCCTCCTGAACTGGGGAGCACAGAACTGGATGCAATATTCCAGCTGAGGTCTCAGCAGGGCAGAGTAGAGGGGGAGGAGAACCTCCCTGGCTCTGCTGGACACACTGCTCTGAATGCACCCCAGGATCCCATTGGCCTTCTTGGCCCCCAGGGCACATTGCTGTCCCCTGCAGAACTTGTTGCCCACCAGCACTCCCAGCTCCTTCTCCCCAGGGCTGCTCTCCAGCAGATCCCCTCCCAACCTGTCCTGCTGCAGTTTCTTCTTCCTCCCCAGCTGCAGGACTCTGCACTTCTCCTTGTTGAACCTCCTTAGGTTCCTCTCTGCCCAGCTCTCAGTCTGTCCAAGTCTCTGAATGGCCTCACAGCCTTCAGGTGTCTCAGCCAAGCCTCCCAGTGTGGTATCTTCCATTGTGGCAATCACTCCTGGTGATTCTTAAGACAGGAACTATAATCTAATGTTTCAGTGGAGACTCCCCATGAGTCACCAAAGTGCTATCACAGCGTTACAAGTGACATGGTATTCCTCCAGGATTGACTGCAGCTTCTTGAGACAGAGACCATGTTGATTTGTCACAGGGTAGTTTGTAATGGAAAAAAGGACAGCAATGTGCTCTTGTGGCCAAGAAGAGCAATGGCATCCAGGGGTGGATTAGAAGGGCTCTGGTTTGTAGGTTGAAAGAGGTTCTCCTCCCCCTCTACTCTGCCCTGCTGAGGCCACATCTGGAATGTTGCTTCCAGTTCTGGGCTCCCCAGTTCAAGAGGGACAGGGATCTGCTGGAGAGAGTCCAAGGGAGGGCTGCAAGGATGCTGAAGGGACTGGAGCCCTGCCTGGGGAGGAGAGGCTGAGAGCCCTGGGGCTGTTTAGTGTGGAGAGGAGAAGACAGAGAGGGGATCTGATCAGTGTCAATCAAGAGGGAGGGGACAGGCTCTGCTCAGCTGCACCCTGGGATGGGACAAGGGGCAATGGATGGAATCCACAGCACAGGAGGTTCCAGCTCAACATGAGGAGGAACTTCCTCACTGTGAGGGTCTCAGAGCACTGGAGGAGGTTGTGGAGTTTCCTTCTCTGGAGCCTTTCCATCCCTGTCTGGATGTGTTCCTGTGTGACCTGTGCTGGATTCTGTGGTCCTACTCTGGAAGGGGGTTTGGACTTGATGATCTTCCCGAGGTCCCTTCCAACCCCTAATGTCCTCTGATCTTATGATCCTATTACAACAAAGAGCAGGAGCAGGCTGCTCTGGGAAGTGTACACTCAGCCTGGTGCTGCTTTCCCTGAGGCTACTTCTATTGCCTGTTGTCAGAAATGAGCTCCTTTTTGACAATGAATCACAGCTCCAAACCCCTTCTGAAGGATCCTCTCTCAGCAGATGATGCTGAAGAGAAGAGCTCCTAACCCAGCCACAAATTACTGTACAAGAGGTCCAAACAAACATTTGTGCCCTTGCAAGCGAGCCACAGATGCTCTGAAATCAATTTGCCCCTGCTTGAAAGCAGACCTGTGCCTCGGGGATGTCTGGATCAATAACTCTTGACTCCCACTGCTCCAGGGCTGCAGCACTTAGCTCTTGGGGTTACCAGGCTCTTACAGATGAGTTTTATGGCTTCTTTGTAATAATTACTGAGCAATTATGGAACTAACAGCAAAAATCTATCCAAGTCCAGCACTGGTGCTGCCTGGCAAACTAAATCCTACCAGCCCCACGCTAAGAGCCCCTGGGGAACTTCACAGGTCTCCAGCTCTGTCCCTAGCTGATGAACCCATGCTGCCCCCAGTCTTAGCTGCACCCTTACCCACAGCACAGGTCTGTAGCACATCCTTTCTCTCTATGATCCCATTTAAGCAGATCCTTTACCTCATCCTTTACCTCTACAGGCTCCCACTTCTGGCCTGTGTCAGGTTGCACCCAGCCCAGGAAGGGGTGGGCTGAAAAGAACCCAGCCCCCCCAGTGGACAAGAAACCTGACCCAGGTGGGCAGAGAGACCTCATCCCCCCACTCCCAGTGGCAAAGTCTATTCCATTCCCACTCCCTGCCCAACAAACCTATTTAAGGGGAGACAGTTTCCTGTCCCTTCCTCTTGCTGCTGCTTCTTGCCTGCTTGACAGACCCCTTGCTGCACCTTGCTGTCGCTGCAACTGCGTGGTGAGAACTGCTCCAGGCTGCATCCAAACTCCTCAGGGCTGCATCTAAAGGCAATCCACATTTGCACCCAGAGAATCCTGTGCCAGCAGGGCCTGGTTTGGGATATATTTTTATTTACCCCTTTTCCCTTACCCCTTTGTAACTTCCCTTTTGCTCAAATGCCTTTGATATTTTGCTAAACTTTACCTTTTTACTTCCAAATCGATTCCAGGATGTTTCTTTCATTGTTTTGCCTCTCTTTTCTCCCCCTGCCTAATTTGCTTTCCCCCACTGGGAAAAAAAGAGAGAGGAGAGGCAGCCTAAAGCTGTTCCATTTGGGCTTTTGGACTCCAGGAAAGCTTAAACCACAAAATGGCCCCAAACCTAGCAGGCAGGAATCATAGAATCACTGAATCAGTAAGGTTGGAAAAGACCTCAAAGATCATCAAATCAAAGTGTCACCCAACACCTCCTGACTAAACCATGGCACCAAGTGCCACATCCAATCCCCTCTTGAACACCTCCAGGGATGGGGACTCCACCACCTCCCTGGGCAGCACATTCCAATGCTACACGATGATCTTGAAGGTCTCTTCCAACCTGGTCTATTCTATTCTATTCTATTCTATTCTATTCTATTCTAACAACTCTCTCAGTGAAGAACTTTCTCCTCACCTCCAGCCTAAACTTCCCCTGGCACAGCTTGAGACTGTGTCCTCTTGCTCTGGTGCTGCTTGCCTGGGAGAAGAGACCAACCCCCACCTGGCTACAACCTCCCTTCAGGGAGTTGTAGACAGCAATGAGGTCTCCCCTGAGCCTCCTCTTCTCCAGGCTAAGCAGCCCCAGCTCCCTCAGCCTCTCCTCCTAGGGCTTGTGCTCGAGGCCTCTCCCCCACCTTGTTCTCTGGCCTTCAGTTGCTGCAGAAACCCAAACAAAACAGTATTTTGCACAAACCTCTCATTTCAGTGCCTAAGAACCATTTATTCAGCGAGCTGGGCCATGTGTGTGACCACAGTCAAGTCAGAAAACTGAGGGCTGGGGAAGTGATGTCAATTACTATGATTGAACACCAGCATTCCTTTGGAAAGTGTGCCATTTCTGCCTGGTTTTGATGTGCACTTAATCTAGGGACACATTACAGTATCCCAACACTTATGTTTCTAAGGGTTCTACTTCAAAAAAGAGGGCTAGCTCTATGTATACCTCAAAAGAGTTCTCAGCCCCACCCCCAAATTCACAAGGCCAACAGCAGCCTGGGCTGCAGCCAAAGCAGCATGGACAGAGATGGTGAGTGAGGATCCTGCCCCTCTGCTCTGCTCTGGGGAAGCATCCCCTGGATGACTGTGAACATAGCCTGAAGCCCTCAACACAGGAAATACATGGACCTGATGGAGCAGGTCCAGAGGAGGGCCATGAAAATGATTAAGGGTTTAAGCAGCTCTGCTCCAAGCACAGGCTGAGGGAGCTGGGGGTGTTCAGTCTGGAGAAAAGAAGGTTCCAGGGAGACCTAAGAGCAACCTGCCAGGACCTTAAGGGGGCTACAAGAAGGCTGCAGAGAGACTGTTTGCAAAGGCCTGCAGGGACAGGACCAGGGACAATGGCTTCAAAGTAGAGCAGAGCAGATTGAGATTGGATGTTAGGAACAAGTTGTGCAGTATGAGGGTGGTGGAACACTGGATGAGGTTTCCCAGGGAGGTGGTTGAGGCTCCATCCCTGGAGATATTCAAGGTGAGGCTGGAGAGGGCTGTGGGCAACCTGATCTAGGTGGGGGTGTTCCTGCTGACTGTGGGGTGGAATTGAATGGAATGGAATGGAATGGAATGGAATGGAATGGAATGGAATAGAATAGAATAGAGTAGAATAGAATAGAATAGAGTAGAATAGAAAGAATAGACCAGGTTGGAAGAGACCTTCAAGATCATCAAGTCCAACCCATCATCCAACACCACCTAATCAACTAAACCATGGAACCAAGCACCCTATCAAGTCTCCTCCTGAACACCTCCAGTGATGGTGACTCCACCACCTCCCCAGGCAGCCCATTCCCATGGGCAATCACTCTCTCTGTGTAGAATTTCTTCCTAACCTCTAGCCTAAACCTCCCCTTGAGACTGTATCCTCTTGTTCTGGTGCTGGTTGCCTGGGAGAAGAGACCAACCTCTGCCTGTCTACAACCTCCCTTCAGGTAGTTGTAGAGAGCAAGAAGGTCACCCCTGAGCCTCCTCTTCTCCAGGCTAAGCAACCCCAGCTCCCTCAGCCTCTCCTCACAGGGCTGTGTTCCAAACCCCTCACCAACTTTGTTGCCCTTCTCTGGATTATGATTCTGTGACTGAAAGGATATGGTTCTAGCTGCATGCAGGGGCTGTAATTCCAATGGGTTTTCTGCTTCAGCTGCTGAACCAAAGAGTGCAGAATGAAAATAATAATAAAATAATAATAATAAATTAAACAGTCCTGGATCCAACTTCTTTGTAGTTTTTTTTTTTTTCCCCTGCAGAACAAAATCCCCACACCAAATCATTTCACTTGACATTCCATTTGCTCTGAAATGAAATGTTTTGTTCCACATACTTGTGTGAAAAGGAGAGGAAATTTAATAAAGCAGATCAGGGAAGCCTTTTGCCTGATTTAAAGCTGGGACTCTGCCTTAGAACCAAGTGTTTTAACCCCTGTGTGCATGACAACACCCCCCCCACAATCACAGAAGCATTCAGGTTGCAAAAGAGCCTCAGCATCACCAAGTCCAACCCAGAGCCCTACTCTACACGGATCACCCCTAAACCACAGCCCCAAGAACCACATCCAAACCACCTTCAAACACATCCAGCCCTGGGGACTCCACCACCTCCCTGGGCAGCACAATTCAAGCCCTGACCACTCTTGGTGGGAAAAAATTCTTCCTCCTGTCCAGTCTGAAGCTGCCCTGCTGCAGCTTGAGGCTCTTCCCTCTTCTTCTATGGCTAATGACCTGTGAGAAGAGACCAGCACCAAGCTCTCCTCTCCTCTACCTTGCATCAAGAATAGTGTGGCCAGCAGGAGCAGGGAGGGCATTGTGCCCCTGTACTCTGCACTGGTTAGGCCACACCTGGAGTCCTGTGTCCAGTTCTGGGCTCCTCAGTTTAAGAAGAGCATTGAGACACTTGAAGGTGTCCAGAGAAGGGCAACAAGGCTGAGAAGAAGCCTTGAGCACAGCCCTGTGAGGAGAGGCTGAGGGAGCTGGGGTTGCTTAGCCTAGAGAAGAGGAGGCTCAGGGGAGACCTCATTGCTCTTCACAACTACCTGAAGGGAGGTTGTAGCCAGGAAGGGGTTGGTCTCTTCTCCCAGGCAACCAGCACCAGAACAAGAGGACACAGTCTCAAGCTGTGCCAGGGGAAGTTTAGTCTCGAGGTGAGGAGAAAGTTCTTCACTGAGAGAATTGTTAGGCATTGGAATGTGCTGCCCAGGGAGGTGGTGGAGTCCCCATCCCTGATCTTTGAGGTCTCTTCCAACCTTAGTGATACTGAATACTGAGGTGTTCAAGAGGGTATTGGATGTGGCACTTGGTGCCACAGTTTAGTAGCCATGAGGTGTTGGGTGATAGGTTGGACTTGATGATCCTTGAGGTCTTTTCCAACCTTACTGATTCTGTGATTCAATGATTCGACCTCCTTTCAGGGAGCTGTAGAGAGCCAGGAGGTCTTCCCTGAGCCTCCTCTGCTTTCAAACTAACCATCCCCAGCTCCTTCAGTTGCTCTCCATCAGATTTCTTCTCCAGGCCCTTCCCAGCTTCCTTGCCTGCCCTGGCTCCAGCCCCTCCACATCTCTCTTGTCTTGAGGTGCCCCAAACTGGACACAGCACTCCAGGTGTGGCCTGCCCAGAGCTGAGTGCCAGGGGACAATCCCCTCCCTGCTGGTGCTGGACACAGCATTGCTGCTCCCAGCCAGGGATCATTTTGTGGCCTAACATTTTTCCAGGAACAGATACTTAGAATTGACTAAAGAGAAAAAAAAACCCTAAAACAACAAAACAAATCAAGCCAAAAATGCCACCAAACAACAAAGCATCAGAAAAGCACTGGCTACAATCCCCCTCTGCACACAGCATTCAGGCCAGCAAGGAAAGGCCGTCTTTAAATTCTTATTCCCTGCAGATGGCTCAAGACAAGGCAAAAAAAAAGGCATGATTGCCTAGCCATGAATTTAGAAATCACAGGAATGAATGCTGAAAGGGGAGGTTATTTGCTAATACATAAACAACCATCAAAGCCACAGCAAGCACTGCACCTCTTAATGGGAGGAAAGTGAAGCAAATGAAATGCAAGTGAAATAAACCCAAGCGCCTTCCATCCCAGGCACGCCTCGCACCCTTTGCTCCGTGAGAGGAGCTCCTCTGGGGGAATTTTAAATCAACCTCTAGCCAAGGCTGCAAAACCTCAGGAGTGAAGGGAAGCAAACAGCAGACCCCTCTCCTTGTGCAGCTCGAGTCGTTTCCCCACCCAAACTAAAAGGGAGCGACCCTCTGCTCGCTCTAGCGTGAGAGCAAAGCCGTCCGTGCCCTCAGCTCACTGCCTTCTGATTTCTTTCCTGGCTCTAAGGAAGACTTCAGAAGCCCCAGCTCAGCAGTGTGCTTTGGAGGAATGACCAAACTCTTTAAATTCACCACACCACACAAGCCAGGATCTGTCTTTTGGCTCCTCCTCAGGCCTGTTGGACTGAAACTGATCGCATGCTTGTTTGCCTGCCTCGGGGTGCACTGTCTCAAGTCAAGCAGACAAAGCCCAGGGAGGTGGTTGGGGCCCCAAACCTGGAGGTATTCAAAGTGATGCTCCAAAGGGCTCTGGGCAACCTGATCTAGTTGAGGATGTCCCTGGTGACTGCAGAGGTGGTTGGACTGGATGGCCTTTGGAGGCCCCTTCCAGCCCAGAACATTCTGTGATGCTGTGATATGATGATTGAGAGAAACCCCAGCCCTCAAGGGAGGGGAATTGTGCTTTGCCAAGGGTGAGCAGCAACCACATGCAGGCCAGCAAACTGTCCCAGGCTGGAAACAGCAAACCAGCTAAAAAAAAACAGCTTGGACTTCTCCTTTTGTCTCATTCCACCAAATTCTTGAAGTATCCTGCCAGCAACAAGGCTGGCAAAGAGAGGCATCTGGTTCCCCTCTCCTGCAGCTGCTCCATTTCCTCCTACCCTACAGTTGGAAAGGAGAAATGGTCAAAAAGAGAACTTCCCTCTTTAGCAGATCATTTGGTGCAGAAAACACATCTGCCAAGACATTGTGGCAGAGAATGGACTAATACTAATGCTGATGTATTACATTCATGTCTCCCCTCCCTTTTTAATTGGTCCATAAACCTGATAATCAATACACTCCTTAGATAGCTGTGCATCTGACCCAAATACAGTACACACACAAAACCACAGAGCTGCCAGGGTTGGAAGGGACCTCAAGGATCAGCCAGTTCCAACCCTCCTGCCATGGCCAGGGACACCTCACACTACAGCAGGTTGCTCACAGCCACATCCAGCCTGGCCTGAAAAACCTCCAGGCATGAGGCTTCCACCACCTCCCTGGGCAACCTCTGCCAGTCTCTCACCACCCTCATGGGGAAGAACTTCTTCCTTACATCCAATCTAAATACACCCACTTCTAGTTTTGCTCCATTGCCCCCAGTCCTATCACTCCCTGACACCCTCAAAAGTCCCTCCCCAGCTTTTCTGTAGCCCCCTGCAGATACTGGAAGGCCACAAGAAGGTCTCCTTGGAGCTTTCTCTTCTCCAGACTGAACAACCCCAACTCCCTCAGTCTGTCCTCACAGGAGAGCAGCTCTCTGCTCATCCTCGTGGCCCTTCTCTGGACACCTTCCAGCACCTCCAGATCTTTCCTGTGCTAGAGGCTCCAGAACTGGCCCCAGTGCTCCAGCTGTGGTCTCAGCAGAGTGGAGCAGAGGGGCAGCATCCCCTCCCTGGCTCTGCTGGCCACACTTCTCTCTAAAACCTAAATCATCAGGTGGTTCTGACAGCTGATGAAGCTGTAAAAAGGATTCCAACCCTCTCCATCTCCCAGAATCCTACCTGTTGATACCCAGCAGCCCTGGGGAGCACTACCAGACGGGAGCAGAGCGGGGAGTTGCACGGCAAACCCCCCAGCCCCTCGTCCCACCTTGCCGTCGGAAATCGCGGGGAGGGAAACGCTGAAAATTTATAGAGAACAATAAAATGTGTAACTGCAGTGAGAATTTACAGGCCTGGATCTGGTCTTTTATAGGAGATGAGAGTTACAGATGAGGAGATAAATATCTCCCCAGCTCCCAACCCCAAAGCATTGTTAGTTTTATGTTCCCGCAAGATCGATAGCAATCATACACTGTAGCTAACCGGGGAGAGCTGATAACAACCAGGAGGTGCTGGATTCAATTCTGCTTTAGTGCCAGGGCTGGCAAGTCAATAATTTCACAAAGGTAGGGTTTAAGGTGGAAAGGAATAATCAACTATTAAAAATAAACCCTCATTTTTATAGAGGCATCTAATAGGAGCCCATTTGTAAGTCAAGATGTTAAGCAGATATAAAAATTGGCCATGACCCTGCCTGCCCCTCAAGGGATATTTTCCCTTGGGTGCTGCTCTGAGCCAAGAGAGCAACCCTGTGCCTGTGCCAGCATTGTCAGCACCTTCTTACCATTTGCTGACATCCAGCAAACCCAAAGTGTCTGAAAGCTTTCAAAGGAAAACTCTCCAAGGTATGCACATTCCTGCAGACAGGACAGGGACTGCTGTGAGGCCACCTGATCCCTGAACTAGAAGCCCAAAGCCCACCATGGATTTTTTTTGTTGGGCAGTGAGCAGAGTCCTGCTGCTGCTCTGCTTGCTGTGGAGTCCCTCTGGACCACCCCAAGCCTTGAAGCTCCAGCAGTTCTCCTGTAGAGCTTTGGAGGTGGAGGCCTTCGCCCCTGCCAACTCGGCATCAAACCCAACCCCTCTGATGGCACTAATGCCACTGCCAACACTGGTGGTGTTGCCAGGCACTGGGGAAGACCTAGACTGGATTCATGAGTTGGATTCTGGAGCTGGATTCAGGAACAGATGGATTGAGATTGAGGGCAGAAAGGACAGAGCTCCCCTTGGATGCCAGCCTCTGAAGAAGAAGAGAGCTTGATCCTCATGGTCCCTCAGCTGTATACTTGAATATGACACCTATGGAATGGAACACCTTGCTGGTCAGGTTAGGGTCACCTGTCCTGCCTGCTCCTTCCTGCAGGTGTGGCCTTTTACTTTCTGCACCCCCAATGTGGAACACAAGCTTCAGCAGTAGCCTTGCTCTCTGGAGGAGCAAGTGTTAGCAAGAGCCTTTCTGCACATCAAGCTTTGGATCACCAAACCCTGACACCTGTAGGGGCAGACTTTGTGATACCCTCCACCCTGTGTATCTCTGGATTTCAATGCTCAGGAATTGTCAAACACAAGGCAACACAAGTATCTGAAGGGGGGTATTATTATTCCTTTGAAAGGCTCAAGTAACTACAAAGCACTCTAATTCCTGCCCCCCTGTGCCAGGGGACAATCCCCTCCCTGCTCCTGCTGGCCACAGCATTGCTGATCCCAGCCAGGAGGCCTTTGGCTTTCTTGGCCAGCTGGGCACACTGCTGGCTCCTCTTCAGCTGCTTGTCCATGAGCACCCCCAGGGCCCTTTTTGTGCTCTGTGGGCACCAGAGGCTGGACCCCAGACTGTGTAGGTTCCTTTAACCACTCCTCAAGCTGTGGCAGCATGCAGTCACAAGCAAGTCAAACCTGTCTTGCTGCACAATCAGGAGGACTACAGCCAGACCAAGATATTACTGCTGAGTTCACACCTGACTGCCTTCTGCATCGTGACCTGCTCATTGGCTTTCAGGCTTTTCTTCACAGCCCACAGATTCAGTTTCCTTTTGTTCTCAGCCTGAGGTTTGAACACTGAATCCTTGTTTCTGGGAGCTGAGGAGCACACACACACACACACCAGGAAAAAAACCTCAGGTCTGAGCTTTTGTGTATGACAGTACCTAAAAACTCCACAAATGTACTTAGAAATCAAGAAAGCTACTGAAGCAGCAAACCCAGAAGGGTGGCATGCATGCTGCTGCTGAGTCAACTTCTCCACAGGAAAGCCAGAGCAGTCAGGGTTGTTGGCAGCACAGACACAAAGCTTCCCTCTCAAATACTCCAAGGGGTGAGTGATGACAGAGCCCAAGGAGAGCCTGCATCCCAAGCATTCACTCCAGCCTGGGCAGCTGGACACAAAAACCCTCACCATGTGCATGCTGTACTTCTCCACTTGCTACCACAAAACAGAGTCCCCTGCAAAGGGCTGCAGGGCTGCCATCCCCACAGCCTCTGGTCCAGAGCTGAGAGTGTGCATAGGTGATCAGTCACGTTGGTGAGAAGGCAATAGGTGATCAGTCACGTTGGTGAGAAGGCAATAGGTGATCAGCCACGTTGGTGAGAAGGCAATAGGTGATCAGTCACGTTGGTGAGAAGGCAATAGGTGATCAGCCACGTTGATGAGAAGGCAATAGGTGATCAGTCACGTTGGTGAGAAGGCAATAGGTGATCAGCCACATTGGTGAGAAGGCAATAGGTGATCAGCCACGTTGGTGAGAAGGCAATAGGTGATCAGCCACGTTGGTGAGAAGGCAATAGGTGATCAGCCACGTTGGTGAGATGGCAATAGGTGATCAGTCACGTTGGTGAGAAGGCAATAGGTGATCAGTCACGTTGGTGAGAAGGCAATAGGTGATCAGCCACGTTGGTGAGAAGGCAATAGGTGATCAGTCACGTTGGTGAGAAGGCAATAGGTGATCAGCCACGTTGGTGAGAAGGCAATAGGTGATCAGTCACATTGGTGAGAGGGCAATAGGTGATCAGTCACGTTGGTGAGAAGGCAATAGGTGATCAGCCACGTTGGTGAGAAGGCAATAGGTGATCAGCCACGTTGGTGAGATGGCAATAGGTGATCAGTCACGTTGGTGAGAAGGCAATAGGTGATCAGCCACGTTGGTGAGAAGGCAATAGGTGATCAGCCACGTTGGTGAGATGGCAATAGGTGATCAGCCACGTTGGTGAGAAGGCAATAGGTGATCAGCCACGTTGGTGAGAGGGCAATAGGTGATCAGCCACGTTGGTGAGAAGGCAATAGGTGATCAGCCACGTTGGTGAGAGGGCAATAGGTGATCAGCCACGTTGGTGAGAAGGCAATAGGTGATCAGTCACGTTGGTGAGAACGCCAAGGGGATCCTGGGGTGCATTGAGAGGAGTGTGTCCAGCAGAGCCAGGGAGGTTCTCCTTCCCCTCTACTCTGCCCTGCTGAGACCTCACCTGGAACATTTCATCCAGCTCTGGGCTCCCCAGTTCAGGAGGGACAGGGATCTGCTGGGGAGAGTCCAAGGGAGGCCTCCAAGGATGCTGAAGTGATTGGAGCACTGCCTGGGGAGGAGAGGCTGAGAGCCCTGGGGCTGTTTAGTGTGGAGAGGAGAAGACTGAGAGGGGATCTGATCAATGTCTATCAATACCTGAGGGCTGGAGGTCAGGAAGGAAGGGACAGGGGCAGCCTCTCCTCACTTGTGCCCTGTGATAGGACAAGAGGCAATGGATGGAAAGTACAGCACAGCAAGTTCCACCTCAACATGAGGAGGAACTTCTTCACTGTGAGGGACCCACAGCCCTGGAACAGAGCTGCCCAGAGAGGTTGTGGAATCTCCTCTGGAGCCTTTCCATCCCTGTCTGGATGTGTTCCTGTGTGACCTGTGCTGGATTCTATGGTCCTGCTCTGGCAGGGGGATTTGAATTTGATGATTTTTGGAGGTCCCTTCCAACCTCTGACATCCTCTGATCCTGTTTGATCCTAGAAAACAAATATCCCACATCAGCTTTCATGTGGGGGAAGGGGAAAAAAACACCACCAAACACCAAACCCCCCCACCAAAAAACCCCAACCACATATATATATATATATAATACACATCTGCAGAGAGAAGCTGTTGAAAACCCTTTGAAGAGAAACCTCAAACAGAAGAGAAGTGCAGAAAAACAAAACCACCTGAGGAGGAGTAAAGGGGAAAGGTTCCTGGCAATCTCCGTGTTGTTTGTCAGTGGTGACTACAAACATCCCACAGCCAGGGCTTCGAGCGAGAAGAGCTTTTCGTGACTGAAGGGGACACAGAGCCCACGGCAGGGACGTGCGGGGGGCGCTGGAATAGCCCAGTAAGGCAGCGCCATCTGCAGGGCTCTGACAGCGCTCCCAGCCGCTTCCCGGCTCCGGGAACGCTCCGGCTGCGGCGGCGGAGCGCTGCCCGCACACGGAGCGAGGGCTGCCGAGCAAACGAAGCAGGTCACAGCTTCTTCGGGTGGAGGTATTACTGTGGCCTCCCAGTATCTGAAGGGGGCTACAGGAAAGCTGGGGAGGGACTTTTGAGGGTGTCAGGGAGTGATAGGACTGGGGGGGGATGGAGCAAAGCTAGAAGTGGCTAGACTGAGATTGGATGTTAGGAAGAAGTTCTTCCCCATGAGGGTGGTGAGAGACTGGCAGAGGTTGCCCAGGGAGGTGGTGGAAGCCTCATGCCTGGAGGTTTTTCAGGCCAGGCTGGATGTGGCTGTGAGCAAGCTGCTGTAGTGTGAGGTCTGAGGTCTGTGGTGACAGGTTGGACTCGATCTTTGGGGTCTCTTCCAACCTTGGTGATACTGTGAGGTGTCCCTGCCCATGGCAGAGGGGTTGGAACTGGCTGATCCCTGAGGTCCCTTCCAGCCCTGACAATTCTGTGATTCTATGATTCTGAAGGAAATTTGGGCAAATAGAAAAAGACAAATCAGCAAAAGAGAGATGTCACTACACAGGGAGTATGAGACCTTTCGAAGCACTACAGTGAGGGTAAAGAGCTCATTTTTATCTCAGACCATCTTGTAAGTCATAATATTACCATTTAGGGAAGGGAGGACTTGGCACCTGCAGCAGAAGAAAGGGGGGAAACAGCCTCCCTGGGGGGTGTGCCACAGGATCAGAGGATGTTAGGGGCTAGAAGGGACCTCTGGAGATCTTCCAGTCCACCCACTTGGCAGAGCAGGACCATAGAATCCAGCAGAGGTCACACAGGAACACATCCAGACAGGCATGGAAAGGCTCCAGAGAAGGAGACTCCACAACCTCTCTGGGCAGCCTCTTCTAGGGCTCTGTCACCCTCACAGTGAAGAAGTTCCTCCTCATGCTGAGGTGGAACCTCCTGTGCTGTAGTTTCCATCCACTGCCCCTTGTCCTATCCCAGGGCACAAGTGAGCAGAGCCTGTCCCTGTCCCTTCCTTCCTGACATGCAGCCCTCAGCTATTGATAGACATTGATCAGATCCCCTCTCAGTCTTCTCCTCTCCTGATTAAAAACTAAAGGCTCAGAAAACCTACCTCTTGCCTAGAAGAAGGGGACTGCAAGACACAGAGCTGGTGGTAACCAGAAGCTTTCCTTGCTGACCCATAACATCTTAGGGAGTCCTCCATGCCATATTTACATTGAAGAACAGGTTTGGGAGGGGAAAGCAGCCCCAGGAAGCTGGAGACTGACTCACCTTGTGGTGCTAGCATCTGAAAACGCCTGGCACTGAGGAGACAGGGCTCCCACACCGCTGGAGAATCACAGGATCAAAGATTTACTGAGGCTGGAAATGACCTCTGAGATCATCAAGTCCAGCCTGGGACCTAGACATCAGCTAAACCACGCCACCAAGTGCCACAACCAATCTCTTCTTAAAGACCTCCAAGGATGGCAACTCCACCACCTCCCTGTGCAGCCCACTCCAGTGCCTTATCAGCCTCTCTGTGAGGAACTGCTTCCTCATATCCAACCTAACCCTCCCCTGGCACTGCTTCAGACTGTGCTCTCTTATCCTGTCACTGGTTGCCTGGGAGCAGAGCCTGACCCCCACCTGACTACAACCTCCCTTCGGGTAGTTGTAGGGAGTGATAAGGTCCCCCCTGAGTCTCCTCTTCCCCAGGCTGAACACCCCCAGCCTCTCCTCAGCAGCCTTTCCCTCCAGTCCCTTTGGTTGCTCTCCTCTGGACCTGCTCCAGCACCTCAATAACCTTCCTCCTATGAGGAGGGAAAATTTACTGCTGCTTGCCTCTTCCTGCAGCACCACACCGCTTCAAACCGTTTGTCTTCCACCAGGCTTTTGTACCAACTTAATTACCAGGTGCTTGTTCAGCCTGCAGCACATTCAGAGCCCAGCCCCAGCTGAACAGGTTTGCTGTGCCTTCCCCAGCTCCACAGAAAAGTGGAGAAGTGGAGAAAAAAGGTTTCTGCTGCCAGGAAATATATATCTATAAAAAATCAGATATTCTCATTGTGTATTCTCCAGGCTGCTGTCCTGATCAATTCTGCATTTCAGCTTTTTGCTGCTCTTCAGGGACTGCCTGAGATGCACAGCTCTCAGAAGAAGTGAATCAGAGCAGGGAACAATCTGAGTACGCAAATGCAGGCAGCTGAGATGGCAGATTGAGGCAGGAGGTTGGGACCATCAGCCTTCTCCAGCCACAAGGGCTTGGAAAGAAAAGACCTCTCCATTAATTCCAGACAAGTGCATTATGCTCAGTGCCACGCTGGGCTGCCCACCAGCCAGATGTCCAAGGAACTGATCAGCTAATGCCCCTCAAG
Organism: Dryobates pubescens; assembly: GCF_014839835.1. Lineage (NCBI taxonomy): Eukaryota > Metazoa > Chordata > Aves > Piciformes > Picidae > Dryobates > Dryobates pubescens. Next base: position 3,666,703 of record NC_071648.1, on the reverse strand, counting down.
CCTCCTGTCACTCAGAGTTCTGCCTCTTCACAACAGCCAGGACAACGTGGGGGCTTTAGAATAGGATAGGACAGGATAGGATAGGATAGGATAGGATAGGATAGGATAGGATAGGATAGGATAGGATAGAATAGGATAGGATAGGATAGAATAGAATAGAACAGAACAGGATAGGATAGGATAGGATAGGATAGGATAGGGTAGAATAGAATAGAATAGAATAGAACAGAACAGAATAGAATAGGATAGGATAGGATAGGATAGGATAGGATAGGATAGGATAGGATAGGATAGGATAGGATAGGATAGGATAGGATAGGATAGGGTAGGGTAGAATAGAATAGAAAGAATAGAATAGAATAGAACAGAACAGAACAGAATAGAATAGGATAGGATAGGATAGGATAGGATAGGATAGGATAGGATAGAATAGGATAGGATAGGATAGGATAGGATAGGATAGGATAGGACAGGATCGGATCGGATAGGATAGGATAGGATAGAATAGAACAGAACAGAACAGAACAGAATAGAATAGAATAGGATAGGATAGGGTAGGATAGAATAGAATAGAATAGAATAGAATAGAATAGAATAGAATAGAATAGAATAGACCAGGTTGGAAGAGACCTTCAAGATCATCAAGTCCAACCTATCATCCAACACCACCCAATCAACTAAACCATAGCACCAAGCACCCTGTCAGGTCTCCTCCTGTGTGGGGCAGCAGACAGGCTGGAGGGAAGGGATCCATCCAGAGGGACCTGGACAGGCTGGAGAGGTGGGCACAAGCCAACCTCAGGAGGTTCAACAAGACCAAGGGCAGGGTCCTGCAGCTGGGTGGAGGCAATGCCAGGCACAAATGCAGGCTGGGCAGGGACTGGCTGGAAAGCAGCCCTGAAGAGAGAGACTTGGGGGTGCTGGGGGAGGAGAAGCTCACCAGGAGCTCTCAGTGTGCACTTGCAGCCCAGAGAGCCAAGCAGAGCCTGGACTGCAGCAAGAGAAGTGTGGCCAGCAGGGCAGGGAGGGGATTCTGCCCCTCTGCTCCACTCTGCTGAGACCCCACCTGGAGTACTGCCTCCAGTTCTGGAGCCCCTATTGCAAGAGGGATCTGGAGGTGCTGGAAGGTGTCCAGAGCAGGGCCAGGAGGATGAGCAGAGGGCTGGAGCTGCTCTGCTCTGAGCACAGACTGAGGGAGTTGGGGCTGTTCAGTCTGGAGAAGAGAAGGCTCTGAGGTGACCTCATTGTGGCCTTCCAGGATCTGCAGGGGGCTGCAGGAAGGCTGGGGAGGGACTGCTCAGGATCTCAGGGAGTGATAGGACTAGGGGGGATGGAATGAAGCTGGAGGTGGGGAGATTCAGGCTGGAGGGGAGGAGGAAGTTCTTCCCCATGAGAGTGGTGAAGCCCTGGAATGGGTTGTCCAGGGAGGTGGTTGGGGCACTGTCCCTGGAGGTGTTTAAGCCCAGGCTGGATGAGGCTGTGGCCAGGCTGATCTAGTGTGGGGTGTCCCTGCCCATGGCAGGGGGGGTTGGAACTAGATGATCCTTGTGGTCCCTTCCAACCCTGACTGATTCTATGATACTATTAAAGACACTGGAAGGCTTCCAGTGGCTCCTGCAGAATTTCTTTATAATAAAATAATAATAATGAAAAGAATTAACAGGAAAAAAAGAAAACAACAAACCAAACAAGAAGCAAGCAGGAAAACCCCAGAGCTCTGTGTTAATTGCAACTATTTACCAGCAGCAAGAGACATCTCTGTGCTGATCACACTAGCAGTGGCCATCACATCATCCCAGCAAAACATCAGCATCAGAGTCATTATCACTACTTTATTTAATTGTGTGATTACTGCAGATGCAGAGGGAAATCTTAATGGTCTCTTGTGGGCTCAGCAGGGCAGAGCAGAGGGGGAGGAGAACCTCCCCAGCCCTGCTGGCCACACTGCTCTTGCTGCACCCCAGGATCCCCTTGGCTCTCTTGGCCACAAGGGCACATTGCTGTCCCATGCAGAGCTTGCTGCCCACCAGCAACCCAAAGTCTTTCTTCATGGTGCTGCTCTCCAGAGCAGGATCACCCAGGGTAGGCTGCACAGGAATATATCAAGGTGGGTTTGAAAGGCTCCAGAGAAGGAGACTCCACAACCTCTCTGGGCAGCCTGCTCCAGGCCTCTGTCACCCTCACTGCAAAGAAGTTTCTCCTCATGTTCAGCTGAAACCTTCTCTCTTCAAGTTTGTCCCCATTGGTCCTTGGCTTATTGCTGTGCAGCACCCAAAAGAGCTTGGCCCCCTCCACTTGACCCCCAGCCCTCAGCTATTGATAGGCATTCATCACATCCCCTCTCAGCCTTCTCTTCTCCAGACTCAACAGCCCCAGGGCTCTCAGTCTCTCTTCACAGGGCAGATGCTCAAGTCCCCTAAGCATCCTCCTGGCTCTCCCTTGGACTCTCTCCAGCAGGTCTCTGTCTCTCTTGAACTGGGGAGCCCCAAACTGGACACAGGATTGCAGCTGTGGTCTCAGCAGGGCAGAGCAGAGGGGGAGGAGAACCTCCCCAGCCCTCCTGGCCACACTTCTCTTGCTGCCCCCCAGGATCCCCTTGGCTCTCTTAGCCACCAGGGCACATTGCTGTCCCATGCAGAGCTTGCTGCCCACCAGCACTCCAAGGTCTTTCTCCATGGAGCTGCTCTCCCCAGGGCATTCCCTAACCTGTCCTGGTGCCTGATGTTGTTCCTCCCCAGATGCAGGACCCTGCACTTGTCCTTACTGAGCTCCCTGAGGTTTGGCTGCAGCCAGCTCTCAGCCTGCCCAGCTCTGCTTGGATGGCAGCACAGCCTGGCAGGTGTCAGCCACCCCCCAGTTTGGTATCATCAGCAAAAGAAGCTCTGCACAGTCTGTTCCCTGCATCTCTAGGGCTGCTAAGAAGGGGATAAAACATATTCCAGGGTCCCAAATATCTATCTCTCTCTCTCTCTCTCTCTCTATCTATCTCTCCATCTATCTCTCTATCTCTCTACCTATCTCTCTATCTATCTACCTATCTCTCTATCTATCTACCTATCTCTCTATCTACCTATCTCTCTATCTATCTATCTACCTATCTCTCTATCTATCTACCTATCTCTCTATCTATCTATCTCTCTATCTATCTATCTACCTATCTCTCTATCTCTCTATCTATCTAGATAATAATAAAAGGGATGATTTTGACAGGACTCCCATGACCCAGCTGTGTATAAAGGGCTTGATGTTGCTGCCAGTTGCACAGGAGTGAACCAGGGTAAAGCTTTCATCACCCATGAAGTCACAAAGAATGTCAAGCTCAGGAGCCTGGATGCAGGATCCCACCCAGAATCCACAGCAGTTTTATCAAAGGAATGCAGAATACAGGATTAACCAGGTGGGAAAAGACCTTTGAGATCATCAAGTCCAGCCTATCACCCAACACCATCCAATCAACTAAACCAGGAGAAAGGAGAAGGAAAAACTACTAATGAAACCAACCAACAACCAACCAACCACCACAAAGAAGTTGTGTTCACATGCTGATGATATGTGAGAGCTAAAGAGAATTCATGGGACAACACCATGCTGTAGGCAGACAGAGAGGCTTGACTGAGCTGTTATAAGAGGCCTTGCATCCAAGTGCCTCCTTTGCACTACAGAAGGGTATTTTACCCTTGGCTGGCTGCACCAGGAAGGAAATCAGCAGTGCTCAGGGCTGTCCAAGGGGTGGAACAGGTGCTGGGATCTGAGGCACCCCAGCTTCAAGCACCACGCTGTGCTGAAGAGCTGCATGCTCTCATCAGCAGCATCAGTTTGAGCCAGTGGCTGGGCTGGTACCTGAATGCAGCTGGCAAAGCAAGGCAGGCAAAGCCACAGCAAGAACAAGGACACCAGCAGGGATCTGCTGGAGAGAGTCCAAGGGAGGGCTGCAAGGATGCTGAAGGGACTGCAGCACTGCCTGGTGAGGAGAGGCTGAGAGCCCTGGGGCTGTTTAGTGTGGAGTAGAGAAGGCTGAGAGGGGATCTGATCAATGTCTATCAATAGCTGAGGGCTGGGAGTCAGGAAGGAAGGGAAAGGGACAGCCTCTGCTCACTTGCACCCTGGGATAGGACAAGGGGCAATGGATGGAAAGTACAGCACAGGAGGTTCCACCACAACATGAGGAGGAACTTCTTGACTGTGAGGGTCCCAGAGCCCTGGAGCAGGCTGCCCAGAGAGGTTGTGGAGTCTCCTTCTGTGGAGCCTTTCCATCCCTGTCTGGATGTGTTCCTGTGTGACCTGTGCTGAATTCTATGGTCCTGCTCTGGCATGGGGTTGGACTGGAAGATCTCCAGAGGCCCCTTCCAACTCCTAACATCCTCTGATCCTGTGAACACAGTGACCCAGAAGAATCTAAAGTATCTTGGTCATTAACTACTCTGTTTCTGCTGCGCCTCACAATTCAGAATCACTCAGGACCAGATCTTCATCATTAGAGGTTAGGGATTTTTTACAAGTAAAATGAAAGCTGTTGGGCTGGAGCAGCTCTTCAGAGGGCTGGAGCAGCTCTCCTGTGAAGACAGGCTGAAAGAATTGGGGCAGTTCAGCCTGGGGAAGAGAAGGCTCCAGGGAGACCTTATTAGCTATGCTGCAATATCTGAAGGGGACTTGCAGGAAATATAGGGAGGGACTGTGTAGAAGGGCTTGGAGTGATAGGATGAGGGGCAATGGTTTGAAACTGGAGCAGGGGAGATTTAGGTTGGCCATCAGGAAGGAGTTCTTCAAGATGAGAGTAGTAAAGCACAGGAAGGGACTGCCCAGGGTTGTGATTGAGAGCCACGTCCCTGGAGACATTCAAGAGCAGACTTGATGTGGCCCCAGGCAGCCTGCTCTGGTTGGAGGTGTCAGTGCTCACTGCAGCAGGGTTGGACAAGATGACCTTTGAGGGTCCCTTCCAACCCAGTGCAATCTGAAGCTGTGAAATGTGAAATGGAAGTGAAACATAAAATGACATCCTGGCGTGAAAGGGTTCAGCAATGTGACTCTTGGCTGACACAGCCCTGTCACACTGGCTGTGCCCTGGGGTAAATGCACCAGGAACTGCAGAGACCTCTCACCTTCCACATTTATGTCACCAATACCCAGGCTGAGTGCAGCAGACACAGTTTTTCCAGCTGAGCCTTCAGGCAGGTCCCCCCAGCTGCACTGAATGGGAGTTAAGTATGGTTAGCCAGGGTGCATGGCAACCTCAGCCTTCTGAAGGGCTGCCAGCGCTAAGGTGGGGGTACAAGCTTCTGACTGACTTAGAGGTGCACTTGTTGTGGGCTCATTCCCACCTCTAAATGCTTGGGAAGGCCTCAGGATCACAGGATCAGAGGATGTTAGGGGTTGGAAGGGACCTCCAAAGAGCATCGAGTCCAACCCCCCTGCCAGAGCAGGAGCAGAGAATCCAGCACAGGTCACACAGGAGCACATCCCCTGCATGACAGCTTACAGGATCTAAACCTCCCTTTTACAAACACTACCACACCTAAATAAATTTGCTTTCAGGTCTAGCTCTGATAAAGCCAATGGTACACTCAAATGCCCTGCAGTGCTCTCATGTGCAGGATTAGAAGCTCCAAGAGCCTTTATAACAGGGAGAGAGGACAATCAAGAATGTTGATTTCCCTGGAGCTCCTCACCTTAGCACCAGGCCTGGAATTTAACACTGGGACAGAGAAAAGGCAGTACAGGATGCAAGGTGAAAAGCTAAGCCCCACTGCTTGCCTATCACTTGCTGAAATCACCTGGCAGCCAAGCATGCAAGGGCTGAGTGCTCGTGCCAAGAAGCAGTCGTGCATGGGAAGAAGAAAACTTGCAGCTCTCCACTTTTTGTCCAGGTGACTGACCAGGCCCCAGAGAAGGGTTTCCAAAGCAGGGTCAGCACTGGTAACAGAGACAGAAGACACAAACCTTACTCTGTAGACCCCTCTCATTAACTCAGCTGTACTGAGGTTTAGCAGTGTCACCAGAACCACAGCAAACATCCTGGTGGAAGAGACCTCCAAGCTCATCCAGTCCAACCTTCCACCCAGCACTGCAGGGTCAACACCAAACCATGTCGCTAAGCACCAGCTCCAAGGCTGCTTGAACAGCTCCAGCGATGGGGACTCCAGCACTGCCCTGGGCAGACCATTCCAGTGGCTGAGAGCCCTCTCTGGCAAGAAATAGTTCCTAGCATCCAGCCTGAACCTGCCCTGCTGCAGCTTGGAACCATCTCCTGTGCTCCTGTCCCTTGCCACCAAGGAGCAGAGGCTGTCCCCTCCTCGCTCCAACCTCCCTTCAGGGAGCTGTAGAGAGCAATGAGGTCTCCCTCAGCCTCTTCTTCTCCAGCCTGAACACCCCCAGCTCCCTCAGCCCCTCTTCATAGCCCAGGGGCTCCAGGCCCTTCTCCAGCCTCATTGCCCTTCTCTGGACAGGCTCCAGCCCCTCAATGTCCTTCCTGAAGTGAGTGGCCCAGAGCTGAGCACAGCCCTCGAGGTGTGGCCTCCCCAGTGCTGAGCGCAGGGGGATGGTCACCTCCTGTCCCTGCTGTCCCCAGAACTACAACTATTAACCAGTATCATCCACTCTACTCCAACTGGAGCATTTCTGAGTTTGGCAAGACAAGTAGTAGGGAACAATTTTGCTACCTAGCATCTCTGTGAAGCAACATTTCTAGGAAGATCTGCAGGCACCAGGACAGGTTAGGGAATGCCCTACTGGAGAGCAGCACCATGGAGAAAGACCTTGGAGTGCTGGTGGGCAGCAAGTTCTGCATGGGACAGCCATGTGGCCAAGAGAGCCAAGGGGATCCTGGGGGGCAGCAAGGAAAGTGTGGCCAGCAGGGCTGGGGAGGTTCTGCTCCCCCTCTGCTCTGCCCTGCTGAGACCACAGCTGCAATCCTGTGCCCTGTTTGGGGCTCCCCAGTTCTAGAGAGACAGAGACCTGCTGGAGAGCCAGGAGGATGGTTAGGGGACTTGAGCATCTGCCCTGTGAAGAGAGACTGAGAGCCCTGGGGCTGTTGAGTCTGGAGAAGAGAAGGCTGAGAGGGGATCTGAGCAATGTCTCTCAATAGCTGAGGGGCTGGGGGTCAAGTGGAGGGGGCCAAGCTCTTTTGGGTGCTGCACAGCAATAAGCCAAGGACCAATGGAGACAAACTTGACCAGAGAAGGTTTCAGCTCAACATGAGGAGAAACTTCTTTGCAGTGAGGGTGAGTCTGGACAGGTCACTGGGCAACATGATTTGGTTGGGGATGTCCCTGTTGACTGTAGAGGGGGTTTTACTGGATGACCTCTGGAGGTCTCTTCCAGGCCAGAGCAGTCTGTGTTAGGTCCATGCCTGCAGGCAGTTTGTGTGAGAGGCCAGGGAAGCAGCAGATGTCAGGTGTGTATGCAGAGAAGCAGTTCAGGGGGTGCTTTCTCACCCTCAGCTGCCTGGCAGACACATGTCCTGCAAGTGGCTGGCAGCCCCACTTCCCTTTTCTGCTGGGAAGTTTATCTGTTTCACCTTCTGAGCTTGCAGCTAGTGACTAGTGCCACTCCATCATTTTTATAGGGGCACTCTCCTGTGGGGCCATTAAAGCCACCCAGTGGCACTCTCTCAGCAGCTTGCAGTTGGATCTAACCCCACTGACATCTGAAAAGATGAGACTGGATTCCAGACTCATTCAGCACTGGGTTTGCATTATTTAAATCAGATTCCCAGTCCCTGCTGAAGTGCTGCTCCAGGTTCACACTGGGCACTGAGTGAGGCTGGCACTTTCACAGTATCACAGCCTCACAGTATAACTGAGGTTGGAAGAGACCCCAAGGATCATCGAGTCCAACCTGTCTCCACAGACCTCATGACTAGACCATGGCACCAAGTGCCACATCCAATCCCCTCCTGAACACCTCCAGGGATGGGGACTCCACCACCTCCCTGGGCAGCACATCCCAATGGTGAACAACTCTCTCAGTGAAGAACTTTCTCCTCACCTCGAGTCTAAACCTCCCCTGGCACAGCTTGAGACTGTGTCCTCTTGTTCTGGTGCTGGTTGCCTGGGAGAAGAGACCAACCCCTTCCTGTCTACAATCACCTTTCAGGTAGTTGTAGAGGGCAATGAGGTCACCCCTGAGCCTCCTCTTCTCCAGGCTAAGCAACCCCAGCTCCCTCAGCCTCTCCTCACAGGGCTGTGCTCAAGGCCTCTCCCCAGCCTTGTTGCCCTTCTCTGGACACCTTCAAGTCTCTCAATGTCCTTCTTAAACTGAGGGGCCCAGAACTGGACACAGGACTCAAGGTGTGGCCTAACCAATGCAGAGTACAGGGGCACAATGACCTCCCTGCTCCTGCTGGCCACACTATTCCTAATACAGGCCAGGATGCCATTGGCCTTCTTGGCCCCCTGGGCACACTGCTGGCTCATGTTTAGGCAGCTGTCAATCAGCACCCCCAGGTCCCTCTCTGTTTGGCAGCTCTCAGCCACTCTGCCCCCAGCCTGTAGCTCTGCCTGGGGTTGCTGTGGCCAAAGTGCAGCTCCCGGCACTTGGACTTGTTGAATGCCATCCTGTTGGCCTCTGCCCATCTGTCCAGTGCGTCGAGGTCCCTCTGCAGAGCCTTTCTACCCTCTAACTGACCAACATCTGCTCCCAGCTTGGTGTCATCTGCAAACTTGCTGATGACTGACTCAACCCCCTCATCCTGATCATCAATGAAGATGTTGAAGAGCACAGGGCCCAGCACTGATCCCTGGGGCACACCACTGGTGCCTGGCTGCCAGCTGGCTGTGGCACCATTCACCACCACTCTCTGGGCTCGGCCCTGCAGCCAGTTGCTAACCCAACACAGAGTGCTGCTGTCCAATCCAACAGTCCTGTCCATTCCTCACAGTGGCTCACACTGGGGCTGCTTTAACTATGAAAACATCTGTTTTAAACAGGCAATTTCCATGACAAATTAAAAGCTGCCCATCTCAACCCAGGCAGGCTGCACACCCAGCAACTGCCTTGGCAATGATTGCAGGAGCCTCTAAGAGTCACACTTCTTCAGCACTGAAACAGCAGGAGAACAGGAGAAGCCCTCAGCAGTGACAGACTGCCTCCATTATGAAGTATCAGATGGGAAAGTCATTAAAATTAAGGACTTTTCCCTGGGAAGTTTTTGACTTTTCATGACAGGCCATAAGCAATGTTCCTCAGCTTCTGCAGGCAAGGAGTCCCCTTAGAATCAAAGTTGCTGCCAAGGAATTCAGCAGGTTGAACTGAAAAGGTCAGGTGCTCAGCTGGCATAAATCAGCACAGCTCTGCTGGCTTTCATGGATGTGGAGGGATTTACCCAGGTGAGAGAAAACCTTGCTTAGAGCAGATGCATTTATGCACTGCAAAGAAAGGAGCCTGGGAAGCAGACTGTCAGGTGGCTAAGAGCAAATTTACTTCACTGCCAGGTGCTGCAGGAGTTGATGTGAGCAAGTTCCAGAGGTGTGGGATGGAAGAGCAGAGAGTGAGAGGGATTAGGAGCTGGTGGCACAATAGAGTGCAAAGAGTGGTGATCAGTGGTGCCAAGGCCAGCTGGAGAGCTGTGGACCAGTGGAGTCCCCCAGGGATCAGTGCTGGGTCCAGTCCTGTTCAACATCTTCATCAATGACATTGATGAGGGGACAGACAGACAGAGTCATCCTTGTGGCCCTTCTCTGGACACCTTCCAGCACCTCCAGAGCCTTCCTGGAATAGAGGCTCCAGAACTGGACACAGTGCTCCAGGTGGGGTCTCAGCAGAGTGGAGCAGAGGGGCAGAATCCCCTCCCTGGCCCTGCTGGCCACACTTCTCTTGCTGCAGCCCAGGCTCTGCTTGGCTCTCAGGGCTTCAAGTGCTCCCTGCTGGCTCCTGTTGAGCTTCTCCTCCCCCAGCACCCCCAAGGCCTTTTCTTCAGGGCTGCTCTCAAGCCAGTCCCTGCCCAGCCTCAATCAGTGCCTGGGATTGCCCTGACCCAGCTGCAGGACCTTGCACTTGGTCTTGTTGAACCTCATGAGGTTGTCATGGGCTCAGCTCTGCAGCCTGCCCAGGTCCCTCTGGATGGCAACCCCCCTGCCAGAGCAGGACCATAGAATCCAGTGCAGGTCACACAGAAACACATCCAGACAGGGATAGAAAGGCTCCAGAGAAGGAGTTTTACAGTCCCAAAGGTAAATCCAGATTGCTGGCATCATTTCCAGCAGCTGCTGTCTGACTGGCTAAATAACCTTGCTTTAAAATATCATTATCAAGTAGCTGTGTTTGGCTGCAAACTGTGTGCAGCCAGCTAGCAGAACCTGGTATCTGAGCAGTGGGCGGCTCAAGGTTGTCTGATAATCAGCCCTTTGGAAGATGTCAAATTGTGCACCCAGAAGTTAAAGCACTTCAAGTTATCAGCTGCTTCAAAATGCTTGGCCTTGATTATAAAGGAGTACAGGTGCAGAAGAAAGAATCATAGTATCATAGAATCAACCAGCTTGGAAAAGACCTCAGAGATCATCAGGTCCAACCTGTTACCTAATACCTAACACCCCCTGACAACTAAACCATGGCTCCAAGTGCCACATCCAAGCCTTTTTGGAACAGCTCCAGGGATGGTGACCCCACCACCTCCCTGGGCAGCACATCCCAATGGCCAATTACACTTTCTGGGGAGAACTTTCTCCTCACCTCAAGCCTAAACTTCCCCCAGCACAGCTTGAGACTGTGTCCTCTTGTTCTGGTGCTGGTTGTCTGGGAGAAGAGACCAACCCCCACCTGGCTACAACCTCCCTTCAGGGAGTTGTAGAGAGCAAGAAGGTCTCCCCTGAGCCTCCTCTTCTCCAGGCTAAGCAACCCCAGCTCCCTCAGCCTCTTCCTCAAACGGCTTTAGCTCCAAAACCCCTCCCCAGCTTTGTTGCCCTTCGCTGGACACCTTCCAGCATCTCAACCTCCTTCCTAAACTGAGGGGCCCTGAACTGGACACAAAACTCAAGGTGTGGCCTAACCAGTGCTGACTACAGGGGCAGAATGATTTCCCTGCTCCTGCTGGCCACACCGTTCCTGATGCAGGCCAGGATGCCATTGGCCTTCTTGGCCACCTGGGCACACTGCAGGCTCATGTTCAGCTGCTGTCCACCGGTACCCCCAGGTCCCTCTCTGCCTGGCTGCTCTCAGCCACTCTGACCCCAGCCTGCAGCACTGCCTGGGGGTTGCTGTAGCCAAAGTCTGTATCCTAAACCGAGGGGGCCAGAACTGCACACAGGACCCAAGCTGTGTATCCTCATGGGAATGATTTGATCTTCAGATGCAAAGAGGCAAGAGCTCAGCAATATTTACTTAGCTGGCTTTAAAACAACCGGGGGGGGGGGGGGGGGGGGGGGGATAAAAATCATGAAAAAAGGATTTTTGCAACAAATTAAAAAAGAAAAAAGGCTGTGGCCAGCAGCAGAGAGGAACAAACTCCTAATTAGTGGGCTGTGCCAGATTCCCTAGCTAAAAATAGTCTGCTCAGCAGCTTTTGAACAAAAATACCGTGGTGTTTAATTGGGATGGCAGAGTGGATGGGAAAGAACAAACAGGAACATTACAGCTCGCTCGCTCTCTCTCTCCCTCTTCTCTCTGCAGCTGCATTTCACTTGCTAATTGCTGAACCTGATCTAGGTCTAAAGCACTTCACAGCGTTAGCGCTAATGGGCTGAGTTAAGTGCACAATAGGAAGGTTTCTGCCCTCCTCCCCCCCCCCCGCCCTTGTCTGGGAATGTTTCACTACAGAATGAAAACAAAAAACCAACAGCAGCAAGCAAACAAACAAAAAAAATACCCCAAACTGAAACAAAACCAACAAGGAAGCCCAAACAAAACCAACAAGGAAGCCCAAACAAAATCAACAATGAAACCCAAATGAAACCAACAACGAAGCCCAAACAAAACCAACAAAACCCAAATGAAACCAACAAGGAAGCCCAAATGAAAGCAACAATGAAACCCAAACGAAACCAGCAACAAAACCCAAACAAAACCAACAACGAAGCCCAAATGAAACCAACAAGGAAGCCCAAACAAAACCAACAAAACCCAAATGAAACCAACAAGGAAGCCCAAACAAAACCAACAAGGAAGCCCAAACAAAACCAACAATGAAACCCAAATGAAACCAACAACAAAACCCAAACAAAACCAACAACGAAGCCCAAATGAAACCAACAACGAAGCCCAAACAAAACCAACAATGAAACTCAAATGAAACCAACAACAAAACCCAAATGAAACCAACAACAAAGCCCAAATGAAACCAACAACAAAACTCAAATGAAACCAACAACAAAACCCAAACAAAACCAACAACAAAGCCCAAATGAAACCAACAACAAAGCCCAAATGAAACACACAATGAAACCCAAATGAAACCAACAACGAAGCCCAAACAAAACCAACAACAAAGCCCAAATGAAACCAACAAAGAAACCCAAACAAAACCAACAACAAAACCCCAATGAAACCAACAAAACCCAAAAGAAACCAACAACAAAACCCAAATGAAACCAACAACAAAGCCCAAATGAAACCAACAACAAAACCCAAATGAAACCAACAACAAAACCCAAATGAAACCAACAACAAAACCCCAATGAAACCAACAAAACCCAAATGAAACCAACAACAAAACCCAAACAAAACCAACAACAAAACCCCAATGAAACCAACAAAACCCAAATGAAACCAACAACAAAACCCAAATGAAACCAACAACAAAACCCAAACAAAACCAACAACAAAACCCCAATGAAACCAACAAAACCCAAATGAAACCAACAACAAAACCCAAACAAAACCAACAACCAAAAACAAACAGAACCAACAAAGAAACCCAAACAAAACCAACAACAAAACCCAAACAAAACCAACAACAAAGACCAAACAAAACCAACAACAGAACCGAAACCAACCCAACAACAAAACCCAAATGAAACCAACAACAAAGCCCAAACAAAACCAACAACAATACCCAAACAAAACCAACAACAGAACCCAAATGAAACCAACAACAAAACCGAAATGAAACTAACAACAAAGCCCAAACAAAACCAACAACAAAACCCAAACAGAACCAACAACAAAACCCCAAACAAAACAAAAAAATCCACCCCAAAAAACCCCAACCCAGACCAGTATCATCAGCCCCTCCTCAGCAGCCTTTCCCTCCAGTCCCTTCCCCAGTCTGGTTGCTCTCCTCTGGACCTGCTCCAGCACCTCAGGATCTCCCTTGCAGTGAGGGCTCAGAGCTGCACACAGTGCTGGAGGGGAGGCCTCACCAGTGCCCAGTGCAGGGCACAATTCCATCCCTGCTCCTGCTGCCCACACCGCTCCTGATCCAGGCCAGGATGCCCTTGGCCTTCCCTGCCCCCTGGGCACACTGCTGGCTCCTGTCCAGCTGCTGTCCCCCAGCACTGCCAGGTCCCTCTCTGCCAGGCTGCCCTCCAGCCACTCACCCCCAGTCTGTACCCTGCATGGGGTTGTCGTGGCCAGCGTGCAGGACCCTCCACTTGGCCTGGTTAAACCTCATCCTGCTGCCCCCAGCCCATCAGCCCAGTCCTGCTCCAGTGGGGATATCTCCCAAGTCTGAGGGGTGAAACCCTCTGTAGGAGCTGGTTGTGTCTGTGTTAGAGTCATTGGTTAAGTGATGACTTCATTTGCTGGCACAGCAGTGGGTGCTGTAAAGCAAATCAACATGCCCTTTAACTGCATCTTTCTCAAGGTATCAATACTTTGCAACATCAATGTCTCTTTCATTCAAGGGGGGAAAAAAAGAAACCACCCAGGCCACGCTTCAGCTGAGCAGTCCTGGGCAGCTGACATTTCCCAGCTCAAGGCTCCAAAAAGAGGAGGGAAAGTGGAGGGAATATTCATGTAGTTGTTGTTGGAGGGAGCTTTTTTTTCCAACCAGAGGGCTTCAAGATGTCACATAAATATTGCAGGCTCTTATTGATTTGTAGAGCAGGATCTCTACAGGCAAAGGGCAAGGAAAGTCCCTTCACAGCAGTAGAGCCCAGGATTGTTCCTCAACTGGACTGGAGTCACTTCAAAGGAGGGAACATATTTCATTCTTGATGACCTTGCTGCTAAAAACAGATGAAGGACATAATCTGGGGTTTTTTTTTGGTGCCACACCAGCTGGAATCTCCAGCAGATACAGCTGACACCCTGCACTCAGTATTTCTCTGGTAATGATGTGTCAGAGGATCACAGGATGTCAGGGGTTGGAAGGGACCTCCAGAGATCTCAGAGTCCAACCCCTCTGCCAGAGCAGGACCACAGAATCCAGCACAGGTCACACAGGAACACATCCAGACAGGGCTGGAAAGGCTCTCAAGAGATGGAGACTCCACAACCTCTCTGGGCAGCCTGCTCCAGGGCTCTGTCACCCTCACTGCAAAGAAGTTTCTCCTCATGTTCAGCTGAAACCTTCTCTCTTCAAGTTTGTCTCCATTGGTCCTTGGCTTATTGCTGTGCAGCACCCACAAGAGCTTGGCCCCCTCCACTTGACCCCCAGCCCTCAGCTATTGAGAGACATTGCTCAGATCCCCTCTCAGCCTTCTCTTCTCCAGACTCAACAGCCCCAGGGCTCTCAGTCTCTCTTCACAGGGGAGATGCTCAAGTCCCCTAAGCATCCTCCTGGTTCTCCCTTGGACTCTCTCCAGCAGGTCTCTGTCTCTCTTGAACTGGGGAGCACAGAACTGGACACAGGATTGCAGCTGTGGTCTCAGCAGGGCAGAGCAGAGGGGGAGCAGAACCTCCCTAGCCCTGCTGGCCACACTTCTCTTCTGCCCCTCAGGATGCCATTGGCTCTCTTGGACACCAGGGCACATTGCACTTTGCTCTGCACCAGCACTCCAAGGTCTTTCTCCATGGAGCTGCTCTCCAGCAGGGCATTCCCTAACCTGTCCTGGTGCCTGCTGTTATTCCTCCCCAGATGCAGGACCCTGCACTTGTCCTTACTGAACTCCCTGAGGTTTGGCTGCAGCCAGCTCTCAGCCTGCCCAGCTCTGCTTGGATGGCAGCACAGCCTGGCAGGTGTCAGCCACCCCCAGTTTGGTATCATCAGGAACTTGCTGAGGGTGCACTCAATGCCCTCAGCCAGGTCATTGATAAAGCTATTGAACAGAACTGGGCCCAGGGCAGATCCCTGGGGAACACCACTGGCCACAGGTCTCCAAGTTGAACCTGGTTTATCATTTCCTGCTTCAATACAGCTGCCCTGAAACTGACTTTCTACACCCCACACCAAGCTGAAGAAGTTGCCTCCAGGTACAGAGCAGATAGGAAGGTACCCAAAGGCAGGGACCTGTAACGTCCCACAGCAGCAAAGCATTTTGTAAACAAGTGTAGAAGTGCTTTGTCATGTGGGGGAAAAAAAAGCAACAGAGATGACCAAAATGGGGTTTAAAATGCCAGGCTGATTCCTGGCAGAGCACCCAGCTGGCTGGCCTCCCAATTCTGTTCAGTCTGGTTCCTTATTAGGCTGTGGATGTGTTCTAATTAGCAATTATGCAAGACACGAGCTGGTTAAATTCCCCAGTCCCTGTTTTGTGTACATCCTACATCTTGATGATTCTCCTGCCCAAATGAACTTCCTTTCAGGGGCAATTGAGCTGAGCTGACAACCAGCTTATGGCTCAGAGACCTGGGATTAAATCACAGAGTCACAGAATGTTAGGGGCTGGAAGGGATCTCCAAAGCTCATCCAGTCCAAGCCCCCTGCCAGAGCAGCATCACCTAGAGCAGGTCACACAGGAACACATCCAGGTGGGGTTTGGGGTCTCCAAAGAGGGAGACTCCACAAACCCCCTGGGCAGCCTGCTCCAGGGCTCTGTTGCCCTCACAGTGAAAAAATTATTCCCTCCTGTTTCCATGGAACTTCCTCTGCCTCAGCTTCCACCACTGGAGCCTGAGAGGTGACCTCAGTGCTGTTGCTAAAGCTGTGCAGGGTGAGTGCCCAGAGGCTGGAGCCAGGCTCTGCTGGGGGATGCCCAATCACAGAATTATTGAGGTAGGAAAGGCCTCTGAGATCATCAAGCCCAGCCTAGGACCTAGCACCACCACATCAGCTAAACCATGCCACCAAGTGCCACATCCAAGCTTCTCATAAAGACCTCCAGGGATGGCGACTCCACCACCTCCCTGGGCAGCCCATCCCGGTCTCTAATTCCCCTTTCCATCAGGAATTGCTTCCTAATATCCAACCTAAACCTCCCCTGGCACAGCTTCAGGACATGCCACTGGTTGCCTGGGAGAACAGCCTGAGGCCCACCTGACTACAACTTCCTTTCAGGTAGTATTAGAGAGTGATAAGGTCCCCTCTAAGTCTCCTCTTCCCCCAGCTGAACACCCCCAGCTCCCTCAGCCCCTCCTCATACGACTTTCTCTCCAGCCTCCTGACAGGACAAGGGACCCCAACCACCTTCCCAGGCAGCCTGTCCCAGTGTTCCACCACCCTCATGGTGCAGAACTTGTTCCTAACTGTGGTGGGTTGAAATTTCCTCCCCCACCCCCCAACATTAACTACCTTGAAACGACCACACTAACCTCCAGGCTCAATCTCTTGACTTCCCAGGACTTTACACTCGACCTTCAGGGGCAGCACTCCACAAATGCCTTTCAGTCTCACTCCCCTGACATCCCACACTGCAACACAGGCATGGCAGAAGAATTCTAATGAGAAGCTGGCAGCACAGGGTGGTTTCAAAGGGGACCAGACTGACTCCTCCGTGCCGAGGCCACGTGCAGGGGGATGAGCTCAGCCCCCAGCCGCCCCTCTGAACGCTGCCTCCGGGCTTTGCTCATCGCCCCGCTGCAGAGCCCCTAAATAGAACAGGAAGGTGAACCAGAGGGTACAGATCCAGGGCTATAATTTTGCTTCCCTCTTCAGATCAGATGGCTGAGCTGGAAGAATTGAAGCCCATCCGATCCCTCCGCCACAGGCGTCTGCTCAAAACCGGCTGCTCGGTGTCTGGCAAACCAAATACTTAGAGGAAGGTTTGGTGGGCTGCTGCTTCTGATCACAGCATCAGAAGGTGTTAGGGGTTGGAAGGGACCTTTGAAGACCAACAAGTCCAAGTCCCCTGCCAGAGCAGGGCCATAGAATCCAGCACAGGTCACACAGGAACACATCCAGGCAGGGCTGAGATGGAGACTCCACAGCCCCTCTGGGCAGCCTCTTCCAGGGCTCTGGGAGCCTCACAGTGAAGGAGTTCTTCCTCATGTTGAGTTGGAACCTCCTGTGCTGTACTTTCCATCCATTGCCTCTTGTCCTGCCCCAGGGCACAAGAGCAGAGGCTGTCCTTGTCCATTCCTTCCTGACTTCCAGCCCTCAGATATCGATAAACAATGATCAGATCTCCTCTTAGTCTTTTCCTCTCCACACTAAACAGCCCCAGGGCTCCTCAGCTCCTCCAGTCCCTTCAGCATCCTTGCAGCCCTCCCTTGGACTCTCTCCAGCAGATCCCTGTGCCTCCTGAACTGGGGAGCCCAGAGCTGGATGCAATATTCCAGGTGAGGTCTCAGCAGGGCAGAGTAGAGGGGAAGGAGAACCTCCCTGGCTCTGCTGGACACACTCCTCTCAATGTCCCCGAGGATCCCCTTGGCCTTCTTGGCCACCAGGGCACACTGGGACAGAACTTGCTGTCCACCAGCACTCCCAGGTCCTTCTCCCCAGGGCTGCTCTCCAGCAGATCCCCTCCCAACCTGTCCTGCTGCAGTTTCTTCTTCCTCCCCAGCTGCAGGACTCTGCACTTCTCCTTGTTGAACCTCATTTGGTTCCTCTCTGCCCAGCTCTCAGCCTGTCCAAGCATCTGAATGGCCTCACAGCCTTCAGGTGTCTCAGCCAAGCCTCCCAGGTTGGTATCATCACAAACCTGCTGAGCAGGCTCTGCCTGTCTCTCTGCCTGTCTCTCTGCCTGTCCCCTCACCAATGGCACTATCTGGCAAGCCAAACATTTAAAGGAAGGATTTTTGTGGGGTGCTGTTTCTGATGCACAGAGCCACACTAGGGAGCAAGGGTTCAGGAACAAATCTTGGCTTAGAGAGTTCCTGATTTAAGTGTTTAACTTTATAGCTCTGTAATTCCATCTCCCCAGAGCTGCTTTTAACTCACTTGGGCATTGAGCTTCACAGCTCCACGTCTGCTTCCACCTGGATGCCCTAAAAGAAATTGGATGAGAGTAAGAGAGGGAATCAATAGTTTTGCTGGGTCTGTGATTCAGGCAGGAGAGAGCACACAGCAAAATCAAATTCCCCAGCAAGAAGGCTGCAAGTGGCAGCTCCTTGACAAGAGGGTTTATTATCACCAGACATGGCAATTTACAGACACAACCTGGCATTTGGAAATGCCTCTTCTCTTGCTGCTGGAAATTTCTCACACAGCAACTTCACATTGCATTCAGGAAACAATTCAGAATGGTTTGAAATCAACCTGCCTCCAGCTCCTCCAGGGTCCTTCAATCAGGTCTGTTTCACATGGAGGAAAGAGCCAAAGAGTCTTCCATGGGACAGCAATGTGCCCTGCTGGCCAAGAAGGCCAATGGATTCCTTGGGGGCATTGAGAGGAGTGTGTCCAGCAGAGCCAGGGAGGATCTCCTCCCCCTCTGCTCTGCCCTGCTGAAGCCTCAGCTGGAATCTTGCATCCAGTTCTGGGCTCCCCAGTTCAAAAGGGACAGGGATGTGCTGGAAAGAGTCCAAGGGAGGGCTCCAAGGATGATGAAGGGGCTGCAGCACTGCCTGGTGAGGAGAGGCTGAGGGACCTGGGGCTGTTCATTCTGGAGAGGAGAAGGCTGATAGGGCTTCAATAAATGTCTGAGGAATGGGGGATCAAGAAGGAAGGGACAGGGACAAACCAAACCAAACCAAATCAAATCAAACCAAACCAAACGAAACCAAACCAAATCCCCAAACCAAACCAAAGCACCAAATGAAACCAAACCAAATCCCCAAACCAAAGCACCAAACGAAACCAAACCAAACCAAATCAAACCAAACCAAACCAAACCAAACGAAACCAAACCAAACCAAATCAAACCAAATCAAACCAAACCAAACCAAACCAAACCAAACCAAATCAAATCAAACCAAACCAAACCAATCCAAACCAAACCAAACCAAATCAAAACTAAACTAAACTAAATTAAACTAAACTAAATTAAACTAAACTAAACTAAACTAAACTCCACCAACCAACCAACCAAAACCCACTGAAAAACCAGATCACTGGCTGTGGCTGATAATCCCCCCCCCAACTAATTTGGAGAACTATCCCCCCCAAAATAAAATTGCCAGACCAGCTCATGTTGGGATGGAAGCAAATGCAGCTCTATTTACAAGCAAACTAAACCCTAGTAATAAGGAATGCAGTGAATATGTACAAAATATCCAATATTTCTATGGATTTACAACTTGGAATCACAGACTCATAGAATCAATGAGGTTGGAAAAGACCTCAAAGATCATCAAGTCCAACTTGGCACCCAACACCTCCTGACTACTACACCATGGCACCAAGTGCCACATCCAATCCCCTCTTGAACGCCTCCAGGGATGGGGACTCCACCACCTCCCTGGGCAGCACATCCCAATGGCTAACAACTCTCTCTGGGAAGAACTTTCTCCTCACCTCCAGCCTAAACTTCCCCTGGTGCAGCTTGAGACTGTGTCCTCTTGTTCTGGTGCTGCTTGCCTGGGAGAAGAGACCATCTCCCTCCTGGCTACAACCTCCCTTCAGGGAGTTGTAGACAGCAATAAGGTCTCCCCTGAACCTCCTCTTCTCCAGGCTAAGCAACCCCAGCTCCCTCAGCCTCTCCTCACAGGGCTGTGTTCCAAGCCCCTCACCAACTTCATTGCCCTTCTCTGGACACCTTCCAGCAAGTCAACCTCCTTCCTAAACCGAGGGGCCCAGAACTGGACACAGGACTCAAGGTGTGGCCTAAGCAGTGCTGAGCACAGGGCACAATGACTTCGCTGCTCCTCCTGGCCACACTATTCCTGATGCAGGCCAGGATGCCATTGGCCTTCTTGGCCACCTGGGCACACTGCTGGCTCATGTTCAGGCAGCTGTCAATCAGCACCCCCAGGTCCCTTTCTGTTTGGCAGCTCTCTCTGTCCCCAGCCTGTAGTGCTGCATGGGGGTGTTGTTGCAACACAAGGAAGCATCAGCAGGACCCCCCTGGACAAAACCAGGAGTCTACCAATAGCTTCTCCCTCTCCACCCCCTCCCTCCCAGTACAAGGGAAAGGAGAGAAGAGCAGAGAGTAGCTTACCACACTGCCAAGGCCAGCAACAGCCAAGCAAAAGCCACCAGCTGGTATCAGCTAGAGCCAAGAAAATAGACAGAAATAGTTTACACAACTACCCTGATGTCAGTCACCAGACCAAATTATGTCAGTTACCAGACCAAAGGGATTATTTAGCCCTTATCTATCCTCATTTTCCCTTTACAACCAATGGCAATTTACTTACACCCTGCCACTTTCTGCTCAAGATGTGTGGAAAACTTCCTAGTCCTCAGCCTAAACCTGCCGCTCTAGGCTAGTGCCACGATGCTTCCATGGCAATGCTCTGCTTTCAGGGCTGGCCATTTTGCTTTCACTGCATCCCTTTGGGTTTTGTTAACATGGATTTTCTTCCCATGCACACTAGAGATTGCACAACAGTCATTTGGCAGAGGTAAGACCCAGGAGGATTTGGAATGGGTGAGCTCAAACAATCCCACCAGCTCCCCGTTTGAGTACCCAGCTGGAAGCAGGGGGACAAGACCTACAACACCCCTCTCTTGTTTCCTTGGTGTAATTGCTTTGGAGCTCTCTTGCAAGTCAGAACATTGCTTTCCCTCTAAAAGGTTGGGTTTCATCCTAGCACACTCACTTCTGTGACCAGAGAGACACTAAGAGAGATAGAATGAGCTTACTTTAAAGGCCAGCACCTGCGCTATTTCCTTCCCTGCTGGTATGGGTTTAAGACTGGGATGTCTTAATCATAGAGGTAGAAGCCCTCCAAGGGGCCAGGCAGCCTGGAAGGTGGACACAGGGAAGTGAAATCTTTGTTATTTCATTTCCATCATGCTGTGTCTGGTGCCTGGAGCATAGACCTGTGAGGAGAGGCTGAGGGAGCTGGGGGTGTTCAGCCTGCAGAAGAGAAGGCTCCAGGGAGACCTAAGAGCAGCTGCAAGAAGGCTGCAGAGAGACTGTTTGCAGGGCTGCAGGGTCAGGACCAGGGACAGTGACTTCAAAGTAGGGCAGAGCAGATGTAGGTTGGATGTGAGGAACAAGTTGTGCACCATGAGGGTGGTGGAACACTGGCACAGGTTGCCCAGGGAGGTGGTGGAAGCCTCACCCCTGGAGGTTTTTCAGGCCAGGCTGGATGTGGCTGTGAGCAACCTGCTGTGGTGTGAGGTGTCCCTGGCCATGGCAGGGGTTTGGAACTGGCTGAGCCTTGAGGTCTCTTCCAGCTCTGTCAGTTCTGTGATTCTGTGAAAACAAACCCCCAAGCTTGTGATCATCTTTATAAGTCATGTGAGCAACATTTTATGGATTACAGGCTCACATGGCTCATGATTACAGTAAACATTAACACTGATGGAAGAGTTAGCACTGAAAAGGTAATTGTCAGAACGTGGAACTTAACGAGCAGCAGAATGCAAATGGTTGCCAATAACTCATTGCAATTCCAAACAGAGAAAGGAAGAAGCTTTGGCACTGAATGTGCTGGAAGGGAGCTGCTTGTGCCCAGGCAGCCAGGAGGGCCAATGGCATCCTGGCCTGCATCAGGAACAGTGTGGCCAGCAGGAGCAGGGAGGTCATTGTGCCCCTGGACACTGCACTGGTTAGGCTGCATCTCGTGTCCTGTGTCCAGTTCTGGGTCCCTCAGTTTAGGAAGGAGGTTGACTTGCTGGAAGGTGTCCAGAGAAGGGCAATGAAGTTGGTGAGGGGCTTGGAGCACAGCCCTGTGAGGAGAGGCTGAGGGAGCTGGGGTTGCTTCGCCTGGAGAAGAGGAGACTCAGGGGAGACCTTATTGCTCTCTACAACTCCCTGAAGGGAGGTTGTAGTCAGGCAGAGGTTGGTCTCTTCTCCCAGGCAAGCAGCACCAGAACAAGAGGACACAGTCTCAAGCTGTGCCAGGGGAGGTTTAGGCTGGAGGTTAGGAGGAAGTTTTACACAGAGAGAGTGATTGCCCATTGGAATGGGCTGCCCAGGGAGGTGGTGGGGTCACCATCACTGGGGGTGTTCAGGGCGAGGCTTGACAGGATGCTTGGTTGCATGGTTTAGTTGATTAGGTGGTGTTGGATGATAGGTTGGACACCATGATCTTGAAGGTCTCTTCCAACCTGGTCTATTCTATTCTATTCTATTCTATTCTATTCTATTCTATTCTATTCTATTCTATTCTATTCTATTCTATTCTGTTCTCTCCCTTCCAGCATGGCTCTGGATGCCATTTTGGGATCAGGGTGAAAGGAGAGCACATTCCTCCTTCAGCAATGCCTGGCACAAGGGTTTGCTCAGTGCTCTCTGCACTGGATGAAAAACTGCCTGATGGCCAGGCCCAAAGCATGGTGGGGAATGGAGTTAAGTCTGGCTGCTGCCCAGGCACCAGTGGTGTCCCCCAGGGCTCAGGGCTGGGGCCTGGCCCCTTTGATGTCTTTATCAATGGTCTGGGTGAGGAGATTGAGGCAGCCTCAGTAAGTCTGCAGATGGCACCAGGCTGGGTGGCTGTGTCCATCTGATGGAGGGTAGGGAGGCTTTGCAGCAGGACCTGGAGAGGTCAGACCCAGGGGACAAGGATAATTGTAACAGGTTCAGCAAGGCCAAGTGCCAGGTCCTGCCCCTGGGTCACAACAACCCCATGGTGAGCTACAGACTTGGGGATGTGTGGTTGGGAAGCTGGGACTGAGAGAGGAACCTGGGGGTGTTGGTTGGCAGTCACTGAACATGAGCCAGCAGTGCCCAGGGGGCCAAGAAAGCCAGTGGCAGCCTGGCTTGGATCAGAAACAGGGTGGGCAGCAGGGACAGGAGGTGACCATCCCCCTGTGCTCAGCACTGCTGAGGCCACACCTGAAGAGCTGTGTTCAGCTCTGGGCCCTCACTCCAGGAAGGACACTGAGGGGCTGGAGCCTGTCCAGAGCAGGGCAATGAGGCTGGAGAAGGGCTGTGAGGAGGGGCTGAGGGAGCTGGGGTTGTTCAGGCAGGAGAAGAAGAGGCTGGAAGAGGTTGCCCAGGGAGGTGGTGGAAGCCTCATCCCTGGAGGTTTTTCAGGCCAGGCTGGATGTGGCTGTGAGCAAGCTGCTGTAGTGTGAGGTGTCCCTGCCCATGGCAGGGGGGTTGGATCTGGCTGATCCTTGAGTTCCCTTCCAGCCCTGACAGCTCTGGGATGCTATGATTGCATTGATAAGAAATTAAATTAACTTTCCCCCCAGTCAGGTGTGTTTAGCCCAGGACAGCAATCACTGAGTGATAGAGAAGCTTTGGTGGGCACCTAGCACCCAGCCAGGGGCAACTCATCACACCTGAACATCACAGATCCCCATCCCAGACTCCTAGGAGCCCACAGGATCCTTTACACTGACTCAGGGCAGGGCTGGACCACGTTTTTTGTACCTGCTACAGTTCCTGAGGCTGGAAGCACTTAAAGTTTACCCTGTTACTGTTTGCTGATTTGTTCTGCAGGGAGATGATTTATTTATTGCCTCAACCTTCTTCTGCTGTTGTTTAATACAAGTAGTTTATCATTGTATTGTATTGAGGAGTTCACTGCAGGCAAGAGGGAAGGCAGCAACACATTGAGCTGGCTCAGGAAGCTCCTCTGAGTTCTGAGGCAGGAGAAGGTGACCTGGAGGAAGCCTTGTGCTGATGACTCTGACTCTCATCAGAGGAGGGGTCAGGAGAAAGAAAACCAACCAACCAAAAAAGAGTGGTTGCCTTTAGAAGACAAAAAGGCAAAGAGAAACAGAGGGAAAACAGATACTGAATTTTAGGGTCAGAAGCAGAAGCACAATGAGGAGAGGCTGAGGGAGCTGGGGGTGTTTAGCCTGTGCAATAGGAGGCTCAGGGGAGACCTTATTGCTGCCTACAGCTACCTGAAGGGAGGTTGTAGCCAGGTGGGGGTTGTTCTCTTCTCCCAGGCAAGCAGCACCAGAACAAGAGGACACAGTCTCAAGCTGTGCCAGGGGGAAGTTTAGGCTGGAGGTTAGAAAGAAGTTCTTCCCAGCAAGAGAGATTGGCCTCTGGGATGTGCTGCCCAGGGAGGGTGTGGGGTCAATGTCCCTGGAGGTGTTTAGGAAAAGCCTGGATGAAACACTCAGTGCCATGGTCTGGTTGATTAGTTAGGGTTGGGTGGTAGGTTGGACTTGAGGCAACTTTGGAGGTCTCTTCCAACCTGCTTGATCCTGTGATTCTGTGGTCTTTCAAGAGCACTGCATCAGACAGCAGTCCGCAGGTGACTGCCATCCTGGGAACAATTTGCTTCTGAGCAGTTGTGGCAGGGCTGCCAAGGAGACTTCTTTTCTTTCTTATGTGCCTGATCAGTTCTTGCTGGCCTTGTTTGGCTGGGTCTGGCACTGCAAAGCCCCTCTGGCAAGATTCAGCTTTTGGCAATGAATTGTTGCCTCACACCCTCAAAAGTCCCTCCCCAGCTTTCCTGTAGCCCTCTGCAGGTACTGGAAGGCCACAGGAAGGTCTCCTGGGAGCCTTCTCCTCTCCAGACTGAACAACTCAGCTCCCTCAGTCTGTCTCCAGAGCAGAGCAGCTCCAGCCCTCTGCTCATCCTCATGGCCCTTCTCTGGACACCTTCAGGCACCTCCAGAGCCTTCCTGGAATAGAGGCTCCAGAACTGGACACAGAGCTCCAGCTGTGGTCTCAGCAGAGTGGAGCAGAGGGGGAGAATCCCCTCCCTGGCCCTGCTGGCCACACTTCTCTTGCTGCAGCCCAGGCTCTGCTTGGCTCTCTGGGCTGCAAGTGCTCCCTGCTGGCTCCTGTTGAGCTTCTCCTCCCCCAGCACCCCCAGGTCCTTTTCTCCAGGGCTGCTCTCCAGCCAGTCCCTGCCCAGCCTACATGGCTGCTTGGGCAAAGCATAAAAGGTTCTGCCCTCTCCTCCAGCTAACTGCAGGGATTCCCTCACAGATTACATCCCATGTCTCCTCTCTTATGGCTCAGGTAAAAGTGCTCTTCATCTGCACTGTTTCAGCAAGTGAGAAGGTGCAGGGTAGCAGCAGTTGAAAGCATGCTGAGTGCATTTTAGGGCTTTGCTGCCTGGGGAGCAGCCAGCTGCAGCCCAACCACACAGCTGCTTTCCAAGAAGGCCACATCAGACACCCACCCATCAGCTCCATCTGGTTAGTATTTTTTTCCCAGAGAAACAAACTCCTGTTTTTCCTCAGGCTCCTGTCCCTCAGGATTCTTTCCAGGGGTCTCAAATTACACAAGTAACTGCATAGTTTTAAGCCTTTTGCATCCTCTTCCTAATTAAACCACCCCTCTGCCTTATCAAAGCAGAGAGATTAGCATTCTGGGCCAGCTACTTTCTGCTCCTAACAATTCCCTGTGTACCCAGGGAGAAAGCCAGGGAAAGGGGAAAGAAAAAGGAGGGGAAAAACACGAAAGACAGAGACAGAGACAGACTCCATGCCTTATATCCACATCAAATCTGGTTTAGCAGGCTTTATCTAAGCTCCCCCTCTCCTTGCTGGCCATCACACTATTTCACAAAGCTGTCACCACATGCCAGAGATTTGGCTTCAGGGAGAAAATGATCAAGATGAAAGAATTACTTACTCCTCCTCGACCAACCTCCTGAATCATTCATGCTCCCTACCTGAATCACAGCCAGCTGCAGTTATCTGTCACAGCCTGGCTTTAAGAAGGGTAAGATGTTAGCATGCACCAATGGCCATTCAAAATGTTCTGTTAGACCCCTGTGGTGGGTTTGGTAATCACCACCCCTACCCCATGAATTTGGGGAATTACCCCCAAAATGAATTGCCAGGCCAGCTCAGAAGGTTTTGGAAGCAAATGAAGCTCAATCTGCAAGCAAACTAAGATCTAGAAAGATGAAATGCAGTGAATATGTACTCTCTCTCATATATATATATATATATAGCCTTCTACATGACATCATTTACCTGGACCTGAGCAAAGCCTTTGACACTCTCCCACACCACATCCTGGTCTCCAAGCTGGTACAGGGACAGGAGGTGACCATCCCCCTGTGCTCAGCACTGCTGAGGCCACTCCTCAAGTGTTGTGTTCAGCTCTGGGCCCTCACTCCAGGAAGGACACTGAGGGGCTGGAGCCTGTCCAAAGAAGGGCAACGAGACTGGAGAAGGGTTATGAGGAGGGGCTGAGGGAGCTGGGGGTGTTCAGGCAGGAGAAGAAGAGGCTGGAAGAGGTTGCCCAGGGAGGTGGTGGAAGCCTCATCCCTGGAGGTTTTTCAGGCCAGGCTGGATGTGGCTGTGAGCAAGCTGCTGTAGTGTGAGGTGTCCCTGCCCATGGCAGTGGGATTGGAACTGGCTGATCCTTGGGGTCCCTTCCATCTCTGACAATTCTGTGATTGTATGTGTTGGTGCTGGACACATTGCTCCTGCTAGCACTGATCTCATGGAGGCAGAGTGAGGCCACAGCACACATCCTGCCACCCACACCCTCACTGCAGTAATGGGATTACAATGAGGCTCGCTTCGAAGATGAAATCAAGTGTTCACTGAAAGCCATTAAAAATAGTTCCTTTGCTGTCAGATTATTAATTGTCTGTCATAACATTCTCAGAGGTGATTACCAGAAGTGTATTTCTGTGTAGTCAGAACGCCCTCCTGTCACACACGATGGGTACAAGGAGGAGCCAGCAAGAGGAACGCTGCCACCACACACAAACACTGCCACCTCTTGATGCTCACAGCCAGACAGCTGCCAGCCACATGCACAGAGCCAGAATTTCCTCTGCTAACCTTTAAGGAGAGCCTTTCTCTAAGGACTTTCTCAGATTTTGGGGGTAAAGGCTCACCTTGTTCAGGCTAATTCATCCAGCCACAGTAACCTAAGCCCTCTCAAACCAGATCTCTTTTTCTTCCAGGCACGTGATTTTTGTGTGTGGCTGCTGTACCACCACAGATCTCAGCAGTTTCTCCTGCAACCAGCAACACTAAAGGAGATTTAGCCCTTGGACACCACAGAAAGATGCAACACGAAGTGCTATGAAGCCTAACACATTTTCTTCATGCAGAAGGTGTTGCTAAACCTCCCAAAAGAACATGGAGCAGAGCATCATGTCCTGAGTCAAGGCAAAGCGCCAGGTCCTCCACCTGGGTCACAACCACCCCGTGGTGAGCTACAGACTTGAGAGATGTGGTTGGAAAGCTGCAGTTTGGAGAGAGACCTGGGGGATCTTGTTGGCAGTTGACTAATTGTGAGCCAGCAGTGCCCAGGTGGCCAAGAAAGCCAGTGGCAGCCTGGCTTGGATCAGAAGCAGGGTGGGCAGCAGGGACAGGAGGTGACCATCCCCCTGTGCTCAGCACTGCTGAGGCCACACCTCGAGGGCTGTGTTCAGCTCTGGGCCACTCACTTCAGGAAGGACTTGAGGGGCTGGAGCCTGTCCAGAGAAGGGCAATGAGGATGGAGAAAGGCCTGGAGCACCTGGGCTATGAGGAGGGGCTGGGGGTGTTCAGGCTGGAGAAGAGGAGGCTGAGGGGAGACCTCCTTGCTCTCTACAGCCTGATCTAGTTGGGGATGTCCCTGCTGACTGCAGAAGGGCTGAACTGGATGCCCTTTGGAGGTCCCTTCCAACCCAGACCATCCTGTGCTTCTAAGATTCCATGAAAACTGAAACCCAAAACCAACACAAAAAAACCCACAGGTAAGAAAGAAAAAAAAACCACAAACCCTCTGACAACAGCTGTCTTAAAATAGTATGTCCTTGAAAAAGAGAGTAAGGCAAAAAATGTTCCTCCACTCCAGGCAAGAATCAAACTGCATCAGGCAATGTGAAACTCCATCTCCCAAAAGTAAACACATCAGGTTCAGCTCCTGGAAGGTGGGATATTCCTGATGTACCTCCACAGGCTCTCTCTCTGCTGCAAACACCTAGCAACAAATGCCCATAACACCTTGTCCCAGGCCATCCATTCTTGGAGGTTTCTGGTTTCCAAAGGTTTCTGCCCTTGCAGGCCTGGCTCTTTGGCAAGATAGCTGGGTTGGAATGTCAGCTTTGTTCTCAGGAGGAGTCCGTTGCCCCTCCACTTGCCAGCGGTGTTAACAGGCTGACTGGAACAAAGAAGAGAAGGAAAATCAAGCTTGCTGATAGCAACCACCCAATGCCACCTCTCACTGCTTGGGAAGGAAAGTTTTACCTGAGAGAGCATTTTTCATGCCCTTGGAGAGCAGCCTGCCTCTAAAACGCCACAGAAGACAAACCCGTCATCACGCACTGCTCCTCAGCAGCCCTCAAACAGCTATAGAGCAGCCTCCACACCCCACAGCTCTCTGGGCTCCACACTTACCTTTGGAAAAGCATTTTTCTCCATCTCTGTCTCCTCAGAAAACCTATCCTGCTCACCTAGGAAGCTGTGCAGAGGAGCTGAGGGCTGGGAGCTGTGGTGGTGTGGCTCTGTGTGGGGGCCAAGCACCCATCCAAGCCACTCTACCACTCCCCTTCTTAGATGGACAGGAGAGAGGGTTAAAAAAAAGACCTCTGAGTTCACCCTATCACCCAACAGAATCTAATCAACTGAACCATGGCACCGAGTGCCTCACCCAGGCCATTTTTAAACACTTCCAGAGACTGTGACTCCACCACCTCCCTGGGCAGCACATCCAATGGCCAGTCTCTCATTCTGGGAAGAATTTCTTCCTGACATCCAGGCCAACCCTCCCCTGGTGCAGCTTCAGACTGTGGCCTCTCCTTCTGTCACTGGTTGCCTCGGAGAAGAGACCACAGAATCATAGAAACATTTGTGATGGAGAGGTTATTAATTTATGAACATGAACTATGAATTATATTAATACTAATTTGATTACTTATTAACATTATTAATAACAGTTGAATCACTATTTTATATACAGATTCTAGTGCACGATTGTGAAATGCATCCCATAAGTGGCTTAGTATTTACAGTTTGGATCCCATTAGAGTATTTACAGAGTGAATTTCTATCCATGGGAGGGAGGCTGCAATTCCGCGGTTTGTCCGCCAGGCGGCGACTCGACAGGACGCTGGCGCCTGTTTAGCTCTATGCAACGTGTCCGAGGCTTGAACTGGCAATGCTCTGCTGCCAGGCGCGGGGGCTTTGAACTGAGCCTTAGTGAGTGGGAAGCAGGTGGAAGGTGCACTGTGTCCTTTGTTTGCAGCCAGGTTAGTTGCTAGGCTGCGGCAGAGCGGCTGGCAGGCGACCTTCTCCCTCCCGTGGTACTGGAGAGGGGGCAGGACGTAGGCTAGCCGGTAGGCAGGCTCCCCTAGCAGGACTCAGGAGGCTCCCTCCGGATGGCAGAGAGTGGTCCTGCGGGGCTGGCCTGGCAGGGCTGGTAGAGCTGGTCCCTAGACAGGGTCAGCCCTGCAGCAATGGGCTTCGGGGCCGGTGAGGACGGCCCCGGGGAAGAGGCGCGGCTGCACGGAGCGGCAGCTTCCCCTTTGCTTGGCTCGGAGGAGCGGGCAGGACCCTCTCGGAGCGGTCCTGGCTTTGGAGCACAGGCAGGGAAGGTGCTCTGATTTCCCTGGGGCTCACAGGGCACGGAGCGGCAGCGGCGGCGGCTCCGCTGCTCTCCCGCAGCGGCTCACGGCTCAGGCAGGCATGGGGCTAGGCGCTGCTCCTGCTTCCCGAGCTGCCGCGCAGGGTTGTGCAGCTCCTCACTCTGCTCCTTAAGGCTGCAGCAGGCGTTTGGAGTGCCGGGCTCGGCCAGGCCCTTCCCAGCAGCTGGGCAGTCTTACCCTCGGGGCTGCAGTCCTCTTGCCGACACGGCGGGCTCTGCTGCCGACCGCCGGGGCTGGCAGTACAGCGCTGTGGCTGCTCAGGCTTTCAGCGAGGGTCCCTCCTCTGGGGACTCTCAGGGCTGAGCTCGGCACGACAGGCCTGCCCAGCTGCTGGCTTCTCCTGGTCGTGCAGAGGCTGCTGGTTTGCTTGCATGTGGGAGTGAGGAGACTCACCAGCAATGAGCCTCACAGCAAAGGCTGTGGCACATGGGCAGAGAGCTTGGCAGCTCAAGCAGAGAGAGGAGGCAAAGAGTAAGGGCAACTTGTTTACAGGTTGGGGTAATACAAGCTTCTTGAGGCTGGATTTGGCCAGTGGGCACTCTCATAAACAACCAGCTTTAGCCTGTAGACACCATGGAGCTAGAATGATGCCCATACCTGGTAGCAGCATGAGCATCCCATGCCATGGGTGCATGCAGCTGTTTGCCCTTAGAAGGCAGGTGAGGTTGGTTGTGCTGCCTGGCTGATGCCTTGGCCTTTGTTGCCCTCAGGAAAGGAGGGGGATGTGTCCACACAGGCTGGGACAAGTTTCAGTGTCTGGGGCATAATTCTGGCCATATGGTGCCTTCACCACAACATTCAGGTTAGAAATGACCCTCAGGATCACCAAGAACCCTACTCTGCTAGGATCACCCCTAAACCAGAGCCCCAAGCACCACATCCAAACCACCTTCAAACACAGCCAGCCTTGGGGACTCCACCACCTCCCTGGGCAGCACATTCCAAGCCCTGACCACTCTGGATGGGAAAAAATTCTTCCTCCTGTCCAGTCTGAAGCTGCCCTGCTGCAGCTTGAGGCTCTTCCCTCTTGTTCTGTGGCTAATCACCTGTGAGAAGAGACCAGCACCAAGCTCTCCACAGCCTCCTTTCAGGGAGCTGTAGACAGCCAGGAGGTCTCCCCTCAGCCTCCTCTGCTTCACACTAACCATCCCCAGCTCCTTCCGTCGCTCTTCATCAGACTTGTCCTCCAAAATTAGCCTCTGTGAATAATTCAGCCACTACATTTTGCAGTAATTGTTGAATAATTTATTCACAAATACACTTTCCCCATTGTCTGACCTCTGCTGCATGGTAATGAATGCTGTTTGGCACATAATTAGCTGTACAATATTTATGTGAATGTATTAATCCTGAATGTATTTCCCTGTTACTCAGTTACACCCAAACTCACTCTTCAAGTGTTCTCAGCACAGACAGCACTCAGCCATCTGCCCTCAGTCATCCCTACTGCCATGTGAGCTTCACCTGTCTCAGTGCATGTAACAAAATACTTCAGCCTGTTCTGCCCCACTCCCTTTGGATGAAGCCTAAAGACCACTTGGCATAAAGGCAGTGATGGGCAGGCAGTGCATAGCTGGACCAGGAGGGAGCAGCAAAACTGGACCAAGGATTTTTGGAAGCATCTGTAAGTAGGGCAACAAAGTTGGTGAGGGGTTTGGAATCTTGCAGCCAGTTCTGGGCTCCCCAGTTCAAGAGGGACAGGGATCTGCTGGAGAGAGTCCAAGGAAGAGCCACAAGGATGCTGAAGGGACTTGAGCATCTCCCCTGTGAAGAGAGACTGAGAGCCCTGGGGCTGTTTAGCCTGGAGAAGAGAAGACTGAGAGGGAATCTGATCAATGTCTGTCAATATCTGGAGGCTGGGAATCAGAAAGGAAGGGACAGGCTCTGCTCAGTTGTGCTCTGTGGTAGGATAAGGGGCAATGGGTGGAAACTACAGCACAGGAGGTTCCACC